>NC_048604.1:112666719-112991145 GCF_003668045.3 Cricetulus griseus | reverse complement strand
ATCAACAGTTAAATAGATCTATGATAAACAAAGTAACCATAGAGTATTTAATAAAAACTACAGTGCCAGACATGAGAAACCTCCTCTGGAGTTGTTGGTCAATGAAATTCAAAAGACCTACATAACAACATAGGCTTTTGCTGTGACATTAATTGCTTCCCAGATATTCCAAGGAAGTCCCTATTGATGAAGACAGAGAAATTTCTGGATTTGACCTGGGCACCTCCTCTTTGAGGACTATCCCTCATAGTATTAGAAAGAGTTATGCAAATTGCCAAGGGAAAAAACAATCAATAGTTCTATCCAGCTGTAAAGTCTACAAACTACAGTAAAGTCTATAAACCACAACAGTGACCAGCATAGAAATATATAACAAAAGGTGCAATAGTGTTACTTGTGTCCCAGAGGTAACCAACAGTCACCTAATTGGATCCAAGGTGCACTCAATACAAGAAAAAATATGTCTGGCACTGAAAATTAGCCAGTTCCATGGATGGTTGAGTTCATGAATCTTAAGAGAAGAACCTACTGCTGTCACTTCCTAAACCAAGTAAGCGTAAGTTTCTAACTGGATTGTAAATACATACATATCATATCCACAGATACTCCCTCATCAAGGAAGCTTCTTTTTGCAGAAGACAGAGACCATCCAGAAAGCCATAAATGGTCAAAATGCAGAGATCAAATGACCATGGGTGCCCATTTCCAATGAACACATTTACAACATAACTTCAACACATAAGGCTCAGGAAACTTTACGGAATAGGGGGTAGAAAGGTTATAAGAGCCAGAGGACCACCTCCTACTGGGCTGCCTCCTCAAGCCACAATAGGAGAGGAGGTGACTAGGTCTACTGCAATTTAATATACCAGGGCTGGCTGATACACATGAGAAGGCTACCCCTTTTTGAAGAGAAAGGAAGAGGAGTGGATAGAGGAGAGAAGGGAGGTTGGGGAGAGAGACTGGAAGGAGAGGAGGGACAGAAAACTATGATCATGATGTAAAAACTTAATAAAAATTATTATCAAAATATGTTGTATGAAACTCTCAAAGAATAAAAATATTTTATATTTTAAAGGAAAGCATAGTAAGATATTAACAGTAAAATCTAGGTAATAGGTGCTTGAATATTTGATGTAAAATTCCTTTCTTTTTTGTATATTTGCAATTTTCCACTACAAAATGTCAGAATCGAATGCAAAAGATGTAAATGGCCCCTTGGTTTAATTATAAAACAGACCTTTCATCAATTTATTCATTCAAAAACCAGTACTATGCACTACACATTACTTCAAATCTTGACTCCCTCATACAGAAGTATACCTTGGGCAAGTTACTTCACCTCTTTGGAACCTATTTATTTGTCTCTTAAATCATCTGTTTAAAAAATGGGGACTAGCATGTTTGACTACCATGTAAATTGCTGACCACTTCATGAGAGTGCTCCGTTGAGTAGGGAACTCAGAGTAAAATGCTCATTATTTATCTCTTACGGGTTCCACAGTGTCCCAACCATGGAATGCCTTTTGTATCAACCTCAGTTTGAATGCTGAATACCTTTAGTTTTTTAGAAATGTTTTGTAGATTGGGCCAAGCCTTTGGATTATAGTATATGCATTATAAATCAAATGATTAAACTTATATTCAATCAAACCTGGCTTGCAAACTTCTTGCAAAGAGTTAATCAGTGAGGAAAACTTTTGAAAAGAACTACCAAGCAAATTTTAAAATACAAAGTGATGACTGACTATGGTCTAAGGTAGCTCTGCTTGCACTCATTTGATCCTACGGCGGAAATGTTTGCACCTTAGCTCGATCTCTTGCTAACTTTCTCCCATAGCTCCAGCATCAGGGATGGTGCTCAATGGAAAGAGACACTGCTATTTGGAAAACACATTCATTCCTTGTTACTTTCCTTTTTGGTTCATTTTCTGCAAGGATTGTCCCTGCATTCTTTTCCTTTAATGTAAACTCCCTCATTCACTAATTAATATGAGACAGGGGAACCATTCCACTGTTTTAGCTAAGCCCATACTCCTCTGCAAATGGTCACCTCTGGCTTTATGAGTCCTTCGGCAAGTTTAAAGCAATAGGGAAGCTGGCTGGAACCTTCAAGAAAGCATTGTCAAACTTTGGGGCCCAAGAAGCAATTCAATAACAATCAGGTGAGTACCAGTTTGGTGATTTGAATGCAACTGGCCCCCATAAGCTCATGGGGAATGGCATTATTAAGAGGTGAGGCCTTGTTGAAGTAGGGGTGGTTTTGTTGGAGAAAGTGTGTCACTGTGAGAGTGGGCTATGAGGTCTCATGTATGCTCAAGTTATGCTTAGTGTCACAGTTCACTTCCTGTTGCCTGTGGATCATGATGTAGGGCTCTCAGCGCCTTCTCCAGCACTGTGTCTACCTGCATGCCTCCATGTTCCACCATGATGATAATGGACTAAACCTCTGAAACTCTAGGCCATCCCATTAAGCGTTTTATCTTTTTATAGGAATTGTAGCGGTCATGGTGTCTCTTCACAGCAACAGAAACTCTAGCAAAGGCAACTGGTCTCAGGCTTTTATAAATCCCAGAGACTGACAAACATATATATTCAGTCCAAGACGCTCTTCAAAAGAGCACTTTATGAAACTGCTGTACAAAAGAGTGCTGTGTAACACAGGAAACACATGCCCCCAAAGTACAACCAATCCTTTCATGGTTCAAATCCGATTAAGCTATGAGGAAAGCACTTAAGGAGACAGAAGACAGCAAAGGGGTCTGTCTACATGAGGCAGTATATCAAGCAAGTCTTTGTCACTGGGCCTCAGCATATAATTGAGGCTTGCTTATGGAATAAAAGATTACAAATTGTACCTATCCTCCCAGCACCACCAGCAGCCCTTATAACGTATACAGCACTCTCAGTACTCAGGAACATAGCCCTTGAAAACACAAACATGTTGCTATATATTTAAGGATTACTTACCATTTTAAATGTACCATAACAGTTTGTAAATATGATTTAGTATACTGTATATTAAGATAGCCTTATCAGATACGTGTAACTTTAAATGATAGTATCTATGAGACTATCACTAAATGATTTTTTTCTGAAAAACTGCTACAGAGGCCCCAACCAGTTATCATGGCCCTCTGCAGTTTCTAAAGTGTATGCTATACACAAACATGAGGTGACTTCAGAGGAACCTGTTCTGCCTGCAGGATCAGAGCACATCAATACTTTGAGACTGCAGTTACCAGGGAGGCTTCCTTTGCAGACTGCTGATTAGGAGCTGCAGGGAGCCTTGAAGGTTCAAAACAGATGGCTAGGAGGAAGAAAATAACAAGAACGGCAGAGCATTTGTCAACCACTAAGAGAGTAGATTTCATGTATTCTACCACAAAAAATGCTAAGTATGTAAGATCCTATATATGTTCATTAGCTCAATTTAGCCATTCCACAATGTGAACAGATTTTAAAACACTCTGTTGTATATCATAATTATACTTCTTGTCAATTAAGAAAAATGTTTTAAAGTTTTAAATGAGCTGGGCATGGTAGCATATGTCTCAGCTTCTTGTGGGAGCGAAGTAAGGGGGCTTTCTTTACAAGTTTGAGGCCAGTGTGGTCAATAAAGTGAGACTCTGCCTCAAAAATTGTAAAATAAACAGGCCTCAAATGTATATGACATTTTATATGGGTTATCAAATGCTCTTCCATTATTTTTTAGGACACCCTATTACCAGGCTACTAGGAAGCAAGTTAGATGTAATAAGACCTGCAATTTCTGACAAAAAAAGAACTGAATTGGCTCAGGGCAGTTAACTGAATCTCCCAAGGCCAAAAAGCTAATATAAATTCAGGTAATACGAACTCAGGCATTCTGAATACCCAGATGTTCTCAGGTGCCTATATTCTTCACCTATATTAAGACAGGCCTGAGAAAGTCTTGATACTTATGGAGTTTCCTGGACTTTGTAGTTGTTAGATTTCCTTTCTATCAGCTTAATAACAAACAACAAGGCAATAATTTACCCATTTGTTACTATCAATGATTATGATCAGCTGAATCCATCTGAAGCCTGTCCTTCCTTTAGATTTCATGTTTTAGTTACTTGATGCCTACGTGGTGATTTTGGAGTGCTTCCTAAGGAAGATAAAATTATTGTGTGTGTGTGTGTGTGTGTGAGAGAGAGAGAGAGAGAGAGAGAGAGAGAGAGAGAGAGAGAGAGAGAGAGAGAGAGAGAGAGACTGAGACTAGAGATTGAACCAAAGTACTTAGGTATGCTATGCAAGCACTTAACTAAGTTATATCCTCACCCACCTCATCCCTGTTTTTACTTGTGATTTTGAGACAGAGTCCCAATAAGCTGTTCAGGCTGGCCTTGAATTTGCTCTGTAGCACAGGCAGGTCATGTGATTGTTACCTTCCTTCCACAGCCTCCTAAGTGGCTGGGATTACAGGTCTGTGCCAGTAGACCTGGCTAAGAAGATCTAATTTCTTGAAGCTGGGGTTTGGCTCTACTGACTCTGACTTTCTCTATAGTACTCATAGCTTGACTTGCCACTATGGGGCTATCCTCTTGTGGTGAGGAAGGCAGGTCTCAGAGGAAAGAGAGTCACAGAAGTTCCTGAAATGAAAGGTAAGTTGTAGAGGGTGATAGTGAATGTTTATTTTATAATCCCAGCCTTGTGGAAGGTTGAGGATTATCACAAATTTAAGGAAAGCCTGGGCTGCAAAGTGAATTCCAGGTCAGCGTGGACTCCAGAGTGAGACCTGTCTAAAAAAAAGTTACTGCTTAATAACCATCAGTTATCAAAACTAAGCTAATCCCTACCAGAAGAAGCTGAGGACTAGATCAGGAGAAAAGTAATGTCGTCTTCATATCAACCACACTATCCCTTGTTCCTCTTGTCAGTAGGCATGAAAAGGCAAGAGCACTTATTATGTTCATATCACTTCCAACAAGTATTCCTCACTGCACCTTAGATGGCATCAAACTGACTTCTCTCTAGGAGGCAACAGTCTTAAGCTGCTCACGTTAGGATGAAATTTTCCACCTTCAAGTCCCAAAGCCTTTCTAGCACTGTAAGGAAAAGTTCCACAGAGATGACTTTATATCTCATTTCTATTCAATATTCATTGTATGGCCACGGCACTCTCGGGATGTCTATTTCTCCAACAACAGAATGGGAAGAGTCTGGCTCTTTCCCTTCCAAGTACACGAAAACCATGAAAGACATTTATTAGCACTAAATAAAGATCTGAATAGAGTCTTTTACCACTATCAGGCACCAAGACTAGAGTTATTTATACGATTATGAACAGGGCTGAACAGGACTGTCCCACTTACAAATATCTAACATGGTAAGAAAAACATATATACAGAGTTGCCTCTGTGTACTGGGATCCAAGCTGAGCCTGGGGTATGAAAATGTCTGTCTGTGTTTCTAACATCTATGGGCAGAATTATTATGCAATGTAGTCAGAAAAATTTCATGTGGATGAGATGAATTATGAATGTTCAGGTAACATTCAAAATACTGAACAAACAATGAAAATAAAACCAGTGCAACAAGAGCACCAACAAAGCAGAATAAATCCAGTGGAAATACAGAGCAATGTCCCTCCAGGCCCCTTATTGAGCTGGGTGGCCCAAGAATAGGGAGCAAGGCAACTGGAGGCAACTCACAAACAAGAGCAGCAATAAGTACTGTACAATTTGGACAAGAGTTGCGGTCCTGTCAATACACCCCCCAGTGGAATAGAGCTGTGTTTTGGTGCCAGTTGAATGAGCATGACAGTTATCTTGTGGATATCCAGGGGTCTGGAAATGTAGATTGAAAAGTATCCTTAGCGGCAATATTCAGTGTGGAATGGATTATCAGCAGCATACAATGAGGAAGACAGATAATAAAGCTTTGAATGCACAAGGGAAGATGGATGATAGCCTGAATTATAACAGTGGCAACAAAGCACAAATTTCTATATGTAGATCCAAAGATACTTACACAAATCCCCAATTCTACATATCATCTTTGTTCTCAAGAGTTGTCCAGGTCTCTTGCTCTTCTGGTTCTGATCATCTATCCCATTGCAAACTTACATATTCCCACATGCATACATGCATCAATACTGTGGGCAGGGATTATATTTGTCTGATAGATTTTGGTTCAATGTAATACTGAACTAGTAGCTGTCAGGCTATAAGTACAGTAGGCAACAGGCCTACTAAGAAAATTTCCTTCAAATACTGAAGCCATCATATTCCAGCTGTAAAAGAGTGTTTTTCACCAACTCACAGTGGCCTATGCCAGCACTCAGGAAGCAGAGGCAGGCATATCTCTGTGAGTTTGAGGCTAACTTGGTCTACAGAGTGAGTTCCAGGACAAACTCCAAAGCTACACAGAAAAACCCTGTCCCCAAAAACCAGAGAGAGAGAGAGAGAGGGAGAGAGAGGGAGAAAGAGAGAGAGAGGAGGAAGGTTTCAGTGTAGACAACAGCCTTCATAATACTATGCTTTAAATAACCCTCCCTACTATTGCAAATACAGTCACATAATTATCTTGCCTTTCTCTCTTAATAATGGACCAATGGAAGCAATAAAGATGGCAGTATATAGCTCTCATATATATATATATATATATATATATATATATAGGGAAAACTAAGAATCATAGAGAAGGGACTTCCATAAGATCACTATAGTCCTGAAAACAGCTTGGTATTGGCACAAAAATAGACAGGTAGACAAATGGAATAGAGTTGAAAACCCTGATACTAACCCACACACCTATGAACACTTGATTTTTGACAAAGAAGCTAAATTTATATGATGGAATAAAGATAGCATCTTCAACAAATGGTGCCAGCATAATTGGATGCTGGAATGTAGAAGACTACAGATAGATCCATGTCTATCACCATGCACAAAACTTAAGTCCAAATGGATCAAAGACCTCAACAACAATCCACCCACACTGAACCTATTAGAAGACAAAGTGGGAAATACCCGTGAATTAACTGGAACAGGAGACCACTTCCTGAACATTGCATCAGTAGCACAGACATTGGAGTCAACAATTGATAAATGGGACCTGCTGAAACTGAGAAGCTTCTGTAAGGCAAAGGAGATAGTCAGCAAGACAAAACGACAGCCGACAGACTGGGAAAAGATATTCACCAACCCCACATCTGACAGAGGACTGATCTCCAAAATATACAAAGAACTCAAGAAGCTAGTCTCCAAAACACCAAACAATCCAACTAAAAAGTGGGGTACAGAACTAAATAGACAATTCTCAATAGAGGAATCTAAAATGGCTGAAAGACACATAAGAAACTGTTCAACATTCTTAGCCATCAGGGAATTGCAAATCAAAACAACTCTAAGATACCATCTTACTCCTCTCAGAATGGCTAAAATCAAAAACACCAATGACAGTTTATGCTGGAGAGGATGTGGAGAAAGGGGAACACTCCTCCACTGCTGGTGGGAGTGCCAACTTGTACAGCCACTTTGAAAATCAGTATGGCGTCTCCTCAGGAAAATGGGAATGAGTCCAGCAATTCCACTCCTAAGCATATACCCAAAAGAAGCACATTCATAAACAAGGACATATGTTCAACGATGTTCATAGCAGCACTATTTGTAATAGCCAGAACCTGGAAGCAGCCTAGATTCCCCTCAACCAAAGAATGGATAGAGAAAATGTGGTACATTTACACAATGGAGTACTACTCAGCAGAAAAAAACAATGGAATCTTGAAATTTATAGGAAAATGGATGGAACTAGAAGAAACCATTCTGAGCGAGGTAACCCAATCACAAAATGACAAACATGGCATGTACTCACTCATATGTGGATTTTAGACATAGAGTAAAGGATTACCAGCCTACAATACACACTGCCAGAGAAGCTAGTAAACAAGGAGGACCCTAAGAGAGACATATATGGTCCCCTGGAGAAGGGGAAAGGGGCAAGGTCTCCTGAGCAAATTGGGAGCAAGGGAGGAGGGGGGAGGGAGCTAGGAGAATGAGAAGGGGAAAAGAAGAGGGATGCCGAGGACATGAGGGAGCAGAAAGGTTGAGTCGGGAAGAATAGAAGAAAACAAGAAAGGAGATATCATAATAGAGGGAGACATTTTTGGTTTACAGAGAAACAGGCACTAGGGAAAAAGGTCTGGAGATATACAAAGATGACACCAACTAACAATCTAAGCAACAGAGGCTACCTTAAATGTCCTCCCCTGATAATGAGATTGATGACTAACTTAGATGCCATCCTATAGCCTTCATCCAGCAGCTGGTGGAAGTAGAAGCAGACACCCACAACTAATCACTGAACTGAACTGGAATCCAGTCGCAGAGAAGAATGCGTAATGAGCAAAGGGGTCCACTCCAGGCTGGTAAAACCCACAGAAACAGCTGACCTGAACAAAAGGGAGCTCTTGGTCCCCAGACTGGTAGCTGGGATACCAGCATGGGACTGATCCAGACCCCAGGAACATGGGTTTCAATGAGGAAACCTGGGAAATCTACAGGACCTCCTGTAGTAGTTCAGTACTTATTCCTAGCATAGGTGTGGACTTTGGGAGCCCAATCCACATACAGGGATACTCCCTGAGCCAAGACACACGAGGGTGTGCCTAGGCCCTATGCCAAAGGATATGATAGACTCTGATGACACCCTATGGAAGGCCTCACCATCCAGGGGGAGCAGAAAGGATATATGATAGGTAGGGTTTTATTGGGGGGGTGGGGAGGAGGGGAGGGAGTGGGAACTGTGAGTGACATGTAAAACAATCTTGTTTCTAATTCAAATAAAAAAAGATGAAAATAAAGATTGCTTATAAGGAGACAGTAGTGATATCAGAACTGAATTCTTTCTGAATCCTGGATTTGTGTTCCTCTCATTCTTCTATGTAGTCTATTTCAGATGTAACTTCAAATTGTTCTTGTTCTACTTCCTATAAACCTATAATTATTCTATCCATTTTAATGGTTATTTCTATGATAATACTTAAATATATTAAATTAAGGATATATACTAGGAATAATTAGAACAGTTAAAATACACAGATTATTCAGAGATGCCAAACCTATTCCCTAAGGTCCTACTCAGGTCTCACCATCACCAACCAAGAAATTTGCCCTGTTGACACCAATTCAATAACCTCAGCCTATTGCCTTTTAAATGTTTACTCCTTGTGTTATCACATTAGTGCTTTATTCTGTCCCATTGTGTGTTCTGATAATTAGTCTCTGACTTCTTTGCTCTGTTCTTTCTTCCTGTCTAGCACAAAACTGGATTTAAAAAAAAAAAAAGGAGTGCTTACTGGTGTTAATAGCGGATGGCTTGCTTCATTAAAGCCAATGTCTAGGATTCCCAGGTCAAGAATCAAGAATGCACTCTAAATAGGTGTGTGTGTGTGTGTGTGTGTGTGTGTGTGTGTGTGTGTGTGTGTGTGTGTGTGTGTGTGTGTCGTGTAGGGGCTATGTGCATTTGTATCTATTCACTCTTCCAATGACCCTGTGGATAACTAACTCAATGCTGTCAAAATGCAGCATCAGCACATAGTTATTTTACATTCCAGCAGGAATTGAAGCAAGGAAACTTTTACCCCTAATTTTTCAAAATAAATATTTCTCTTGTTCCAAGTGGTATATTTTTGACATCTTGTGTACATTTCTGAAATAGAGTCCAGATGAGAAACCAGCACATGCATATGTCCATCCCAATCTAAGAACAGTTGAACAGTCAATTACTGCTCATGGACACTTTCATGTCTGAAACCCCAAATGAAATGTGCTCTCGAATGTACGCATGCACACACAGACACACAGACACAGACACAGACACAGACACACACACACACACACACACAGAGAGAGAGAGAGAGAGAGAGAGAGAGAGAGAGAGAGAGAGAGAGAGAGAGAGAGAGACACACACACACATAAACAGAGAGAGAGACAGAGACAGAGAGAGATCAGGGCATTGGTTGCAGAAAGGAGGTAGGCCAACATATAGACTGAGGTGCTATAATGGCATCTGTCTCCTCTCGGATTTCCCAGGCTCATAAATGAGAAGGCAGCTAAATTTTATCATTAACAAGACAGGACACTTGCAGACCATCCTTTAGCAGTGAGGGTGGTGAAAGCAAGTAAACTCAAAGAAGCCAACTAGGCAAATAGAATGCAAAGTTCTCTTGGCCATTTGGTAAGAAACTTCTTATACTTTCAATCAAAGTTGAAGGGATTTTTTTCTCTTTCTTTTACAATATGCAGCACTGTCCAAGTACACATAATTTCCCAGGTATAGTGAGTAACAACATCAATCATTTTGTCCCATAGGGATTATTATTTTTAATTTACAAATGATGAAATTGGGATATCAATTATGTTACTCATTATCACAGTTATAACTCAATAGGTTTTTCCTACTGCTGTGCCTTCCCAGTATGCCCACACACCTCCTTTTAAATACTGTGTAGCACACCCTAACAGAGAAAAAGAAGGCAGGGCCATTCATTCCTGGATAAAGGACGAGAAGATTCAAAGAAAGAAGAATATTCAAGTTAATGGTGAGTAATTTTGTAAGGTTCCCTTGGGGAGAACTAGGTGACAGAACATGAGGCAGGAACAGATGAACCAGATTGTGAATAGGTTCCTATCCCACATTAAGTAGTGTGGATTTTCTACTGGGAGAGATGTGATAGACTATAAGATGGCAAAGAACCAGAAGAGGTCTCTAGTTGAGAAAAAGCATGGTGGTAGTGAGGACAGATGGGTAAAGGAGCAAAGGGGGCACTGACCACACAGAGATGGACAGGGCTACAAGAATGTATGGCAACAGTCCATCTGAGGCCCAGCTTTGAAAATGCTGCTTCCAGAAGAGTCACTCAATCAGCCTCAGTATTTAATTTCAAAGCTGGGCCTTCAGGCTTTGTAGAATCTATCCATCTCCTCAGCCTTGCCTTGAACACTGCATATGTTACTTTGACTTACAAACTACTAACAAGTTTTGTTTGGTCCTTTGGGACCTCCTCATTTGTCTTCATTTTCTAAGCTGGAGGCTTTGTGGCTCCCCTGGGCCCAGCCTAGCCCAGATGGCTGGGGCAGGCAGAGAAATCAGGTAGGCTCCAAATACAAAGGGCCTTGATTAGCACATGTTTCACATTCCCCACATTGCATGGCAATTCAGAGGAAAACCCTACAGGATTGTTTTATGAAATATTTGGGGTGAGTTTGGGACTTTTATTTTTTTTCCTTTTTAAAAGTGTGTTTCTGGGCTATAGCTATTTCCGATGTCCTTGAGCTAAATAATAGCAGAGGGAAAGAGTTTCCAGCAATGCAGAAAAGATTTTTTAACAGAAGTCCCGAGGAGGGAGGAAAATGGAGCATGGAAGACCATAGCAATGTTCACAAAAGAACAGGGAGGTGAGGCTACCAGGAGGAGTAGGGGTGATAGGAAATCTCAGCTAGCACAAGTGTACAGTAGTAAGGCAAAATTACCTTTTTGATACTCAGGCCAGGTATAGTCTTCAGCTTATTTACCATCAGAATGCAGAACAGATTCTATTCTGGTCAGTATAGCCCTAGCATAACCCCAAGGTGTGGACTTCCTCCATTAACCAAGGAAACTCAAGCATACAAATGAGTCACATGTATTTCACGGATAAAGGCAGTCAACAAAAAATATCATGGGAAACCCACCCTCCTATAAAGCAGGATGTTCATAACAAAAACCTCCTAGGCTTACATCTTTACATGTAACTATAATGTTTTATTATTACTATTTTTGTCTCACAAATAATGGTTTAATTACATTTTCACTCATGTATATCACTGTACTTTGTTGATATGTGCCCTCCATTACCTACCCTTGTACCAACCCCAAACTCATCCCCTCCTCTACCTAATCACTTGACTTTCCTGTTCATCTAGTATATACGAACATTATATTATACTGTAATATACTATACTATATGTTACAATGTATGTTTTTGGAATAGAGCCCAGATGAGAAAACTTTTCATCTATATCCATCCCAGTCTGAATTCATGTATATGAGCAAATTACCAATTTCATTCCTTAAATCTCAATTGCAGAGAAAAATGAGCAAAGAAGAGTTTCCCCTCTACCTCCCTTCGTGTCATTTACCTTAAGGTTTAAACACACACACACACACACACACACACACACACACACACACACACGAGAGAGAGAGAGAGAGAGAGAGAGAGAGACAGAGAGAGAGACAGAGACAGAGACAGAGACAGAGAGAGACAGAGAGAGAGAGACAGAGAGAGAGACAGAGAGAGAGACAGAGACACACAGAGATAGAGACAGACAGAGACAGAGAGAGACAGAAACAGAGACAGACAAAAAGAGACAGAGACAGACAAAAAGAGACAGAGACAGAGGGAGACAGGCAGAGACACACAGAGGAAGACAGAGATAGAAAGGAAGAGAGAGACCAAGAAGGATTTTTTGATCATTTTTAGTTAATAGCTTTATTAGATATAATTTACATACTATCAAATTGCCATATTATAAAGAGTCATTTATTTTAAATGCAGTGCAATGGTTGTTACTATATTTGCAGAGTGGCATGGTGATGATCACCAAAATTTCATTTTAGAACATTATTATGATCCAAAAAAAAAACACCTTTTAGTTCATATATAACCTTTCTTTGTTACTATACTCAGCCCCAAAACACCTCTATGAATCATGGCTTTATAAATTTGCCTTTTCCTATAAATACAATCATAAACAATATAGTCATTTGTGTGTCTTTTCTATCGTGTGTGTGTGTGTGTGTGTGTGTGTGTGTGTGTGTGTGTGTGTGTGTGTACGTGTACATGAAAGCCCAGAGGTCAACCACTTGTTTTATTCTTCAGGTGCTGTCAACCTTGTTTTTTGAGACTTTTTTTTTTGTTTATTGGCCTAGAGCTCCCCCAGTAGGAGGCTGGCTGGCCTGCAAGCCCCAGGAAGTCACTTGGCTGCCTTCCCAGCAGGATCATAAGCACCTATAGCATCCAGAGTTGTGAGTTGGTTCTGGGGATGAAACTCAGGTCCTCACATTTACATAGAAAGTGCTTTACCAACTGTGTTATCTATCTAGCCCTAGTTTCTTTTACTTAGAGTAATGTTTCCATGATTCATGCATGCCACAGAAAAGATCAGTATTTCAATTTTCTTTATTGCCAAATAGTATGCCACTGTAGGGACCTACCACATTGTGGTCATCTATTTACCTCTTGATGGGCATCGAGGTTACCCCAGTGTTTTGTTATTGTAAATAGCACTGCTTAAAAAATTTCATGTACAAATTTCTATATGGGAGCAGTTTCATTTCTTTTATATGATATCTAGGAAGATATCTACATCATAGGTCAATGTATGTTAAGAAACAGGAATTGCCCAAGTATTTTCCAACATGGCTATTCCATTTTATATTTCTATCAACATTTATAAAGGTTCTAGAAAATATTGAGCTAGTGGAAACTATGAAAAAGACAACCATTTAAAGGCCCTCAAAATTGTCCTAATGCCATAAAGTAGAGAAATGGCTAACTATATCTACGGAGCTGTGGTAGGGGTCAGTGGCATTTGAGACATGACTTGCCCCTAACCCACCTTTTCCCCAATATTGTAAAAGCTCTCTTCTAGGCAATTACCACTGAAAAGATGGGTATCCCCCTATTTTCATCCTCACCAATACTGGTACCAATTGTATATTTTACTATAATTGCTATATGGGGTGAAAATGATGTGCTATTTTGACTCAATTCCATTTCCCTTATAAACAATGATGTTGAGCATCTTTTCCTATGCTTTGTGGCTATTTGTTCATTTCCTGGGGAGAGGTATCTATTCAAATCCTATGCTCATTTTCAGTAGGCTATCTTTTCTTTATTGAGTTGTAAAACAAACTATATTCTGAACACAAATTCCTTTTAGATAGATATTTTGAAAATATTTGCTCCTGGCACAGAGGTTGTTGTTATCAACAGGATAATTAGCCACAAAGGCATTCACATTCTAATCCCTGGGAACAAGTGAATATGCTCGTTTACACGACAAAAGAACTTTCTAGATACGATTATGTTAAGGATCCTGAACTGAGGAGAATGCTTAAACTACAAGAATCCTTCAAACCACTGATTTTTTTCAGGCTGTGGTAAGGAGAGGTGACCACACAAGAGGGATCAGAAAAGAGTAAGGAGTCAAGGAATGTGGGTACATCTAAGGCTAAAAAGTACAATGGAAGTGAATTGTCTGAAGTTCCCAGGAAAGGGACAGCACTGCTGACACTGATTTTAGTCTAGCAAGACCTGTTATAGTTCGAATGTCTCCACCAAAACAGATAAAAATTTAATCCCTACTATGAGATAATAATCAACAGGACTAGGTGGGACTTTCTATAGGTGATCAGGTCATAAGGCTTGGTATCATGAATGTATTACATCCAGAGTGTGTCTATTGTAGAAGCCAGTTTGACGCCATCTTATATTGTGCTTCTTTAACTTTTTGATGCTGTTTCCCTATGATGACCTAGGGACTCTGCAGAATCCCCACACTGAGACCGCCCACACTCCAGATTCATGAGTTGATAAACCTTCATTCTTTTTTACATTATCTGGCATGATGCATTCAGTGATAAAAAACAGAAAATGGACTAAGATCATGTCATATTTCTAATCTACAAAGTTGTAAAAAATTTTATTGTTATAAACTAATAAGTTTATGACAGACAGCTCATTACACCATTAGATTAAAACTAAGTTACCTTTTCAGTTTTTGATAGCAGCTTTCAATGTACAAAAACTTTAGTGTATGATATCCAACGTTTATTATTTGTAATTTCATCAGTTATACCTTTAGAATTGCATGTCAGAAATTATTGCTGATGGTACTTCTAGAATTGAGCCATAGGCAGTTTGTGAATCCTTTCTCCAGAGCAACAAAAATTTAGCTAGTAGAAGCTATGAAAATCCAACTATTAAAAGGCCCTTGTTCCAAGGGAGAGCACATCGACCCCAGACGCTGTCTGGGAGGCCAGTACAAGGCTGATCCAGACCCCTGAACATGGATGTCAATAAGGAGGCCTCTGCACTCCAGGGAGCCTCTGGTGGTGGATTAGTATTTTTCCCTGGTGCAAGAAGGGACTTTGAGAGCCCATCCCACATGAAGGGTTACACTCTGGCCCTGGACACATGGGGAAGGGCCCAGGACCAGCACAGGAAGACTTGGTGGACTTTGCAGAGCCCCCGTTGAGGGCCCTACCCTGCCTGGGGAGTGGTGGGTGGATGGGGTGGGGGGTAGACTGGGGGTGGGGGAGGAGGGTTGGGGGTGAGGAGAGGGAGAGGGAGAAGGGACTTGAAATAAGCTTGTTCCCTAACTAAAACTAATAAAATAAAATAAAATAAAATAAAATAAAATAAAATAAAATAAAAGGTCCTTGTTTCTATGTTACAGAAGCTCTATTCCAGACAGGATAGGAGATAGGCTCCCCTTATCTTCTATAGTTTCACTGGGGTGGGAGAGCAGGAAGCTTATGTTAAACAAGTGTTAGTCTAGGATGCTACAACTGAAAAGATGGCTGCTCCCCCCTGTTCCAATTATGAATGCTTTGCTCCAGGCAAGACCAGTCAATAGCAATGGCATAATCACCCTGCCATTACTGAAAAAGAAGGCATATATTTCATGTTTTAGGGTGCAAACAGAAACGATCAGGACCTACTATCCTTCAAGGACTTTCTCATAAGCAGTGCTGTCACTTCAGAAGCAATAGGCCACTGCTACTGCCTCAATTCCAGTACAGGGATGCATAGGTTCTACTCAGAACGGAGATTAGGTTAATGAAGAGACAAGTTTTTAGCACCTCTTCCTAAGGCAACTGAATGTATTTAAAACGATATAAGAAGGCTCTATAACTGTGGACTTATCAAAAATAGAGGTCTAGGTGAGTAACTAAGAGAAAACCAGCAACTCTGTACTGTTAGGACCTAATGAAATGGCAAAGTCACCATAAGTTTAACAATGACAGAGCTAAGTACAGCCCTCCTGGGGTCACCAGCATGTGGAAATCTGTGTGCATATGTGCTTATATGGGAGCAACCTGAGTGAGAAAGCAAGCAGACTGAAAAATACCCTCCAACTACACAGATCTATCAAATCAAGGCACTTAAACACAACCTTGATAAAACATGGGATGAACAACAGGCTATTCTTGTCCAGTAGCTCATAGGAATCTAGGCCTTTAAAAAAAAAAGTCACATTCAACCCTAGAAACAAGAGACACAGAGACAGAGATCTGACTAAATCATAGTACTCTGAATTGTGAAAACATTTTTTTTTTTGAGGAGTCGCCATACTGATTTCCAAAGTGGCTGTACAAGTTGGCACTCCCACCAGCAGTGGAGAAGTGTTCCCCGTTTTCCACATAATCTCCAACATGAACTGTCATTGGTGTTTTTGATTAAGGCCATTCTGACTGGAGTAAGATGGTATCTCAGAGTTGTTTTGATTTGCAATTCCCTGATGGCTAAGGATGTTGTACACTTTCTTATTTGTCTTTCAGCCGTTTTAGATTCCTCTATTGAGAATTGTCTATTTAGTTCTGTAACCCACTTTTTAATTGGGTTGTTTGGTGTTTGGAGACTAGCTTCTTGAGTTCTTTGTATATTTTGGAGATCAGTCCTCTGTCAGATGTGGGGTTGGTGAATATCTTTTCCCAGTCTGTGGGCTTCAGTCCTCTGACAGATGTGGGGTTGGTGAATATCTTTTCCCAGTCTGTGGGCTGTCGTTTTGTCTTGCTGACTGTCTCCTTTGCCTTACAGAAGCTTCTCAGTTTCAGCAGGTCCCAATTATCAATTGTTGACCTCAGTGTCTGTGCTACTGGTGTAATGTTCAGGAAGCGGTCTCCTGCACCAATTAATTCAAGGGTATTTCCCACTTTGTCTTCTAATAGGTTCAATGTAGCTGGATTTATGTTGAGATCTTTGATCCATTTTTATACTTAAGTTTTGTGCAAGGCGATAGGCTTGGGTCTAACTGTAGTCTTCTACCACAAGATCCAGCAATCCCACTTCTAGGCATATACCCAAAAGAAGCACATTCATACAACAAGGACATATGTTCAACGATGTTCGTAGCAGCACTATTTGTAATAGCCAGAAACTGGAAGCAGCCTAGATGCCCCTCAACCGAAGAATGGATATAGAAAATGTGGTACATTTACACAATGGAGTACTACTCAGCGGAAAAAAACAACAAAACAATGGAATCTTGAAATTTGCAGGAAAATGGATGGATCTAGAAGAAACCATTCTGAGCGAGGTAACCCAATCACAAAAAGACAAACATGGTATGTATTCACTCATATGCAGAATTTAGACATAGAGTAAGGATTACCAGCCTACAATCCACACTGCCAAAGAAGCTAATAAACAAGGAGGTCCCTAAGAGAGACATACATGGTCCCCTGAAGAAGGGGAGAGGTTCAAGATCTGCTGAGCAAATTGGGAGCACAGGAAGAGGGGGGATGGAGCTAGGAGAATAAGAAGGGGAGAAGAAGGGATGCCGAGGACATGAGGGAGCAGAAAATATGAGTCAGGGGAAGAATACATGATAACAAGAATGGAGATATCATAATAGAGGGAGACATTTTTGGTTTACAGAGAAACAGGCACTAGGGAAATGTCTGGAGATATACAAAGATGACACCAGCTAACTATCTCAGCAACGGAGGAGAGGCTACCTTAAATGCCCTCCCCTGATTATAAGATCGATGACTGACTTATATGCCATCCTATAGCCTTCATCCAGCAGCTGGTGGAAGTAGAAGCAGACACCCACAACTAATCACCGAGCTGAACTGGAACCCAGATGCAGAGAAGGACCAGTGAAGAGCACAGAGGTCCAGACCAGCTGGTGAAACCCACAGAAACAGCTGACCTGAACATCCAGGAACTCTTGATCCCCAGTCTGATAGCTGGAATACCAGCATGGGACTGATCCAGACCCCAGGAACATGGGTTTCAATGAGGAAACCTTGGAAATCTACGTGACCTCCTGTAGTAGTTCAGTACTTATTCCTAGCATAGGTGTGGACTTTGGGAGCCCATTCCACATAGAGGAATACTCCCTGAGCCAAGACACAGGGGGGTGGGCCTAGGCCCTATCCCAAAGGATACAATAGACACTGATGACACCCTATGGAAGGCCTCACCATCCAGGGGGAGCAGAAAAGATATGTGACAGATAAGGTTTTAGTTGGGTGGGGGGTAGGGGAGGACGGGTGGGAGAAGGGAACTGAGATTGTCATGTAAAACAATTCTGTTTCTAATTCAAATTTTAAAAAGTTGGGAAAAAAAGCATCTCAGAAAAAAAATCATGAAAACAAACTCCAAACTCCATACAAGGTTGAGAGTAAGGAGACAAAGTCTAACAGGCTATGGGAAGTAAACATAGTGTTTGATGAATAACTACTTCATGTGGACCTGAGGGTGATCCCTGTGAAGCTAAGCTAAAAAAATAAAAACAAGTAACAATTTAAGGAGGAGCATGAAAGAATACACACTGTAGGAGAATCAGACTTCATAGAAGTAGTCCAAACAAATTATCTTCAACAACAAGAAAATCAGATGGCTTAACAAAAAACAAACTATAGATATTTAAGCATAGCATGGTCATTACCTGAAACTAGTACCCAATCATAATGATAGAACAAATACATGGTTACCACATACAACACCCTGACTTCAAGCCCTAGCACCCCAAAACATGGTTTAAAAACAGCTATACATATGTAAGATATATAAGAGAGATCATATATTATTTTGAATATACAGGTTTATTTGCAATTATATAGTGAAAGAAACAGAAAACTGTGACCCATAAACAGGAAAGGACATAGACATTGAAAACAGCCCTTTAATGAGCCCAAATGTTGGACTTTCCAAAGATTATAAAGAAGATATTATATCTTCTATATTTATCAAATGAGGGCCTTTCATATGCTAGGCAAGTGTTCTAAGTGAGCTATACCCCAGGCCTAGCAGCTGTTATAGACATATTAAAATAGCTAAATCAATGCATATCGAAAGAATTAAAGTAAATTATAACAAAAAACCAAGGAAAAAACACTAATAAAGAGACAGAAATTATAAGTTATAAAGAGAACCATATAGAATTCTGGAGTTGAAAAGTACAATTACCCAAAAGAAATAGTCATTGGAGAGACTCAGGAATAGATCTTAGTTGGTAGATGAACGAATCAATGAATATGGGTACATATTACTACCAATCACACAGTATATATAACAGAATAAATGAACATAACCTCAAAGAAATGCAGGAAACCATTAAGTACATCAATGTATCAATACTGGGAGTATGAGAAGGAGAAAAGAGAAAGAGTCTAAAAATGTATTAGCAGAACAATGATCAAAACCTTTTAACTTTGATGGCAAGGCTAACTTACAAAGCTAACAAGCTCAAACTCCAAATGGGAGAAACACAACAGTTTAGATGCAGCATAGCCAAAATGTTAAGGACAAAGAGAAACAGGAAAGACTGAAAGAATCAAAAGAAAATTACTCCTCTCCTACAAAAGAACGCCAATAAGACTAGTAGTAGACTCTTCTACAATAGTAACGGGTAGAAAACTTAGTGGGATGAAAACTTTAATATGCAGGAAAAGTGTCGTCAACAATGTATAACATAATTAGTAAATATGCCTTTATCTAAAATACTAAAGGCAAATGATGATGTTATGAGTCTATATAATGAAAACTAAAAGAAGTATTATTTATATACCTTCCTTGAGAAATTTCCTAGCCCTAATGAAAGTAACATGAGACAGCAACTTGAATATTCATGAAAACATAAATACTGTTTAAGATAATTATATAGGTAATAACAATATATGTATTTTTTGTCTTTTATTTCTTAACTTGTTGTAAAAGTGCATAAGACAATTACTATAAATCTTTTGGGGGACCTATAGCATATGGAAATGTAACATGGGACAACTGCCATACAGGATGGGCCATAATGTGTTTTATTTTAAATTCCAAAGGAAATGACATGCAATGGTAACTAAGTTCAGAAGAAAGATATGAAGACAAAAAGAAATAGCATATAAGAAGGTTTATTTTTAAGTCTATTTTATTTATCTTTAATTTTTACTTATGTGTATGTGCCATAGTGTGTGTGTGTGTGTGTGTATCATGTCAAGTGCAGGCAGAGGCCAGAAGAGGGATGAGAACCAAACCCAGGTTATCTGTCTCTGTAAGTGCTGTTAGCCCCTGAGCCATCTCTCCAGACCCAAGGTGACTTTTTAAAGCCATATACATACATTTGTGTTTTCCTTTCCCTTCTTAGAGTTTTTTTTAAAAAATAAAGCATAAGAATATGAAAAGCAATAATTATAAAAAAATATTGTTTGGAGGCTGACTACTGGTATGACAGCATGGGATTCTCTGAAGCTCCTGCCATGTCTAAGTCAAAGAACTGAGAAATGTTGGGAAAAATTCAAAATTGAAAGACAACCATTTAAAGCCTCTGGAAGAGGTTCTAAAGCAAATGAAGAAACAATTTGGGGGAAAATCTATAAACACTGACAAAAAAAGGCAGTGTGGTTTAGAACTCAAGTTGCTCCTACTTAATCTCCCCCTTCCATCTAGCTGCTCACCGGAGAGCAAAGCTTCCTCTGCCCTCTCCCAGCAGGTGGCGCTCTCCCTGGGATCAAGAGGGCAACAGCCTTCTCATTTGGGCACAGCTGTACATGCTTAGGAAAAGTTTCAGGTAATTGAGATCAGAAAATGAAGCACACTGTCTCACTTCCTTCTTTCTACCTTCCATGCAAGCAGGCCAAACCCTGGCCATGGTTTGCTTAGACTACCAGAGACCCAGTAGTTCTCTGAATAGTCTACAGCAGGAAGGGCAAAAACAAAAGGACCACTGGCTACCCATCTCTATCTAGAATTCAGTTCCTACAGTGGGAGTGTCAAGATTCACATGGGGAAAAAGTGACATTTCACCCACCAGTGTCCTGGTTCTGGAGAAAGAAGCAGACCATAAAAATTAGGTGGTGGTAGATGTGATTGTGGACTCTTGTAATTCCAGGCAGGATCCGTAGGGTAGAAAGAGAAAGATCACCACAAGTTCTAGGCCAATCTGGGCTAAATAGTGAGAATTTTTTCCCACTACCTTTACACTGGAGACAGCATAGATAATAGTAAACCTAGAAGCACATTAAAAGTTATAGTGAAGGGAACTGGGAAGAAACATGATATAAAGACACCGTCAAGGCTATAGACAACCTATGTTACACTACAAGGGAGCATGGTGGTGAGGTGGGTTGGGGAGGGACAGCTGGGAGGAGGTTTCCTGTGGCCAGAAAACAAAATCAAGCAGTGAACCCCAAATTACTCATTGGAAAAGGACAATCTGATTAAACTGATAGACTTCAAATCCAAAAGTACCACTATAAACAACAGGATAATTAATTAGTCAGCAATTGGTCGGCCAAGGAAAGAGCATAGAATCATACCAATTTCCTCCAAAGTGGTTCTGAGCACACCCAATGCTGTGTCTCTCTGACAGGCAGTACCAGAGCCTTGACACAGTGTGTCAAGATAATCCAGCTAGTCACTAAATAAGCAAAATAACAAGCTTTAGAAGGGTCCAGTAGGCAAAGATTTTTGACAAAATATCAGAAGTGATATAAAGTAACAACAACAACAAAAATATATGACACATATATTAGGGGAGGAAAAAAGCAAGCAAAAGAAAAAGAATCGGGCAACAGTGACCAGATGTTGGATTTAAAAGAAAATATTTCAGCGTGACATCATATGTTCACAATATCTAAGAAAATCTTGGTTCAAGAAGTAAAGGGTATAATAGCAATGTCACATGCAATAAAAATTATCAAAAGGGAAATAGAATTTTTTTAAATGAAGATCCTTGTATGTTACCCAGGCTGGTCTTGAACTTGTTGGAATAGGTGATCCTCCTTCGTCAGTTTCCTGAATAGCTAATACTAGAGGCATGCAATACCATGCCAAGTGGAGGCTTTCATCTTTATACACTAAATAGGCCAAGCTTCATTTAGTATAGAAAGAAAAATAAATAAATATAGTCTGAGATCATTGACAGAAGAGGAACTGAAGACTTATACTTGACTCTGAAACTACTCTAGTAGATGATTGTCAACCTTAAGGTGTTCCTTCTGCACCCCCAAAAGCCTCCCATAAAAGAGAATTCCAAAAGTATTGTTTTTCATCAATATGGCCTTGGTCCTCTGATTTGTATTACACTCATGAAAACCCATGTTGCTCTGTCAGAGAAATTATGAGCACCATTTACATAAATGTTCCTCCTCCAAAAGAACACAGATCACAAGCATATTATCCAGAAAGCTGTGGATGAATTCAAATCCAGGCTATTATTTTGACTGTTTACTGACAATGTACAGAAAAAGGTGGCTTATATTCCAAAAAATCCATGATGAATCCCTTTGGATCTTGTAACTTTTTAAAGTTCTCATAAATAGCTATGGCTGCAAATGTAGGGCTCTAATTTGGTTGTGCTGTGTCTGAAGTTGGCAGTGATGATTACTTACCTGTTTTTACAAGGTCCACTTTACAAAAGTGAGACCATTCTACCGTCTCCCAGTTTATGTTATATCTGATGCAAGATAGCTATTGTCTAAAGAGCCAAAAAGGAATTAAATTGAACAGGGCTAGTTTGCTCAATCCAGAAAGACTTTGGGTGCAAAGCAGTTACTAAGTCTTCTCAGTAGAGGGCAGTGGTGGTCAGGGTAACACTAGCAGGAAGAACCAGGACAATAGCTTCCTGTGTACCCACTAAGCACTCGAATACAATACTTGAGGCTTTATAGACAGTATTTCATGAATCCTGATAATTACTCGTAAGGTCATTAACAATGTAGCTCCTAGGAGGTTAAATGAACCAAACATGGATCATGTGCGCCCCAGTTCAACTATACCCTGCTCCTTCCTAAGAAAATCTTCCAATCGAGAGCTTATAAATATGAACTAAAAAGGAGGCTCATGTAGGACAGAGTAGGAGCTAAGTGGGATAAAGGTGATTTTAGAGCATCTGGGCTGCATAGAATAGAAAATGTTAACACAGACAACACTTAAAAGGTATAAACTCTGGAGCCAGCAACAAGACAGAAGTAGTTAAGCTTAAAGGACTGAGAGCCATTCCCTTGTGGGTAATAGTTGAAAGACCTAGAGGAAATCAGACCAGAGGCATCTGGCATTGAGAAGGTGCTCAGACATTTTTTGGGGGGGGGGAGTGAATGGAGAAATATTAGGAAGAAGCTAGCATTTGGTTTTAGCTATCTTAAGGGAACCTATTTATTAATGCTGCTGCCCTTGGCTGTCTCCCAGAACTTGAAGACAAGAACATGGTGCTAAAGACACCACACACTTGAGACACAGGACTTGGAAGAATGGAGCTGAAAGTGACCTGGAAGCCTCCTCCCTGAGGACTTGCTCTTAGAGCATCCAAAAGTGCTACTGGAGCTTTCAAGGAGGAAAAATATCAATTGTCCTACTAGCTGTAAAGCCTATAAACCACAGGGACCAGCAAGGCAAGATATCCCCAATGATTCAATAGCAGCACTTTTACTTTGAGGTTTAACTAACAGCTCTCTAACTGACTTAAGGCCCTCTCAGCAGGATGGAAATTGTTGCTGATACTGGAAATTTAGCCAACTATCTGTAGCCAATGAGGTCATAGACCCTAAAGGAGAATCTACCGCTGCCATTTTTCTAAACAAGTGTATTCCGAATTGCATTCTAAATATTATCCTTATGCCCACAGACAAATGTAGCTCTCACCCTTCATCAAAGAAGCTTCTTTTATAGCACATGGAGGCCATCACAGAAACCCACAACTTGTCAAAAGACAAAGAACAATTGACTGTGCCATACTCATTGCCAATTGATACATCTAAAACACACAAACCCTACACCTAAGGCTCGGGGAACATCACAGAAGAGAGGGTGGAAAATTATAAAGGTCATGTCTGCCATGAGAGAATATCTTCCATATATGACAGAGAGTTGCACTCATGAAATCTTAATAATATGGTCACCTAAACAAGGGCAGCTGTAATGTCAATGTGGATGGGGAAATCTCACAAGACCCCCCCCCCAAGAGGAAGAGTCACAGGTAGTTAATGACTTCTAAAAGAGGAACAATCAGTCTTCTCTAGGGATGAGTCCCCTGATAGGTTATCCAGTCCCAAGTGACCAGCCCTCAAATAGCTTACCCTATCCCAACAGTCAGTCGTCAACACATACACATACAAGCAACACGAAACAGGCTCAACAGGCTGTATATAATAATTGTTTAGCTTTTATTGTTATATATATATATACATATATATATATATATATATATCATGTACATATGTTGTAACAATAATAACTAGAGCAGAGGTTATGAAGGAGTGATTGGGCTGACACTGATGTAAATTCAGAAGTCATCTCAAAAAATAGCAATAAAGTAAGGTTTTTTAAAGTATGAACAGTTTTGTGTGGTTCCAGAGGCTAGGGCCTGAAGTAATAAGAGTAGATTAAGAAGTGATCTTCTGAAACATAAATCTCAGTAGAGAGCAACTAAAAACTTGCATGAATTGCTTTCTGAGATTTGGCCATAAAGATGAGCTCCAGGGCCAGGCAGTGGTTGGCACATAACTTTAATCCCAGCACTTGAGAGGCACAAGCAGGAGGATCTCCCGAGTTCAAGGCCAGCCTGATTTACAGAGAGTGTTTCAGGACAGCCAAGGCTACACAGAAAAACCTTGTCTTGATAGGTAGGTAGGTAGGTAGATAGGTAGGCAGGTGGACAGGCAGACGGACAGACAGATTTTTTTTAAAGATGAGTTCCAAGAATCTTTTCTGCTCTAGGAAGCTTAGATTCCAAACTAACAGGAATCCCAGCAGATTTCTAGTTGACTGGGTTCTTTCACTCTTGTCATGTGAAGGTCTTAAAGATTCCCAAGGAAGAACTGGCATTTTCTTGACACTTAAAAGCTAAAATATTCAAATCGCTAGAACAACACTCCCAGGAGGGGTTTGTCTACAGGGCTCCTAAGACATTGTGAGAAATTCTAACAGTACCTCACAAGAGGGAATCAGTGCTGTTCCACTGGAATATATACACTGGACAAATTTGCTTGAAGGCTACAAATGCACCTTTTTGCCAATGAAATAAAACCACATGGTCAAAAATTTAAGCATTTGAGCATACATGTAGTATGTGTGAAAACCCAGGTTCCATTCTTAGTGGAGAAAGAGGAATTTCTTAAATATAAACATGTACAGTATAATAACAAATCTTAATGAAGATATAATCTAAAGATATAGAATTATAACCATATCTGAGTAAATTCTTCCTCTATTCAATCAGCAATTACTTGGCTTGGTATTTATATGTCAGGATCTGCTCTGGCCAATGCAGAAAACAGATATAAATTGGGCACAACTGCCAGTTTTAAAAGGTCACAATTTAGTAGAGACAAGCACATAGACTTTTTTCCTGGGATAAGCAATTCTAGAATAGAAATCTATACAATAGGTTGTGTGAATACAAAAAGAGTAAAACTGAATGAGAGAAATGTTCAACAGTGAACATGTAATGTGAACTGGACCTTGAAGCAGAGCTGAGCATTCACCATGTAGAAAGGGAGAGCAGGCATTCTCAAAAGGGGTAGAGGATATACAAAGGCACAAAGATAGGATGATTTGGTACACGTAAGGAAGATAGTTTAGTTATATAACACGTAGGATATGCTTGCTGTTCTTACTATAGAAAACTTGGAATTATGGATACTCTGAACTGGTTTCCAGGGAAGACCCAAACTTGCCTGTGCCCTTACCATTGGAATTCTGGTAATTTTATGACCCCCTATCACAATCATATCTTAAAAGTTATCAAAGATATAGTAACCTGCAAATGAACAATAGAAAAGCTTCTTGAGTGCATCAAACTGACTATAAGGCACTAACACATGTAAGACAGCCTCTTTCTGGAAATGGAATGGTTGTTGAGATCTTTGCTAGAATCTATACCCACATCTTCCCACCATAAGATGTTAATATCAAGAAACCCAAAAGCAATGCTATACATATGCCAGATCTAAGAGCCAATAACTACTATCAAAAACATCAAACCTATGCTCCAGTGGCTGCATAGCCACACTGCAACTCAACAAAAACTTAGAACATTATGAGATTTTTTTTTTTTTTGGTAATTCAACTATGAAGTTCTCAAGTGTAAACTTGGTAGATTATACTATCATATTGTCAAAAGGTTGGACAATATTGGCGTATTGTTCTTCCAGAAAGTACTTAAAGGACTCCAATCAGATATCCTGACTTCTGGTATTATAGACCTTTCCTCAAGAGGTAAATTTCCAGAGTTAAGGATTTAGTTCAGTTGTACAGTGCAAGGCCATTAGCAGCAGAGAAAATAAATGTTGTGGGGGAACTTATAAATTTGTGAGTAGGCTCCTATTTTTATTCAGGTCTTTTTGTTGTTGTTGTTGTTGTTTGAGACAGGGTTTCTCTGTGTAATAAAACTGGCTATCCTGGAACTCACTTTGTAGACAAGGCTGCCTTTGAACTCACAGAGATCCACCTGCCTCTGCCTCCCAAGTGCTGGGATTAAAGGTGTGTGCCACCACTGCCTGGCTTTGAGATTCTGGCCATCAAGAATTGTCAAGCCATTAAGGCATCACTTAGGGGCTAGAGAGACGGCTCAGTGGTTAAGAGCACTGGCTGCTCTTCCAAAGGACCCAGGTTTAATTCCCAGTACACATATGGCAGCTCATGCCCATCTATAACTATAGTTCCAGGGGATCTGACACCCTCACACAGACATATGTGCAGTCAAAACATCAATGCACATAAAATAAAAATAAATTTAAACAAGACCACTTGGTATGTCAGGCTATACACAACGGTGGAAATCTGTCTTGCTCAACAAAACAAAATTTCAAGATTTGTCTTCAATATCTCACTCAAGTTTTCATGAAAGCATACAAACAGGAGAATATAATTGACTGTCAAATTATACTCATCTTTGTTCATTTTAACAAATCAGCTGATTTTGTTAAGACTTATGAGGCAATGATTGAATTCTGTAGGTCTAATTGAAATAATGAAATCAGGCTAAACACATCGTACAATGTGTATGGATCTATGTTGTACTACCACTTTGGTTGACTGTGAAATTATTGTTCCTAGGGTGATATGATAATAGGAAAAAACATGTCAGTGGAATCTTTATCTCCAGAAGTATCTCACAGTCAACACTCATCTACATACCCTAGGAGAACACAGAAGACTAGTGTTCTCCCACTCGCTAGTAGAAAGCCACTTTAATTTGCCAAAAAACGGTATCTACCAATCTGGTAAAAGAATGTTAGCTTAGGAGCTAATATGTCTTATGCCTAGAAATACCTGGAGTTGATTGTCAGATTTGGGTCCAGGATCATTTCTACAGTGAGTTAAGAGAATGGTAACTATTGCCTTTAGCAACAGTGGGCTATGTTGCTGACAGCCTTTTGTCTACTCTTTCTGCTACTCCACATAGCACTCTCCAACACCTCAAGGAAAAGTAAAGTCTTATCTTAGAACTATTTATGATCGTGCCTATACATGCTGTCTCAACTGCATAATCATGGCTTAGTTATAATTAACATAGTACTTTACTTTCTCTGGCGTTTTCTCTTGATAAACAGTAAGGTTTAAAATAGTAGCTGAGGTCAGTGGGAAAATGGGCTCCGGAGTAAGGCCTATCCAAGTTTGAACTGCTCCTGCCCTTGAGGAACTACGTAAGTCACATAAATCTTTGAGTCTTAGTCTCCTTATCTATGTAAAGTGGAGAAAATGCACTGTAGCACACAGGATGCCCTGAAAATATGTAAGGGCTGAGCACATTTCTGTAAATAGAATTTACCTTGCCCTTTCCCTTGTACTGTTCCTACATCTTAAAAGAACACAGGATGTTCTGAGCAGGTGCTCACTAAATCGTGTATAAAAATAGAAAAAAATTGTTCCAGGCTTTTTGTGCTCCACTGTGGAGATCAAGCTGTACCCAGCTGTATGCTACAGCATATTATATGGGAAATCTTTTTTCATTTCAGACTGTGCTTTATTTCCAGTAACTCCATTTTACAAATCAGAAACCACTGAGGCAAAATAACCTTGCCCTTTGTTTGTGCAAGTAATGAACCATAATTCATCTATTACAAACTACAGAGTTAAGGCTGATAAGTGACATGTAAATAAAATATTAGCGTGTGCGTGCGCATGAGCAATCACAATTAATTAAAAAGGAGACCTTGAATTTGAAGGGGGGTGAAGAGGGATATACAGAAGGGCTTAACAGGGAAAAAGAGAAATCTTGTAGTTAAATTTCAGTCTCAAAAAATAGTATATATTCAAAGGGCTGAAGGTGTAGCTCAGAAATAGTGATTCTATAGTTTTGATCTCTAGTGCCAAAATTATGTCAGAGAAACCAAGTCATGAGTTTATCAAATATACTAGATCAATAATTGATTAAATGTCCTCACCTGTTTCACATAAAAAGAGAGGCACTTAGAACTTGAGATCCAGTGGCTAGCATAACCCAAACATCAGTGTGTCAACATCATGCCAGCTGAGGTATGTTTTATGGATCAACAGATAAAATCCCTTATCCCTTGGCTTCATGTGACCCTCTTGGAGAGCAGTTTCTCCAGACCCAACATGATGGGAAGCCTCTCTGTATTCTGAACCTGCCCTGTACGGCATTCTTTAGATTACATTCCTCATGTTAATCCCTAATCCAACCATCAATGGAGACTCTTCTTTGCATCTGTCAGCCCTCTTGCCTTCAGTAGAGCCTATTTGAATCCTATGATATTTTTTAACCCATTTAAACCCATTGTTAGTCATTCTACTCCCAGATTTTATAGAATAAATAGTAGTAGTATGTGGTCTCAGAATTCATATTAGCAATTAAGATGGGAATAAAAGAACTTGTGTTTGCCAATGGCTACAGTTATTTGAAATTAATAATGAATTAAAACCACCAAAATTGGCACAGCTTTCGAAAATATTCTTAAAAATCTAAGAGAATACTAAGATACAAATGTGTCCCTCTCTGTTTCTGACACAGGTTGCTCACCACACCAATCTCTGAAGGACTTACTGCTCTGGTACCTTTCCCATTTTAAAGTCTTGTTTAGTTTCCCCTGGCTACATATGACTCTGAGGCAGATGATTTTTTGAGGCAGACTAAGACCTGTGAGAAACGAGTTATGTAAGAACCCTCTTGTCTGATAGAGTGGATGGGTGAATCTCACCCACAACATAATGCTAAGAAATGTGCTTTCTCTTTTGCTTTTAAAAAATTATGTGTAGGAGTGTTTGACCTGAATGTATGTGTACCAAGTGTTTGTGTGGGGCCCACTGAGGCCAGAAGAGGGTGTTGGATCTCCTGGAGCAGGAATTATAGGTGATTATAAGTCACCTGGTTTGGGTGCTGGAAACTGAAACTTGGGTCCTCTGCAAGAACAGTGCAAATTTTTAACCACTGAGGTATCATCTCCCCAAGCCCTTTTCTTCTCTTTGACATATTTGCTCAAAATCACATCTTCACTCTGGGGTTGTGTCTGTTTTTGCGCAGCTAGATGGCCACCTGCCTTGACTTTAGCATGATTAGCCCCTTTTGCCAGATTGGAAGGACAATCAAGCTGAGGGGATAATGTGATGTGGTTTACAATTATTGAGAAGGGTTTCCCCTGAAACGCAATGACTCTCATCTTACCTTTCCCTTATACATGGAAAGATTACAACAAAGAAAATCTGCCTTCCCCAAGGGCCCTAATTTAAAAGCATATTTCCAAGTCACCAATAAAAGGAAAACTACTGAGCACCTAAGATAATTGTAAAAGCCTTTTATGTGAGAAAATACATTTAAATTACTGCCTTCCAAAGGAGAAAATCTGAATTCCAGTTTTGAATTCTCCTTTGTTGTTAAACTGTCCCTAAAACAACCAAAAATATGCAACACAGAAATTGTCAGGTCAACTCAGGGCCTAAATTCCAGCTCTAAGGGGACGAGCACTAGGAAGAATTTTGTTAATTGATTATTTCTTTACCCTCAATCCCTTACATAATTGGCCCATAATATTCAAGATAGTGCATATAAAGACCAACACACAATCATCCTTCTTAATGACTATAGTCAAACATCCTCCAAGCTAAACAGAGATGGAATTTTAGTAAGATGCAATGTTCTAGAAAAACGATTTTCAAACTTCCTAATGCTGCAGCCCTTTAAGACAGTTCATCCTGGGGTGGTGACTCTCAATGATAAAACTATTTCGTTGCTACTTCATAACTGTAATTTTGCTTCTGTTATAAATAATAATGTAAATATCTGATATGCAGGATATCTGATATGAGGCCTTCCCCCCAAATGGTTGCAACCTACAGGATGAGAACCTCTGTTCTAGAAGAAGAGATTGCACAGTGGAGAATGGCAGAGGGGAGAGGAAAAAAAGAATTTATTCCCAGGGAGAAGTGAGTCTTTCCTGTGAACTAAAGCACTCAATCCACTAGCAGGTAGTTGTTCAATGACCCTGAAGTCCCTAGCTTAAATAGCTTCGGCTTTGGTTCAGTCAGTCTGTGGAGGTTTGTGCCTTTCCTAGCTTGGAGAATGTTTGCAGAATGAAAATGATGCCCAGTTTTAAAAGTTACTCTCCTACCAGGAATGAAGGAGACTCCATGCCTCTCCAACAATGTATGCTCTTTAAGTGCTTGAATTTACAAAAGAACAAAAGAGATAACAAGATACTTAATGGCAGTAAAAAGGAATGATGGCGTTCATCCTCACATAAAGGACGAATGTTTATAATTTCCGAGATACCTGGTCCAAGATGGGGATGTGTACTGCAGAGACTCCGAAATGACCCTGTTTAGTATTCCTATGTGGATCTGTTGTTTTGTGGTGCTGAGAGCTGAACATACTGAGAGTTGAACACAAGCACTGTACTACTGAGCTACTCTCCTAACTTGAATTTTATGGGGTTTTCATCTTCCTAGCTCTGGTGCTCCTGAACTCGTTAGTTCAAGAGACCCTTATACTTCAGCCTCCCACATAACTGGACTGTGGCTACACCCAGGTGTTGCTTCTTTCCAAGAACATTTTTGAAAGGAAATGCTGTACAATATGATCCTTGCTCACACTGATAAAAGAGGAAGCATATTTTGAAATCATTTCAAGTGCTGAAAGCCAAAACATAAATTTTAAGACCTGAAGACTGTGGACATCAGGCTATTCCCTAGTGTGAGCTACTTCATACTGAACAGCTTTCTGGCTGTGACTTGACGTGAGTGGTTCAATTTTACAGAGCAGCACTTGACTGACTCCATTTTGAATACAAAGTTGGTGACATAACGACTTCGTATCTTGTTTGTGTAAGACACTACCACCTGTCCAGCACAAATGAAGAGGCATAGATTGATAAATAATTTACTCAAATAAGTTAAAAGTAACAAACTGAACTTACAGAAGTAGGTTGATGGTATGAATGAAGTCTCCCAGATAGTAAGACACTCCCTTTCATCATGAGGCCTAGGAGAAAAACTGACCATTTGTACTTTTAGACTGGACAGCAGTATGGGTAGGGATGCAAGAAATGTTCATATAGGGAAGCCCTTTCCTCTGGTTAAAGAGGCACTTGGACATGTTTGGGGCCTCTTAGGAAGGAGACCTTGTTTTATATCAAGGTGAAAAAAATATAAACTAAGAGATTCCCATGCCAAAGGCTTGTATCTCAGGCCCAGAGTATTTATTACAAACATAGTCCCTGGAAAGACAACAGTAGTGATTCATTCAAACAACAACAGAAGTTAAGTAGACACAAAAGGGTTGGGAGATCAACCTGCATTTCTAACCCTCTGCTTGGCTAACCCCATGTGTGGCATAATCTTCATAGTCACCTTGATAGGATTCAGAATTACCATAGGGACATGTATCTAGATGTACCTACATGACTGCTTCCAGAAAGGTTTATCACAGCAAGGATGACTCACCCTGAATGTGGGCAGCACTATCCCACCGGCTGGAGTCCCAGACTTAATAAAAAAAGATGTGAGCTCTTTCAGCACAAGAACTTCTCTCTCTGCTTCCTGACTGAAGATACAGTGTAACAAGATGCTCCATGACTTCGAGGCCGGGATATACTGTAACCTCAAACAATGAGCCAAAATACATCAATCTTTCCTTCAGATGCTTTTATCAGGTATCCTGTTATATTCAACTAGAAAATTAACTAGTACATTTTAGTTCACCAGGGATGCCCATTACCAAAACAAAATTGTGCAACACTTCCAATGCATTAGGGCTTCTTAGCATGACTGAAGTGGGAAAGCCCTACCCCACAAAGTGCTGAGGAATTTACATGTGGGCCAGAGGAATGCATCCCAAACTCAAGAGGCCTTCCAGTCATTGTCTTTCCTCTTAGAAAATATTGTTTGCCCAGACTCCCCAATACACTGAATCCTCAAGAATTAAAATTAAATTGATCCTACTTATCTAAAGAAAAAGAGACAAACTGTTCACTAAAATACCATCTGGCCCTGGTGCATGCTGAAAGATAGAAAGGTTTGACCAAAGAATTAAAGGACGGACTATTCTTGGTCCTATTTGTTGTACCATTGAGAGGAAACAAAGGATCTACGAGGAAGCTAGGACACATGCAAAACCCTTTGGCTGTCTTCCTGGAGTCTGCCAGACTAGGACTGAATTATAAAACACCAAGAGGGACCCATAGACATAGGTTGATAGTAGACAGCCTCTTTGTAGGGAGGAAAAATTGTATTAAGAAACCTGAGCTAGATGGTGGTGGCACATGCCTTTAATCCCAGCACTCGGGTGCCAGAGGCAGGCAGATCTCAGTGAGTTCAAGGCCACCCTGAACAAATCAAGTTCCACGGCAGCTAGGGCTGTTACACAGAGAAACCCTGTCTTGAAAAGAAAAACAAACAAACAAACAAAAAACAAACAAAACCCCATCAGAGAGGTTAGTCAGTAAAGGAACACAAATCTTGCCCTATTTCTCATTCAGCTACTGAAGATCTTTAAAATACAAAACTCAGCTGCCACCTTCTACTATTTATCTTTGGAACAGAGAAAGGTATGTAACTTAAGAAAACATAACAAAGCTTTATCTTTTGATACTTTTACTTCCACTGGGCTTTTCTTACATCTCACATATACACAGATGTGAAATTCCTACTTTGTGTTTACTACAGCATATATTATGATTTAATGCAATCATGTCAGGTACTCATGACAATTGCTTTAATGTAATTGTTTGTATGTGTCATTCTGTGTCTAAAACAGTATGCAGCAAAACAATATGTTTCCAGAATTCCTAAAAATGACTGTAGCAAAATCTGTGGCCAGTTCACTTTTCGCTTTACTGCATGCTAATTTGTATATTTGTGGGAGGATGCATTCGTCATAGTGCTTTTGTGGAGATCAGAGGCAACTTTGGGAATCCAATGTCTCTATTGTATGTTACAGGGATTGAACTCAGATCGTTAGAGTGGTGCAACAAACAACTGTACCTGCCAAGCCATCACTCTGGCCCGAAAATTATTACTGCTGGTATACATAACTTACAATGTATTGATAAATATAAACTTTTAAAGGTGATTTTTAGTTTGAAATGATGGCATTAAGGTATAGGACCTATATTACTTGTTGCCTGTTCTTTGGCCCCCTGCTCAAAGTCCTTATGATGGACAATGTGGCACTAAAAATATAGTCATTTTTGAAACAAAGCTGCTGCTGCCAATTGAGCATCCTTAAAGGAACCTTAAGTTTACTTATGAGGAGAGGAGATGAACACAAAAGTAGAGATGACAGATTTTAATCTTGCCTTTAGTTAAAAGGAAAAACAATATTCAAGGACTACCATGTTCTGCTTGTGTTTCAGATACAGTCTCTTGTGCTTCAATTAGAATTTAGTCATTTTATTAAGGAATGCTTGGCAACAGACTGACTTACTTGGGGGATTCCCCGGGGAACCCTCTGGCCAACGACTCAATTAGATGTAACCCAATCCTGGTAACAGAAATTTTGTTTGGTGACAAGAGATGTCCAGTTCAGACTCTGTCTCTACCATTATCTGGTGATTTTACTTAGATCACATATATAATTTAGGAACTCTCTATTGTATTAGGTTTCCACATTACTCCTCAAATGCTCCCTTAATCTTAGCCAACTCTCCCCAGATTATCTCCTTCAAGTCCCTCTCCCATTTGGTCCTCCAGTTCCAGACCCTCCATCCATCCATAATTGCATGTTTTATTTCACTTTCCTAATGAGAACAATATGTACTTTCTAGTCTCTCTTTACTCTACACTACCCTCTGTGCTTCTACATATTGTACCTTAGTTATCATATCAGCTAATATCCATATACAAGCAAAAACATGCCATATCTCTTTCTGGGTTTGAGATTGCTCACTCAGGATGATATTTTTCTAGTTCTATCCATTTGCTTGCAAATTTCACGATGTCATTTTTTTTAATGGCTGAGTAATACTCCACTGTGTAAACATACAACATCTATTCATCTGTTAAGGGACATGTAGGTGGTTTTAAATTTCTGGCTATTATGAATAGAGCAGCAATGAACATGATTTAGCAAGTGTCTCTGGGGTGGGATGCAGGATCCTTTAGTTATATGCTTAAGAGTGCTAGTAGCTGGATCTTAAGGTAGAATGATATCATCTTCCTCAGGAATCACCATACTTATTTCTATAGTGGCTGTACAAGTTTGCACTTCTACCAGCAACAGATTAGTGTCACTCCTAACTCCACATTCTCACAAACAGAAGCTGTCACTTGTTTTATTTACCTTAGCAATTCTGACAAGTATAATTTGAAATTTCAAAGTAGTTTTGATTTGCATTTCCCTGATGCCTAAGAATTTTGAACATTTCTTCAAGTGTTTTTCAGGCATTAGACTTTCCTCTATTGAGAATTCTCTGTTTAGATCTGCACCCCATTTTTATAATGGGATTGTTTTCTTGATGTCAGGCACATTCAGGCACACACACACACACACACACACACACACACACACACACACACTCTCTCTCTCTCTCTCTCTCTCTCTCTCTCTCTCTCTCTCTCTCTCTCACTCACTCACACTCACACACACTCTTTACAAATTCTGGATATTACCCACTACTGAATGTGTATGTAATTGGCTAAAACATTTTTTTCCCATTCTGTAGGCTGTCACTTTGTCCAAATGACGGTGTCCTTTGCTACACAGAAGCTTTGCAGTTTCATGAGGACTCATTTATTGTTGTTTTTAGTGCCTGCACTAATGGGTGTTCTGCTTATAAAGTCTCCTGCCATGACATGAGTTCAGGGATATTCCCAACGTTCTCTTCTATCAGGTTCAGTGTATCTGGTTTTATGTTCAGGTCTTTGATCCACTTGGAGCTGTTATTCACAGGGTTATAAGTATGGATCTATTGGATTCTTCTACATACATCCATCCAATTAGATCAGCACCATTTGTTGAAGATGTTATTTTTCCAATGTGTGATTCTGGCCTCTTTATTAAAAATATGATCCCCATGGATATGTGGAATTATGTCTGGGACTTGAATTTGATTACACTGATCAATGTGTCAGTTTTATGCCAATATCATGCTGTTTTTATTGCTATAGCTCTATAGTATGACTTCAAAATAGTGATGGTGATACCTTCTGCATTTCTTTTATTATTCAGGATTATTTTAGCTATCCTGGGGTTTTTTGAATTTCCATATAAAGTTGAAAACTGTTCTTTCAAGATCTACAAAGAATTGTGTTGGAATTTTGGTGTGGGTTGCACTGAATCGGTAGATTGCTTTTGGTAAGATGGCCATTTTTACTAAGTTAATCCTACCAATCCATGAGCATGGGAGATCTTTCCATCTTCTGATATCTTCTCCAATTTCTTTCTTCAATAACTTTAAGGTTTTATCATACAAGTCTTTCACTTGCTTGATTAGAGTTACCCCAAGATAATTTATACTATATGATGCTATTTTGAAAGGAGTTGTTTCCCTGATTTCTGTCTCAGTTTGTCATTTGTATAAAGGAGGACTACTAATTTTGTGAGTTTATCTTGTATCCAGCTACTTTGCTGAAGGTGTTTATCAGCTGTAGGAGTTCCCTGGTAGAAATTTGGGGCTTGCATATGTATAATACTATCATATCATCTGCAAATAAAGATACTTTGACTTCTCTCATTTGTATGCCAATGATCTCCATCAGTTGTCTTATTGCTCTAGGAAAAACTTCAAGTACTATAATGAAAAGGTATGAAAAAAAGTGGACAATTTTACCTTCTTCCTGATTTTAGGGGAACTGCTTTTGAATTTCTCTCCCTTGAAGTTGATGTTGGCTGTAGGCTTGCTTTAGTATGTTTACACATGTCACTTATATCTCTAATCTCTAGTGGACTTTTATCATCAAGGGGTCTAGACTTTGTCAAAGGCCTTTTCTATATTTAATGAGAAGATCATGTGGTTTTTTTTCTTTCAGTTTGTTTATATGGTGGACTACATATATAGGTTAAACTTTCCCTGCATCTCTGGGATGAAGCCTACTTGATCATGGTGGATGATATTTTTATATATTCTTGAATTCAGTTTACAAGTATTTCATGGAGAATTTTTGCATCTATGTTCATAAGAGAAATTTGTCTGTAATTCTCTTGTTGGTTCTCTATCTGATTTGAGTATCAGAGTAACTGTAGCCTTATATAATAAATTTGGCAATATTCCTCTGTTTCTATTTTGTGGAATAATTTGAGAAGCTTTTTTTTTTGGTTGGCAGTCTCTGTTCAAATTGCTTAACTGATCTTGACTTAACTTTGGAAATGGTATGTACTGAGAAAATTATTAATTTCTTATAAATCTCCTTTAGACTTTTGAGTTTGGTATTTAAAGTATACCCTTATTAGTCTATGGATTTCCTTGGTGTCTCTTTTTCCTTGGTGTCTCTTTTTAACATATCCCTTTCCTTTTAATTTTATTAATTTAGATATTCTCTTTCTACCTTTAGTTAATTTATAAGGGTTCATCAATCTTACTGATTTTCTCAAAGATTTGAGTTTGTTTCATTAACATTTTTATTGACTTTTTGTTGTTTCTATTTTATTGATTTCAGCTCTGAATTTGATTGTTTCTTGTTGTCTACTCCTTTTGGGTGTGTCATGACTTCTGTTTGTTCTAGAGCTTTCAGTAGTACTGTTAAGTTGCTAGTATGAGATTTCTCCCATTTTTTAGGTAGGCACTTAGTACTATGAATTTGCCTCTTAGAACTGCCTTCATTGTGCCTCATAGGTTTGGGTATGTTGTATATGCATTATCATTCAATTCCAGAAAGTGCTTAATTTCTTCCTTCGTTTCTGTCTTGATGCATTTTTCATTCAGTAGAGAATTGTTCAGTTTCCATCAGTTTGTTGGCTTTCTGTTGTTGACATCCAGTATAATCCTTGGTGGTCTGATAGGATGCAGGGGGTTATTCAATTTTCTTGTATCTGTTGAGATTTGCTTTGTGTGTGAATATGTGGTGAATTTTGAAGAAAGTTCCATGAGATTCTCAGAAGGTATATTCTTTTGTGTTTGGGTGAAATGGTTGTTAACCACAAACTGAGACCAAGGCTGAAGATAAAACCTACATAACTCAGTGAACATGGAGAACTTGAGCTGGTGTCTACATAGAGGCACTATATCCTAGTGCATTTGGTATAAGAAGGTATTCTGCATGCTCCCAAAAGAGAAACACAAACACCAAGCCAGCCACAAACACTCTGATCTACAATTATGTACTGTCTTCAAGATATTCTAGGACAATGGTGTCACAAAGCTTGTGGGAATAACCAAGCAACATTTGGTTTGTCTCATAGCCCACTCCATGAGATGGAACTTGATATTCTACACTGCTTGAGTGACCAAGAACCAGAGATTAGATAGCCCATGGACCTAGGGTAAAACCAAATAATACTGGTTTTAAAGATTTTTTAAAGATTTTTTAAAAATCTATTGATAAAACAACTCCTAAGAATGTTCTGCTATACTGATAGATCAGTTCCCTGTTCACCTGTCAGTAACAAAGCTTCCTATTATACCAGATGGGAACAGATGTAGATATCTACAGTCAGATATTACACATAGAGAGACTCTGTGGAACACACAGATCTAAATGGGATGTCTCCATCAATTCCCTGCCCTCAGAGCTCAGGGAACCCTGTGGAAGAGGAGGCAGAAAGAGTCTAAGAGCCAGAGGTGATGAGGTGAAGTCTAAGAGCCAGAAGTGAAGACACCAGGAGAAGAAGGCCCTCTGAATCAACTAATTAAGGCTTATATGAATTCATAGAAACTGAAGCAGCAAGCACAGGGCTTGCAAAGGTCTGCACCAGGTCCTCTGTGTATATATTATGACACCCACTTTAATGTTTTTATGGTACTTCTGAGTGGACAAACAAGTGGGTTTCTGATTCTTGGGCCTTCTCTTGGGCTCTTTTCCTTCTGTTGGTTTATCTTGTCCAACTTCGGATGTGACAGTATTTATTTTATTTTGCTAAATTTTATTATACTTTCAAAGCCTGTTCTTTTCTAATGAGAGAGAGAAAGGGATTGTATCTAGATACGGGTAGAGAGAACTAAGAGGAGTAGAGGGAAGGGAAACTGCAAATAGGATAGATTGTGTGTGAAAGTATTTTTAATAAAAGGAAGAAAAAGATAAAGGTATTTGTATATTCATTGGAAAATGAATAAAATCAAATAAACCAAAAAGAAAGCAATGCTTTCTAAAGATAAATAATACATAAATGACTATCAAGAAATAAGGAGATATAAAGAATAATAGATATAAATACATATTTTGGTAAAAAGGGATAAAGAAAAAGGAGTGCTTTTACAGAACAAAGGATTCTAGGTAATAGTTTTGTCCTGAAGTATGATTCCAAAACAGAAATAGAAGAAAACACAAAGCCAGTAAGCTTAAGCAGAAGGTCCAAATAAGAAATTGGGTAAGGGGGTAAATTGATTGATTTATAAAAGACAAAAGTTTCTCAAGAAGATGGCATAGAAGCAAAGTGCTAGCATTTAATCTCAGCACTCTGGAGACAGGCAGGTGGATCTCTGTAAACTCAAAGCTAGCCTGGTCTACATAACAAGTTTTAGGACAGCTAAGGGAACACAGAAAAATCTTGTCTCAAAATAAAAGGAAGAAGGACAAGGATAAGGAAACGAGGAAAAGGAAGAGGGGGTGAAGAAGAGGAGGGGAAAGAGGAAGAAGAGGGGAAGGAGGTAGAGGAGAAAGAGTAGGAGAAAAAAGATGGAGGAGGAGAAGGCTGCACATATTTAGCTATAGGTACCTAATTTGGCATAATTAAAGGTGATTCTTTTTTCTCTAGGATAATACTTATCTCATCAGCCAATATGTTGCAGGCATTACAAGGAAATTGCAAAAGGAGGCAATGGGCCCCCAGAGAGTCCAAATTAACTTTTAATGTTGGCTTTGGAGTTTATGAACAACAGAGATAAAATACAGACAGACTAAAAGGACCCAAAGAAATGATTAGAGACATAAGAGCAACCCCAGTTGGTAGCCTTAGCCCTGGGAAGCAATACATTTTCCCCAGGCAATTCTTTGCCCCACTACTTTAGAGAAACTCCAGGAAGAAGCATACTCTAAAGGGGTGATGCTTTCAGCCCTTTGAGAAACCAGTATACTAGAAAAGAAATACCCTCAGTGGGGTTCCAAAAACTACAGAGCTTTGCACCCTCTGTAAAACGGAAAGATTACTTTAAGAAATGACAGCTCACCCTTTAAAAGGAGGAAGGTAATTCAGCTCCAGTGATGACTACCCTTAAAGACTGACGCTGCAACAGGTTTCCTAGTAAAAGCCCCACTGAAGTTAACTGCAGACAATCATTGAAATGCTTCAGGTGGCTCTTGACATGTCAGGTGAAAATGTTCATTTTCTTTCTAATATTAGAGCTCCATTGTCTGGCTTAATCAATAACTCAAGAGCACTTACTAAATGAATGGTGTACTAACAAATGTAGGAAATGTTGAAAACTCAAAGGAGTTATTGTTGCTAGTGCCCAAATTAGAAACTGCCTTATACATGCCCTTATGAACATTGGAAATCCTCACCTAAAGTTAAAGGCCATTTCTACACCCATACCTTACTTTTCTAGCTACTCTGAGGCATGCAATTAGGATGCTTAAAATCTAAAGAAGCTATGAAAATGCTTTTAAGATGAAATTTAATAAAAATGGCTAGTGGATTCAAGGGAAATACAGGGTTCTGTTGCTCCAAGTGGATCAAAGAAAAATTAAGGGACTTTATGATTCACGTTAGCTGGGAAAGAGGACATTAACTGTTTTAGTCAGCTGTGTCTTTGGGGTAAAGAGTCTCTAAAGTCTATACCCCCACAAATTGGTAAAGGCCTAATTGTTATTCCCATGATTATCTAAAAGGAGGACCTAAGCTATTACCTCTTTTTAACATAGTACAAGAAAAAAATAGGCACATTTCAAGTAAAAGATGAAAACTTTTAATCAAATGTTTTCCCATCAAGAATAAAAACATCACCTTCTAATGTTGATGACACCTTCTTGGGCTAGATAAAGACTTGCCTCACCTAGAGCAGAAAAAGTGAAGAATTTATTCTCTACAATAAAACCTTTCCCTTCACAGTCTTAGGAACATCTTAAAGACATGGACTCTTACAATGGTGAACTATTAAGAATTAAAACTTCTCTTCAAATAAAAGAAAGGGGTAAGTTTCTTTAAATCAGAGATAAGCCTTACTTATAGGTTTATCAATAGCTATAAACTTAGTGTTTTGGGATTCTTCATCATTTTTCTTTTAATGTGTTAGCATGACATTATACTCCATGATTAAAACTTCTCAGTTTTCAAAATTCATCCTGGCTTCAGCCTCCCCAGATCCTCCTCTCCCAGTCACGGCATATAAAGCAAGCATTTTCTTGAGAGTGTCTCAAGTATTAAAGGCCAAAATAAAAACTTAAGGAGATAGATATTGTAGGGATCCAGCATCGGTGTCCTCTTTAACCCTTTCGTTGCCACTCTGTAGCACACATGTGTACACACACACACACACACACACACACACAAAACTTTATCAAGTATAATGTGTGATCTGAATGTTAATCTAGTTTTTAAGATTAGAGTAATACAGCTTTTGAATTTATTGTTATTCAACTAATCCTGACACTGTAAAAGGACCCAAATATGTCCATGTATTTGTGGCACAGGACCACCAGACAGAAACTTAACAAAGAAACAAAGGATCTGACCAAAGTTATGACCCAACTGGGTTTAACAGATAACTATAGAACATTCCATCCAAACACAAAAGAATATACCTTCTTCTCAGTGCCACATGGCACCTTCTCTAAAGTGGACCACATAGTTGGCAACAAAGCAAACCTCCACAGATACAAAAGAATTGAAATAACCCCCTGTATCTTATCAGATCACCATGCTTTAAAGCTAGAATTCAACAGCAATACAAATTACAGAAGCCCTACAAACTCGTGGAAATTGAGTAACACCCAATTACACCATTCCTGGGTTGAGGAATAAATAAAAAAAAGAAATTAAAGACTTCCTAGAATTTAATGAGAATGTAGACACAACATACCCAAACTTATGGGACACACTGAAAGCAGTGCTAAGAGGAAAGTTCATAGCACTAAGTGCCCACATGAAGAAACTGGAGAAAAGTCACATGAGAGAATTGACAGAACAACTGAAAGCTTTAGAGCAAAAAGAAGCATGGAGAAGTGGACGCCAGGAAATAATCAAATGGAGGGCTGAAATCAATAAAGTAGAAACTAGGAAAACATTACAAAGAATCAATGAAATAAAGAATTGGTTCTTTGAGAAGATCAACAAGATAGACAAACCTCTATCCAAACTAACCAAAAGGCTAATTAACAAAATCAGAAACAAAAAGGGGGATATAACTGAGGAAATCCAGAGAATCATCAGGTCATACTTTAAAAATCTGTACTCCACAAAATTCAAAAATATAAAGGAAATGGACAGTTTCCTGGATAGATAACACTTACCAAAATTAAACCAAGAACAGATAAGCAGTTTAAATCAACCTATAACCCCTAATGAAATAGAAGCAGTCATCAAAAGCCTTCCAACGAAAAAAAGCCCAGTGCCAGATCGCTTCACTGCAGAATTCTACCAGAAATTCAAACAAGACCTAATACCAGTACTGCACAAGTTGTTCCACACAATAGAAGCAGAACGGATATTGCCAAACTCTCTTTACAAGGCTACAGTCACTTTGATACCCAAGCCACACAAAGTTACAACTAAAAAAGAGAACTACAGACCACTATCACTCATGAACATAGATGCAAAAATACTCAACAAATATTGGAGAATCGCCGGGCATTGGTGGCGCATGCCTTTAATCCCAGCACTCGGGAGGCAGAGGCAGGCAGATTTCTGTGAGTTCAAGGCCAGCCTGGTCTCCAGAGAGAGTGCCAGTATAGGCTCCAAAGCTACACAGAGAAACCCTGTCTCAAAACAACCAAAAAAATATTGGGGAATAAAATCCAAGAACACATCAGAAAAATCATCCACTATGATCAAGTAGGCGTCATTCCAGGTATGCAAGGATGGTTCAACACAAAAAATTACATCAGTGTAATCCATCTTATAAACAAACTGAAAAAGAAAAACCACATGATCACCTTACTAGATGCCAAAAAAGCCTTTGACAAAAATCCAACATTCCTTCATGATAAAGACCTTAGAGAGAACAGGAATAACAGGAACATATCTAAACATGATAAAAGAAATATACACCAAACCAACAGCCAACATCAAACTAAACGGAGAGAAACTCAAAACGATTCCTCTAAAATCAGAAACAAGACAAGGCTGTCCACTCTCTCTACATATCTCTTCAATATTGTCCTTGAAGTTCTAGCTAGAGCAATAAGACAAGAAAAGGAGATCAAAGGTGTACAAATTGGAAAGGAAGAGGTCATACTCTCACTATTTGCAGATGATATGATAGTCCACATAAGTGTCCTGAAAAACTCTACCAGGGAACTCCTATAGCTGATAAACACCTTCAGCAAAGTAGTAGGATGCAAAATTAACTCAAAAACCTCAGTAGCCCTACTATATACAGATGATAAATGCAATGAGAAAGAAATCAGAGAAACATCACCCTTCACAATATCCACAGCAACATAAAATATCTTGGGGTAATGCTAACCAAAAAAGTGAAAGACTTGTACAATAAGAACTTTGAGTCTTTAAAGAAAGAAATTAAAGAAGATACCAGAAAATGGAAAGATCTCCCATGCTCTTGGAAAGGTAGAATCAACATAGAAAAATGGCAATCTTGCCAAAAGCAATCTACAGAGTCAACACAATCCCCATCAAAATCCCAACACAGTTCTTCACACACCTTGAAAGAACAATTCTCAACTTTATATGGAAAAACAAAAAACCACGGATAGCCAAAACAACTCTGCACAATAAAGGATCTTCTGGTGGCATCACCATCCCTGGCTTCAAGCTCTATTATAGAGCCATAGTTCTGAAAGCAGATTGGTATTGGCACAAAAATAGACAGATACACCAATGGAATTGAATTGAAAACCCCGATATTCACTCATACACCTATGAACACCTTATTTATGACAAAGGTGCTAAATCTATACAATGGAAAAAAGATAGCATCTTCAACAAATGGTGCTGATACAATTGGATTCAGACATGCAGAAAATTGCAGATAGATCCATACCATACTTGTCACCATGCACAAAACTTAAGTGCAAATGGATCAAAGATCTCAGCATAAATCCAGCCACACTGAATCTTCTAGAAGAGAAAGTGGGAATTACCCTTGAACAAATTGGCACAGGAGACCGCTTCCTGAACATTACTCCAGTAGCACAGACATTGAGGTCTGCAATTAATAAATGGGACCTCCTGAAACTGAGAAGCTTCTGCAAGGCAAAGGACATAGTAAGACAAAACAACTGCCCACAGAATGGGAAAAGATCTTCACCGATCCTACATCTGACAGAGGACTGATTTCCAAAATATATAAGGAGCTCAAGAAGCTAGCCACCAAAACACCAAACAATGAAATTAAAAAGTGGGGTGCAGAACTAAATAGAGAATTCTCAACAGAGGAATCTGAAATGGCTGAAAGACACTTAGGTGCTCAAAATCATTGGCCATCAGAGAAATGCAACTCAAAACAACCCTGAGATACCACCTCACACCTGTCAGAATGGCTAAAACAAAAAACACCAATGACAATCTATGCTGGAGAGGATGTGGAGAAGAAGGAACACTCCTCCATTGCTGGTGGGAGTGCGTACTTGTAACACCGCTCTGGAAATCAGTATGGTGGTTGCTCAGAAAAATGGGAATCAGTCTACCTCAAGATCCAGCCATTCCTCTCTTGGGTATATACCCAAATAGTGCATGTTCATACAACAAGGACATATGCTCAACCATGTTCATAGCAGCATTGTTTGTAATAGCCAGAACCTGGAAGCAAACTTGATGCCCCTCAACTGAAGAATGGAAAGAGAAAATGTGGTACATTTATACAATGGAGTACTACTCAGCAGAAAAAAATAATGGAATCTTGAAATTCGCAGGCAAATGGATGGAACTAGAAGAAACCATCCTGAGTGAGGTAACCCAGTCACAAAAAGACAAACATGGTATGTACTCACTCATATATGAATTTTAGACATAGAGCAAAGGATTACCAGCCCATAATCCTCTTCACCAAAGAAACTAGGAAACATGAAGGACTCTAAGGGATAAATGCATGGACCCCAGGAATGGGAAGTGGCAGGAACTCCTGAGCTAATTGGGAGCATGAGGGTAGGGCAGAAGGAGCTGCCAGAATGAGAGCAGGAGAAGAGGCATGGAGAGGAGAAAATGGAGGAGCAGAAATATTGAGCTGGGGGAAGAATAGAGGAGAGCATGATGAGAGATACCTATTAGAGGGAGCCAGATTGGGAGATCTCCAGAGACCTACAAGGATGACAGGAACTGACAATCCAGGCAATGGTGGAGAGGATAACCTAAAAGCCCTTCCCCTAAAATGAGATTGATGACTACTTTTTATGCTATCTTAGAGCCCTCATCCAGTGGCTGATGGAAGCAGAGGCATATATCCACAGATATACACTGAACTGAACTCTGGAACTTGGTTGCAGAGAGGGAGGAATAAAGATCAAAGGGGTCGGTACCAGGCTGGTGAAACCCACAGAAACAGCTGGCCTGAACAAGGCGGAAAACATCGACCCCCAGATGCTGTCTGGGAGGCCAGTACAAGCCTGATCCAGACCCCTGAACATGGATGTCAGTGAGGAGGCCTTGGTACTCCAGGGGGCACCTGGTAGTGGATTAGTATTTTTCCCTTGTGTAAGAAGGGACTTTGAGAGCCCATCCCACATGAAGGGATGCACTCTTGCCCTTGACACATGGGGGAGGGCCTAGGCCTAGCCCAGGATGATGTGGTGGACTTTGCAGAGCCCCCGTTGGGGCCCTACCCTGCCTAGGGAGCGGAGGGTGGATGGGGTGGGGGGTAGGTCAGGGGTGGGAGAGGAGAGTTGGGGGTGAAGGGAGGGAGAGGGAGAAGGGATTGACATGTGAAACAAGCTTGTTCCTAATTTGAACTAATATAAAAATTATAAAAATAAATCTTTATAAAGACTTAATAAATATTCCCTGAGTCAATGAACAAATATTAATGCTGAAATTAAGGGAATGCAGTGGAATACATATGTAATTTATAGTTACAGAAAACTATAATTTTGATTATTGTTTCTACATACTGACCATGGAGGCCAGGACGACCTCTATGAGCTCTCTAAGCAAAATAAGCCTCTTTGTAGTATCTATTATGAAGCATTATGTCCGTACTTAGCATATAGCATATATTCGTATATAGTCAGACGGTGAAGAAGGCTTCTCAAAATATATTACATACTTCATCACTCAAGTGACATTACTTGTTTTTTAAATAATTACTAATAAAATTGTTGTATTGGGGGGCTGGGATCATGGCTAGGTGGTTAAGAGCACTGGCTACTCTTCTAGAGGAGACAGGTTCAATCTCCAAGACCCACATACCAGCTCATACCCATCTGTAACTACAGTACCATGAGATCTGATGCCCTCTTCTGGCCACCAAGGTTACTGTCTACATGTGTTACATACATATCATGTAGGCAAAACACTCATATACATTAAAACAATGAAACAGTTTTTAAAAAGATTGTGAGGTGAGAAAATGTGAGAAGTTTTAGTCTTACTACCTTATGGATTTCTAAGTAGCCAGGTCTAAGAAGGCAAAGAGTTCATCTTATCCATCATTACCTTAGTATGATAGCTAGTGCCTATAATCTTGGCTACTTTTAAGTAGAGGCTGGAGATCTACGAGTTAGAGAACATTCCATGTAATGACATCATCGACTTGTGTTCAAGTACTTATCCAACCATTCATGCTACCTGACATGAAATCCATGATCTCCAGAGACTCAGTTGATATCTCTAATAGATAATTCTGGGTCTCACCTAAAGCCTGTAAAAGATGCTGTTCCAGCAATCTCTGCCACTAAGTACTCTCCAATACTCAATAACTTTTGGTTGACCCTTTCCTTGGGATCAAATCTATGAAAGGGCTAGGAAGCTCCCTCCTCACACCATGCATCTATCTTGGCAGCCTTTCTGCATGATATTCACAGAGAAAGTATCTTCTAGTGTGTACCAAGGGATATGCTTATACTAAAAGCTCATAAGGTGTACACTATCCAAGGAGCTACCACTGCAAAGGTTCATTGTCTCACTGTCTCTGCTGCTTGGCTTTTTTTCCAGAAGGTGCTAAAGTATAATGAAAGTGACACAAATTTCTGTTTACATCAAATAATCAGGATACAATCTTAACTGTGCAGATTTTACACAGTGATTTTTGCCTCTCTAGGACTCCATCTCCTTACCTATAATATACACATCATCTCCATTACAGGGTCACAGAAAGGAGTACAAAATGGGCAGAGATGGTAGAGCTGGCATTCAAGAAGCAGTATTTCTCTTCTTCCCAAATTATATATTCTAAGTTGGCAGAGTTCTTGCTTTGCTTCCATGAAGCCCGGGGTTCAACCCCCAGCACTACAAAAATGAGTTATCACACCTGAAATGCCAGAGTTCAGGAGGTAGAAAATGGATTAGAAATTCAAAGTCAGCTTTAGCTATAAACCAAGTTCTGATCCAGCTTCAGATATATGAGATGATGGCTCCAAACGTTAGAGGATACTTCAGAGACAGTATAGAAGGTTTTTTGTGTATGTGGAATTGAAACTATATAATTGCCTCTTGGTGAAGCGTTCACACTAGATAACTTACCAATTTTGATTTAGTAGTATCATGCTAGTAAACTGAAATTGACCATGCTAGGAACATGTCCCTAGAAATAACAAGTGCAATAAAATAATTTGTTTTTCTGGAGAGCTGATTCACCAGCACAGACTGGCTTAACCCCCAAGACATAAGGATAACTCAAAGATAAAGAAAAAGTAATTACACATATGTCATTTTTAAATAAAGACCTTTCTATGAGTTAAGCTAACACTATTATGAAATATAGCTACTCAAAATTCCTTGAGAGGTTTTGTTGCACATTGGAAGACTTATTATTTCCCATAAAGATCAGTATCATAAGACATCACAAGTATCACTATAGGTCCAAATCCACAGCCTATGCCCAGTGAACATCTGTTAAGAAATTACTTGCTACTTCATCAAGAAAACAGAAGCAGAATTTTAAGAAATTAAGTCCAGATTTAGAAATAAAATGGGCATCAGGAGAAGGGGATTTTGAAGAGAGGAAAGAAGACATCTACAATACCTGTGACAGTCTCAAAAGATGGACACATTCAAGACAGGGAGAGGAAAAGTGAACACAGAATCCAAAGGACAGATTCCACAACAGGGTAGAGAAAAATACATGGAAGATGCTGACAAAACAACAATGTCCTAGAAAGGTACCAGGAATAAAAATGTGAGAATTACACTGTAATTGGTAAGTAATCTTAAGACTTAATTCGTGTTGGTAATAGTATTCTTCATAAGATTTCTACAATTACTATTAGCCCACTCTGCTGATATGTAATTTGCATTGATCATTCTCGCCCATTTTAAACTTATTTCCAGAATTTTACAACCATAACCTCAATCTCATTTTAGAGCATGTATATCATACTTACGAGGGAAACAATCCTCCATTACCTATGTCTAGTCCCAGGTAACCACTAATAACTTTCTGTGTCTACAAAATTGTCAGAACAGTTTGTATACGTATAACCATGCAACATATGATCTTGTATGTCTTGAATTTTTCACTGAGCATAATATATTTTTAGGTTCACTCACATAGTACCACATAGTTATGTTTTATTGCTTTCTATTCCTGAATACTATTTCACTGTAGGGATATAAATCAATTCATCAGTAGATGGTTAATAAATATTTAACATGATACACTTTCAAGTTAGTGGCAATCATATTGCTTTAAGTGTGTGTGTGTGGGGGTGGATGTGGGCATGTGTGGGTGTGTGTGTAGGGGGTGGGAAAGGGGGTGGGGGTGGGTGGGTGTGGTTGTGTGGGTGTATGGGTGTTGACATATATTTGAATTTCCCTTAGGAGTAAAAATTCAGGATCGTATGGTCTGATAGTTAGCCTTTCTTCTTTGTGATAAATTATCTGATATAAACAACTTAGAGGAAGAAAGATTTATTTTGTATAAAGGGTTCAAAGACTTCAGACCACAGCCCTTGGTTCTGTTGATTTTGTGCCTGTGGTGAGTCAAACATCATGACAGCAGCAGGATGTGGCAGAGACTAATTGCTTCATTTTGGACAGGTATCAGACAGAGAGAAAGGAATCTGAGACTGCATATGACCTTCAAAACCATGCCTTCAGTGACCTAATTCTTCTAGTTATACTCTACCTCATAAAGTTTCCACACAAATAGCACCACAGCTGAGAACCAAACATTCAACATGTAAGTTTAAGTGTGGATTTCATATTCAAACTGTAGCAGTGTATTCTTGGCCCCCAGGGGCATATGACCATATATTATAATAAAAATTTGCCTAGACCATCTCCAAGCATCGACAACATCTTAACAGTTCCAACACTGTTCAAAACTCCAAGTCCAAAGTCTCGTCTGAGGTTCAAGGCAAACACTTAGCTGTGAGCCCCGTAAAAGCAGAAAGAAGCCAGGCAGCAGTAATGCACACCTTTAAGCCCAGAACTCGGGATGATCTCACAGAGTTTGAGGCCAGTCTGGTCTACAAAGAGAGTTCCAGGACAGCCAGGGATATTGCAGAGAAATCCTGTCTCAAAAACAAAACAAACAAACAAAACAGAAAATATATATATATTTGCAACACTAAAAGTCAGAGTAAACGGTCCCATTCCAAACTGGAGGAATATGAGAACAGCAAGGAAGAATGGGTCAAGTACAAGACCAAAACTCAGCAGGGCAAGCATTAAATCCTTTAGCTATATGGTAACTTCTGGAACATGTGGTAGTGTGATAGAAGTTCCAATGAGGTTGGATAGGACAGGCTATGGCTTTGCTCATTGTAGTACACATGGCCTCTTTTCTTGGGTGCCTCTGCACATTGCTAGTACCTTTTCTCAGTAGATGTTCAATGTCCTTGGCATCTCAAACTTCCTTGGGATTCCACTGGAGCTTAGGCTTCACCCTCACAGCTTGATCCACTACCCTATCAGAATCTGTCTGCAGAGCTGACCCCACCAACAACCACACATGGCTTAGCCTCCTAAGCGTTCCTTTGAAATCTGGGTAGAAGCCCCTATGAATCTATAAATTCCGCATACATAAAAAAAAGGCAAAAAGGCATCACGTGCAATAATATCAAGTTCTGCTAACAGACTGAAGAAAGCTACACACTCTTAAATAATGGTTGTAGTGATTCCTGAGTGCCTGTATGGTTGACCATGGGTTAATAATTTCCCTTGGAGGCCCTGCTTCATCAGGGAATCCAGGAGCTTTTCTCAAAGAGGTCTTCCAAATTAATTAAAACTCTTGCATTATTTAGTCTAGGATAGGGACAAGAGTTTTGACAATTCCTGGACAACCTTGAAGCATATTTTCTATTATCCAAATGCAAAATAATTGGCTTCTGTTTAACTGGTCTAATCTCCATCACCCCAATCTTCCTATTAGCAACTTTTTAAAATTTTAAAAAGATTTATTTATTATGTATTCTGCCTGCATGTATGTCTGCTGGCCAGAAGTGGGCACCAGACTTCATTACAGATGGTTGTGAGCCACCACATGGTTGCTGGGAACTGAACTCAGGACCTCTGGAAGAGCAGCCAGTGCTCTTAATCCCTGAGCCATCTCTCCAGACCCCCTTAGCAACTTTAAACTTACCAAATTCTGTATTTTTAAATTCTTTCCTAATGGGGCCTCTCACAAAGTCTCAGAACAAGCACAAAATGTGGACAAGTTATGTTTCAAGAGTGAAACATGAGGCTTTTATTCCCATTTAAAACTTCTTGAGCATAGTCATCATTGTCAACACTCTATTAGCCCTCTGGTCGTCTGAGCTCCCACCAGAATACCAATACCATCAAGCTCTATTTACAGCATACTAGTCTTCTTTTAGTCTGTTCCTCTAAACTTTGCCAAATTATTTTCACAAATTAGCAAGAGCTCCACTCCTCATACCAAATTACTGTGTTAGTTATCTTCTTATTGTTGTGACTAAATACCTGCCATAACAAATTAAATGAGGAGAACATTTATTTTGACTCACAGTTGTGGAGATTACAGGTGTCTAGGCCAATGGTAAAGAAGATTGGAACATGTAGCAGAAGATACTTATCTAATGGCAGACAATGAGCAAACAAAGAGAAAGGGGGCACATTCAGGATATAAACTTCAAAGGCTGGTTCTAATTATCTGATTTCTCTATTTAGGTCAGACCACTGAAAGTTTCTTCTACCTTAAAAAATAGAATCACCAGCTGAGAATCAAACATTTAAGGCTTCTAGGGAGACATTTCAGAGTCAAACCATACTATTGTAACTTTGTGTTTAACATTCTGAAGAACTGCCAAACTTTCTTGCAAGGAAATATATCAATTCATATCTCTACCAATAATGTATGAAAAAATTCTAATTTTAATGCTACACTATTAGCAACAATCCTCATTTTTAGTTTTTTCATCATAACTATTTTAAATACGTGAAAATGTTGTTGTTGTAGTTCTGATGCAGTTTCCTTAATGGTGAATGAAGCTGAGTAGCTATTCATGTGCTTAGTATATGCTGTTTAAAAAAATGTCCATTCAAATTATACTCTGCATTTGAAAGCATGATTTCACTTAAGATGTGAGAGGTCCTTATATTTTTTTCTCTACTATTTTTCACTGGTATGCTTTAGCATCATCACACTGGCTAATCTGAAAGGGCCCTGAGGACAGGGACAGTGTTTTAGGCATAGTTATTTTAAATTCTCAGCACAACTCCCAGGAGACTATTCACTGCATGTTTTTGAATGAATGAAATCTTGACACCAGAATACTTTATAAATGTCATCTCTATTTTGAATCTTTCACTTATCTCAATTGGGTAGAATCTCACTGTCTGTTAAATTTCTATAGCTTCTGAATCCTAACATCTGGGGGTTATACCAGAAATCAAACCCACAGCTTCATGCATACTAAGCAAGCATTCAACCTCTGAGCTACACCTCCAGTTCCTGCTCCTAACCTTTCTAATGATAACCTATAATTTTCTTTGTACTTTATTATAATTATATACATATATACATTATTACAACCATTACTGCACTTCTCCTAGGAGAAAGATGAAGAGAATGCCAAAAAGCATGCACAGAGAGAGAGAGGGAGGGAAGGAGAGAGGGGGGAGGGAGGCAAACAGAGACAGACAGACAGAGACAGGAAACAGAGATAGTCACAGACTTGGGAGAGCATGGACTCAAATTCGTTTAAAGAAAAAAAAAAAAACGTTGTGGTACTAAGTCGTTTAAAGAAAAAAAGGTTGTGGTACTAAGTCCAATGCCTAGCACACAGAAAACAGTTAAAGCAGTATTTGCCAAATTGAATTGCTAAAACATTTGGATATTAGTATGGAGATTTTTACTTTAGATCCATACCTCATACTATATACTTAAATAAATTCCAGATGGGCCCAGGAATTAAATACAAAAAAGAAAAAACACCCTGGGGGAACAGGGAAGACAGAATCACATATTTGTCCCATCTGTGGAGGAGTGGTAAATTTTTGAATATTGAAAAAATGAAAGAAACATCACAAACAGGATGGATGTATTTGAATACATAAATGTAAAAGTACACTTTTCCATAGTGCAAGATGATAAAGCACACATAAAAATGAAAACAATAAAATTAGAAAAATGTGTGACAAATATAAATTATAAAACTGACTGCCCAAACTATAAGGAGTGGATAGAAATATACAAGATCAATGTCCAGGCTTCCTTGAAAAGTGATGAAAGAAAATGATGGAACAAAGAGACAGTAAAATATGGCATTTAAAATGAAAAGCCTTGTTAAATATATCAAAAAGGAACAAATGGACAATATACTTACTAACCTAGCAAACAAGCAAAGATGTTAAAATGATAACACTCGGTGTGTCAGGGTTCTGTGCAAACAGGCACCCTTATACAGTATAGGATTTGGAAATACAGTTCAGCAACATACAACAGCCTTTTGGCCTAGTTAATACATTTCTGGTAAGATACCAGAAAGCAATAACTTTCAACAAAAGAAACACTGTCTTTATGGCAACTATTCACAACACTGGTTTATTAGTGTAAAGTTTTTAAATAGCTTAAAATGCCTAAGCAAAACTCAACACGTATATTAATAACACAACCTTGAATTTTAGCAAGGAAAGCTCTTTGCCTATTCTACATCGCCTGTCTTCACTTTTGTGGTAAACCCATACTAGTTGTCACACTCAACTTTGACTGTGCCTACTTCTAGAACATATTACCTCTCCAACATAGCCAACCTGCTACCTCTAATTCTAATACCTTGGTTTGATTTTTGCTGTAACTAAAAGATAACAGGATCCCACTAAAATCAGGATCAGTGGCAGGAGCCTATAGTCCCAGCTACCAGGGAGTCTGAAGTCCAGGAGTTCAAGGCCAGCCTGAGCCACAGAGCCTTAACTCAAAAATGCAAAGACTGGAAAGAAGGTTAAGGAGGGAGAGAGAATAGAAAGTGGGGAAGGAAGGAAGGAAAGAGGGAGGGAGGGAGAGAAGGAGGAAGAGAAAAATAAAACAAAAGGAGGGAGAAGGGAAGAAGAGGAAGGATGCAGAGGTCATGAGGGAGCAGAAAGGTTGAGTCAGGTGAAGAATAGAAGAAAGGATATGAGATAGGTAGGGCTTTAGTTGGGGGGATGGTAGGGGAGGATGGGGGGAGAGGGGAACTGGCATTGTCATGTAAATCAATCTTGTTTCTAATTCAAATTAAAAAATGATAAAAAATAAAACAAAAGAAAGGAAAAAATAGGATCAGTGAGTTTCTCTGAGGTCAGGACACAAAGCTCACGCCTCCTGTACCACAGGCCTTGTGGAAGCTATTTCAAAATGCCAAGGCATTTTTTTCTTTCTAAACTATTACTATAGTTTAAGCTGGGTTATGAGTTTTAAGATAAGTGAGGCATTTCTGAAAAATGTTTTGCTTGAATTGTAGGCTCTTAGCAAAAGTGTTTGCTTTTCATGAACACTAATCATTTTAACAAAATTCTAGTTCATTATACAAATATTTTCATATGGAAACATCTCTAGTCTGGAAAGACAGCATTAGCCTCTATGAATTACTAATATTGAGAATAGATGTGGCCATGTTAGGAATAAGAAACAGGCAATAAATGCATTTACTATACTCATTCTCATTTGTCTATTACAAACTAAAATACATTTAAATGGGTACCTGTTTAGTTCATTAAAACTCGTTTTAAAAATAATGTGCTTGATTTTCATAATTTATAAAAACTACCATTTTACTGATTCTCACTGTGACCCAATCTCAAACTTATTTTTTAAAATAAACTGTTAGTTCTTCTTCAAGACTTCTTGAAGAGTTACTTCAAGACTAACTCAAAGCAGGACAGACAGACTCTCCCACAATCACCTTAGAGATATTTCTGTAAGAGACCTGGACACAACCCTCCCCAAAGAAGTCAATGTACACATGAAAGGTAATGGGAATCAAGAAGTAAGATCACTCACTCTCAGTGGGAATGTAAAAGATACATTGATTTTGAACCACACAACCAACAAAATCACACACTAGGAAGGAATTTAAGCTGTGAAAACTTGGCCTTGATGGCAAGGAGAAAAAAAAAAAAAACTACAGAATCTCCACCTGGGATCTGTTCCCTAGATAGGGCTGGGTGTTGAAATTGCTGTGTGCTGTTGGAAACAAGAATCTTTTTTTGTTTGTTTTTCAAGATAAGGTTTCATTTCTCTGTGTCACAGCTCTGGCTATCCTGGAACTCACTTTGTAGACCAGGCTGGCCTTGAACTCAGAGATCCACTTGCCTATGCCTCCTGAATGCTGTGATTAAAGATTGTACCACCATTGCCCGGATGGAAACAAAAATCCTAAGAGCTCTGAAAGACATTTCAGAATAAGAGCACTGCTTTAATTTGATCATTTTGTGAATGCACTTACTTCTCATATGTAAGAGCACTGTTCATGAATCCTGAGCTCTTTTCTGCTACCTATGAACACAAGCTGCTCGGTGCTTTGATCAGCAACAGTGTCTGCACTATTAGCTCAGCTTGAACTGGTGCAGTGATTCCCATGTGCTGAGCATCTGAAATAAACATGCAGTTCAGGTTGATGGGCAGGAAAGGCAAGAACTCACAGATCCTTAGCAGCAAAACCCTTTTCAGAGTCCAGATCTGCTGAGTTCTGGCACCAACAGTCTGGTAAACATTTATATGAATTAGGTTGGCAGGTTGATAGATTTCTCATTACAAAGTTAGGTTTCTTGAACTCTCCAGAAACTGGAAAAGAATATTTGGATCACAATCATACCAGCAACAGGGCAGGGGAGTGAGACCTGAAGATGTTGGCTCAGCCATTTCCTGAGAAGATCAGAAGGGAATGCTTTCAATTACTGTCACACAATGGGCCAGATGAACCCTAGTCTAACTGTTCTCCCAAAACAAAGGAAAAAGGAGGGAGGGGAGAGGGAAAGAGGAGAGTGGAGGAAAAGAAAACTGAGGGAAAGAAGGGGGTAGGGGTGGGAAAGGGAGAAAGAACAGAGATGGGAAGGGATGAAAGCAGGGAGAAAGGGAGAGGAAAATCATTACAATTAAGTCAAAGCAAGGATTAACAATTGTAATAAATATAAAGGTTACTTTTGCATAAAATGAAACTTAGAAAAGGTCAGTTCAGGAAATGCTAATACACTAGCTCAGTCACTCTCAGTTCATAGGCCTGAGTCATCTAGCTTTGCAGGCCCACAGAATATAGCCTTGTTGCTTGGGCTTTTATGAGGCATATCTGTCCTGGTGGCAGCTCGAAGACTGGCAGGGCTACAACTGGCATGCCCTCAGGTCATAAACTAATTATGGCACAATCATTCACTTGTTCTACCCATTCTGCCAATTACTTCATGAGTGGGGAGGGCAGGCCCCTTGTCTAAGGCTAGTTCTGGGCACAAAACCTCCCCACCAGAGGCTTCCTTCCTGAGCTGTTACTTGGGAGGGAGTCTGCAGGGCCATCAACAAACCCAACAAGCTATGGTGCTGCTCCCTACATCAATACTCCATTCACCAGCCACTGTATCTCTGTGCTATACAGGCCAGTATGGGAATGAAAATCTAAGGAACAAAGTATTTCCAAAGGGCTTAGAGTCTTGAAGAAGAGAAGAATAATTTAAAATTTTGCCCAAGTTATCCAATACGAGCTGGTCAGCCATGAGATCATATAGAAGCATGTAACATTAAACAGATTGAGTGGGTTGCACTTACTCATTTAAGAATCTCTCTCTCTCTCTCTCTCTCTCTCTCTCTCTCTCTCTCTCTCTCTCTCTCTGTGTGTGTGTGTGTGTGTGTGTGTGTGTGTGTGTGTGTGTGTGTGTGTGTGTGTATGTGTGTGTGTGTGGCAACAATTAAAGAGAGACCATGAATTTTAGAGACGGTGGTGGGGACATGAGAGAGGTTGGAGTGAGGGAAGGGAAGTGGGGAAAGCAAAGTAATTATAATCTCAAAAAATAATTTGCCTTAAAATTTTAAAACCTTTGCTTTCCTTGACTCTATTTGCTCCTCAAGCCCCAACTTTTCCTAATTAGAAAGTCCTTTTAGAATCTGGACACTGAGTATACACCACATATTGTATGGGGGGGGAAAGGGGGATAAAGACATTTTCTGCCACTGTCAGTGTAATCTTTTTTTTTCTCCCACCATTGGAGGACGAGCTTCCTATTCTTCAGAGTCACAATTCAATTAAAGCTTTATGGGAACCTGTCTATCTAAAAGAGGGGTTAATTACTGTCCTCCAGCATGGCACCTTCCTGCCCCCAGGTCTGTCCCACCACACTCCCAATCAAACATCCTGACAAAGCTCACACAAAACACATGCCTTTACACATGCATACCCATATAGCATAGCCAAAGACTTCCAGATAGCCTTAGGGAGCCAAGAATGTGTACCTAGATATGCATGTAAACACATGAAAAGGTATGCACATTGGTTTACTTACAAACAGAAGGTAAGTACACTGTAGAGGCCTGGTGAAATTTCACAGGCCAGTGAGCTGGAGAACTGAGTAAACAGGAGAAAGAAGTCAGAAATCTCCACAGAGCTCTGTTTTTCAAGGCAGGCAGCATACACACAGCCACTGAACAGTGACAAGTAATCTGCTAGGACTGGAGAGAATGGATTTGTAGAAAAGTCAGGAAACTGTTTAAGGATCAACAGGCCCCATCAGTATAGTACACTGGTGATCTGACAGTAATACAGTCAAGGTCCCAGAGTAAATTACTTCCATGCTTATTACTGCTTATGGAGAACATCACCCAATTTAGACTCAGACATTTAAACAGTCCCACTCCCTGACACAAATCAGAGAAAACATTCCTGCCAGGAGTACCCTTTGTAAGGTGGAGCCTTGCCAAGCACACAGGCATCTGCACCCCTCTGTGGTCACATACTCTCATTCTGCCTATATGCCTCATACAGGCCCCACAGTCTGTTTGCATTCCCACACCTGGCCCCACCTTCCAGCAGAGGCCAAGAGCATCATTGCTGGACCAGTGCCCAGCCTTTGAAGTCAGAGAGAATGTAGCCTGTTAGATGAGGAGATCCAGATTCAAGACTTCTCAACATACACTTCCCTTCCTCAGCCATGCTTACAGAAAAGTGAAGCTCAAGAGGCACTCAGGCTGCTAAAAAGAAAAAAAAAGAAGCCAGAAGAGTGGGTGGGTGAGTTAGTCTCTGCAGGCACTTGAAAATTTTCAGGCTCTCTAGAAACTTGAGTATCTTTACTGAAGGTGTGGCCAAGGGATCCTGAAACAGGACACTAACCCACAAGCTTCCCTTAAAGTGCCTTTTTCAGCTGGGAGGATCAATGAAAGCCTGAAATTCCATACTTGGGGTGTGGAAGAAGCAAGAGAATTAAGATCAGGAATCCAAGCTTGTCCTCAGCTATACAGTGAGTTGAAGTTTAACCTGGGCTACATGAGACCCTACCTCAGAATAAAACACAAAAGTCTTGCTCTGTACATTGTCCCCTACTACACACACAGACCAAGTAGCCATTCTCACAGGTTTAATTTACCATGTCTGACCCTATCTTCTAGTGGTCTCCACTTACAATGTAGCAGAACTCTGGAGACCCTTATGCTTCCATTTTCCTAGAATTTGCTGTGGTCTTGGAAACAGGTTTGAGTATTTTCATGGAAGCAACAATATTTAAAAATAACTGTTTTTCATTGCTTAGTCATCTATGAATTAACATTAGCAATCACATGGCTTTATTTTGCTCAAAGTCACAAATCACTTGTAATCAAGGAAAGAAAACATAGAAAACCATCTCCCAATGGTGACAACAGCTGAAGAAAAAATATTTTATAATAAAACCAGTTGTGAAACTAGGAAAAAAAAGTGCAACTCTCTCTCTTTAAGTTTACAAGTGTTTCTTCATCTTGGTAGGTTGGTGGAGAGAGTGGAGATGTGCATCTTTAGAATAAACCGTAATTGCACACATGTTTTTATCTATATGCATTTCATGGGAATTAGAGAAATTAAGCCTTCAACTTTCTCTTACTAAACTAATCTAGTAAGTATATGAATATGAATGTATACAAATGCAATTTTGGTACTGTTTATAGTAACCAAACATTAGATGCAAATTAAATGCCAATTATAGAATTTAATAGCATTTATAAAATGTGATACTCATTGAAATGATTACATAGAATGTACACAGAAAATGATCCTATAACATACTGTTAAGTGTAAAATAATAAACTATAAAACAAGGTACTTAATATTATCTTGTTATAATATATGTATAGGAATGTAAGAGTAAAGTGTGAAATAGATCTTACTAGTAAATATGAATGTAAGGAACAGGCTAATTTTCTTTAAACTTTTATCTATTATCTGTTAACATCAGAACAATAAATATCACTACTTTTAATGACATTTTTAAAACAAGCTATATTAGTTTTGAAAAGAATCAGAGATAAACTGGATCAACAGTAAGACTAGCCAACACTTACTGAATACTTACTACTTATTATTTTTGTAAGTATACTTATATTTCGATTCTGTTACAACACTGGTAGGTAAGTAAGACCTCCTAATTTCATTAAAATATTTTCTTCCTCCAACTATCCATTCTTTCACTATGTACCCATCATGCACCAGGAACTACAGAGGTACCAAGATGAGTAAGGTCAACTCCCAGCCTCCACATACTATACAATCTGCTCTATGGTGGTGTAGCCTGACAGGACTTCTCTCCTGTAAGGTGACCTGAGAACAAACTCTAGGGTAAAATGTGTCTGGTGACCAAAGGGTCATTGAAAGAAACATGATGATAGAAAAAGAAAATCTGTGGTCAAATTCTTCCTTCCTACAGTTTGTAAGCACAGGGTGTGTGTGTGTGTGTGTGTGTGTGTGTGTGTGTGTGTGTGTGTGTGTATGTGTGTAGTTCTGTTAGGCACTGTCCCACATCTTACAGTGTGACTGTTACTACTATTGTTAGTACCCCTGCTACTAAAAAAAATGGTAGTTAACATTTCATCATACCCTTACCAGCTGTGACAGACACCAGGCTAAGTGATTTATATACTTTTACAACTAGAAATCTATTAAAGGTAAGGATTAATATGCAAATAAAATAGAGCAAATCTAACAGACAAGGCCTCCAGAATTCTCCATAGATCCCCTACTTACCATGGGGATGTTGTTAATAGTTATCTTAGAGGTAAATATGTTTGATTACTCAGACACCTACATAAGTACTTTCTTCTGGCCTTTCCTTGACCCAGTTCATCAAATTCATAAATTTCTGTATAGGGTTCTGTACACAGACATAGAAATCTTGCAATTCAATGGTTTGTCAGTGGCAATTTGAATTCATACTTGTCTTATATGCTAATTTTAGTAACTAAGTTAAAGGGTACATCAGATAGTGATAATACAGTACAAGTTTAATAAATGATAGACATTGTCTTAGTACATTGAGACTCAAAATACCCCTATCAGGGAGGTACCCATTTTCCAGGTAACAGTTCAGAGAACTGTGGGCCTTACTGATTCAGTGTGACTAAGCCAAAGTTTAAACCAAAGTCTGAATTACATCAAGGCCTATGCTCTTTATGTGACTTATAAAAAACACGTCCATTTGGTAAATGACTATATTTTAGCAAAAAGCAACAGCCAGGTCATAATGAACAAGAAAGATCACAGGTAATGAGCATGAAGGCTGATCTGAAGAAAAGTAGTGAACGTAAAAGTGACATTATCAAAGATAAGCTTGAGATAATTAACCTATTCCAAAACAATGCTATCTCTCATTTGAAGTTGAATACAGGCAAGAAGGCACAGTTCACAAAAGAATGTCTTTCTGCTGATGAAGGCCTTCAAAGTGCACAGTATCCAAATGAAGAGCAGTTGTCCCCTTCAATTCCAGTCTGAGAAGCTATGGTAACTACATTCTTGGAGATTATATAGTGCTAGAGCTCTGCTTCCCTGTCACTGGATGACCAAATGCACTGGTTACAAACTTCACCCTAAAGCAAACATGTCAACCTCTTCACAGTCTCAGAATGCAGTCAATTAACAATTATGCTTTTGTTGACATGTCCAACAGTGATGTATTTCCCCTGAATCTCAGAAAAGGCCACCTTAAGATTTGAGAATAAAACTCTGAAAAAAAGACAATCACAGGCCTTGTAGAGCACCCCCAATCCAAAGTAGGTTGTGGAAATACTTCCCCACAAAGTCTGTGGCTGTTGTGTAGCTATTTCCTAACTGAAGCACTCTTCCTGAAGGGAGGCTTCCTTAAGGCTCAGTAAATAAAATTTAGACATCTCAGGAAGCCAAAAAAGTCTTAGAAGATTCACAAGGCCCCTTGCCAGTGTTATCAAAGTGGTAATAATCGTAGGGGAGAGGAGACTCTCCCACAGGCCAAACTGTGTGGACCCATCCTACAGGAAGCACACGGACTGGCATGTTCTAAAGTTGTACCCATGCTTACGTGGACCTTCCCATGCTGCAACTAACTGCCTTTGAATCCTCCATACTCCTGGATGTAACTATGATAAACTCACCGGTTCACTAAGCTGTACTTGGGTAGAATAACTCCTTCAGTGTGGCATGGGTACCCTCTCTGGGTTGAATAGATATATGTTAATGTCTCCCCAGAAAAAGTCATACAACAGTTGCCCTGTCCAGTTTCTCTCATATTTCTGCCTATTTCTAAGGCATACAAGGTGGTCAAAAAGATTTCCAAATTTGAAAGTTTTTTTAATTGCATAAGATTTTAGTTTTTCTTTTTATTATATTTTAGATAAAATAATTTAAGATAATTTTCAACTTTAAATATATGTTGATCATATTCTCCCTCTCCCCCAAGTCCTTTCAGATCCACTTATCTCTACCCACCCAACTTTAAGTACTTCCTCAAAAAACCCAATACAACAACAAAACTCCGAAAAACAAAGAAAACAAAATAAAACACGGAAAAAGAAAAAAAAATCCAAACTGCAACCAAATAAAAGCACACACACAAAACAACTGTGGATTCCATTATATGTTGGTCAACTATTCCTGAACATGAGGCCTGCCCTGGAGTGGTTGTTATACTCTATTTATATACTCTATGTCACTCTATACGGGACAATTCAGTTGTTAACCCTTACCCTAGTGACTACATATCCATTCCTTCTTTCTTTAAAATGTAACAAAATAAAATATAATGAGGTAAAATAAAATAATCACATCAGAGTTGGACAAAACAAACCATCAGAAGGAAAAGAGCACAAGAGAAGACACAGAAACAGAGGCCCATTATTTTGCACACTCAGAAATCCCATAAAAAACCAGTAAACTGGAAGCCATAATATATGGGCAGAGGACCTAGTACAGACCTATGCAGGCCCTGTGCTTGCTGCTTCAGTTTCTGTGAGTTCATATGAACTTTGATCATGTTGATTTTAGAGGGGGCCTTGTTCTCTTGGTGTCCTTCATCCCTTCTAGCTCTTATATACTCATTCTGCCTCCTCTTCCTTGGCGTTCCCTGAGATAAAAGTTCTAGGCATGTAGATCAGCAATAGACCCCTTGACTAGTATGTATGAAGTCCTAGGGTCCATTCCCAGAAGCACACAAACATCTGACAGTCAAATGAGAAAAATAAGTGTGAATTAAAATCAAAACAAAACAAAAACAGGCAGGTGTTGTAGGAAGTGGTAACCAATAAATAGTACAGCCTTCAGGAACAGTGCTGAAATAAGAACTCCAAAGCTCAGAGAAACATTGAGCTTTGTCACAAAATATCACCAAGTCCTAGCCCAGCTTACCAAAGAGGTGGGCCAGTGTAGAAGAAATGCCATGCTCAGAAGAGAAGGTGAAAGGAAGGTAGAAGGAACCAAATGCTCAGTGAGTATAATTCTGAGTATAAGTTTTCGCTTGCATATGCTGAGAGGCCAACGGCTGACTCAGATAACAAGGCAAAGGAGGTATTGTTAGGAAGCAGATCTCATCGAAGTATGAAATCCCTTGTCTGGTAGGGGAAGCACTGAAGGGTTTGATAGGAGAAAAGGGAGACAGAAATGCCAGTAAGAAATAAAAAAGGAAGTAATAATTTCCTCTCAATTATGGGCCAAATAGAAATAGACTGATTTATTTCCCCTGATTCTCCTTCCAACAATTCTGAAACCTAAGTGTAACAGCAGTTTGACAAGAAAAGAGACTGACACAAAGGAAGTGGCCTACAGAAATTGCTCACGGGTGCCTGTGTAGGAAGAAGAACTTTCTGCCCTTGAGCTGAGATATCTGTGGCTTCAAAGCTTGTACTGTTTAATTCCTCTTGCTCAACAGTATGAGTACTGTAGGAACCAGGCCCTGAAACACTGGATGTGGAAGGGAGAGAGAGCCAGAGAAAAGACTCTTCCAAATGTTAGAGCCAATCAGAATCTAATTTCTAGACTTGAATTAAATTCCTACCTATTTCTATAACAAATATATCCTTCCCATATGCATTATTATATATATATATGTATATTATATATATATAAGTATGACTATTATGTATTTAAATAAAAGGTTAAAAGTTTTATATATTTGTGCAAACATATAACTATATAGAATACATACAATAACAAATATCTTATATAATATTATACATTTATAAATATCAATTTATATTATTTATAAACATTTCTATAAATATATTGAGTAGTATATGGTTATATCACAATTTCTATTTATAGTATTATAAATATATTCAGCCATACCTAATTATATATGTATAACCTAACCTTTTATTCATATATATAATGACATACTACTACTATGTAGTACTTATTGAACATGACTGTATGTCAGGTATAGTACTTAGTGGCTGAGATCATTTCTGCAAATCCAAATGTTTCTATATAATCTGTACTATTCCATACTATTCACATATAAAAACTGAGACATTGGTCACATGAAGACACTGAAACATCTTACAGTATAGGGGGACAATTACAGTGTCTGCACAGTCAACAAATACCTGTTCAATAAATATTTCATTGAAAAATTATCAAGAGACACTGAATAACTTCCCAGGGTCCCATGAGAAACTGACAGAATTTCACTTGAACTCTATCTCCAGAGTCATATAACCATGGAAAATATTCATTAGTAAGAATGAGACAATACAATATATCCCCCTTTTCCCACTGACTTTCAAACTGTGTAAGCCAGTGTTTTGGTTCAACCTCTTCCTTAATTTCCCCACATGGTTCTGGTCTCTTTCCACAAAGAATCAATAAACCACTCCCATGCAGAACCTGGGCCTTTTCTTTCTTTTCTCTTTTTTTCTTCCATTTCACCTCTACCAATTTGAGAGCCCAATGAAAAGCCATATCTTCTATTGAGTAATCACGGTGAGGAGACTGAATGATCCAAGAAATTACTTCCTGAACTAGGTGGCCCAGGAGTTTCACTTGCTAAACCACGAGAGGGATGCTTGGGTACCCTCCTTAAACCTTCAGCAGACCTGATCTTTTACTGAAGCATTAGATCGGCCAGTTGTAAATGAGTAAGAAGACTTTTTAAAGATTTGCTAAGGCTTCAATCCAATGCCTGCACAGGATATATATTTAAAGATGTTCTCCACATTGTTATTCTGACAGCAACACCAAAAACAACAACAAATGAGGAAGCATAAATACCTGATTCCATGGAACTAGTAAATTAAAGTATAATGTATCTACATGATGGCTATTAAAAAGTAATTCAAAATTAAGTTTTAAAACAGTTTCTAATAACAATAATTAATTATGCAGGGGAATAATAACAATAATTAATTAAGCAGGGGAATTGGAGGGAAGGATAAAGACATTATGACTGTGTAGCATAGTCTCAAATGTGTTACTTTTATTTGTAAAATATTTTACTATGTTAATGAAGGTCAAAATGAACAATTATAACCTCTTATGCCATGCCTTCTCATTTGCAGTTAGATTGGACATTTCTCAACCATAGCTTAAGTTTCTGTTACATAACCTCATTTGTAAAAGAGGGGTGAAGGCAACTTCCAATCTCCCACATTTGCTGTACTGATGAAACAAAATTATGGATATGAAAGTGACTTTAACCATTAGAGATATTGAGGAAATAGTAAGTGCTGTATATTTGGTGGTTTGTGGCAAATGACCTCTCTTCCACCCAGGCCTTATTAACACTTTGTTCAGACTCTCACAGTACATCTTAAATTCCCAGCATACCAATTTTAACTGACTTTTCTAGGACCTTGTCCAATAATCATTCCAGACTATATCTAATCAGGTCAAAATCTTTCAATACATCAATTTTCTTAACTACTGCATTATATACTATGTCTTCTTTGGCATGTGGCACTTTCAGACTCAAATTATCATCTCTGGGCCAGTATCACTACCTTCACCTAGAAATGTTAGGTTAGGTGACTCCAACCAGACTTACTCCATCAAGGCCTACTGAATATCCTTCTGCTAGGTGCTCTGTATGCACCTCTGATTCAGAAGCAATGATCTAGAGGGCCCTAAAGTTGGTTGATGAAGTAATCAACTAGCAGATTGATTCATTATAGGTTGTCCTTATTACTCTCGTGTATCCTTGTCCATTTCCTCTCTTAGAGGGTAAGATCATCCAAAACAGTATTTCTCCTCTTCTGTTCTAAATGCTACCGTCCAAGACGTACTCACTAAGTGCTAAGCAAATAAAATTACTTTTGAAGCCCATAGTTCTCTTGATCATAAAGTCTTCTTCTTAGAAACCTCTGTGCCACCCAAGTGGAGGAAGAAGTGAACAGGCAGGCTGAAGCTAAACTGATGAGGAAGCAGAGGTCTGAGTAAACTAGTTTACTAGTTTGTACATCCACTGGGGGACAAACAAGCAGAAATAGAGATTATCTGTGACTGGGGACACCACTTAAATAGTGCAAGGTCAGGTTACTGTTTACAATTTGTATCTCAATAAATGAACAACTTCTAGGCCAGGCAGCGGTGGCTCGAGCCTTTAATCCCAGCACTCGGAGGCAGAGGCAGTCGGATCTCTGTGAGTTCGAGACCAGCCTGGTCTACAAGAACTAGTTCCAGGACAGCCTCCAAAGCCACAGAGAAATCCTGTCTCAAAAAGCCAAAAAAAAAAAAAACCAAATAAATAAATGTACAACTTCTGTCACTACCTAATCACTAAGACAACCTTTAATAGATATACTTTGCTTATAGCCAAAACAGTTCCCCACTGGACCTTTTCCTTGGACTTCTGGCATTCTGCAATAATTGATAATTGGGATCTAGATGTAGCTAAATGTAACATATAAAGTATTTTCTTCTTCTGTCTCAGCTGAAGAATCAAATCATAAAAATAAATAAGATGCCATGAAACTGATTTAACTTCGATGTAGTCATTAGGACTATGGAGTCTGAAAGCTTCCAGTCTGGGACCAAGAATCATTTTCTAACAATTTCCAACTATGTGACCTTAAGCATGTACCTTAATCAGTACATACCTCAATTTTTTTCATTTGAGAAATGGGGATTTCAGTGATATCCATCTCAAAAAGCTGTTGTAAGTTAAATGGGAGTTACTGTAACAAATCTGTCAATCATAACTATATAAAGCTTCAGGTACTATGTTTCTTTAGAAGATAATTCTAACAAGCATTTCAAAATGTAGGCCATTAATAATCATGTTAGAACTGTTTATGATATACTCTATGCTGAAAACTTAACATATAGTAGTCTCACTGAATTCTCACAATTCCTCAGAAAAAATGTATAGTGGTCTTTGTTACTATTTAGGCAACTGTACTGGCCTGCCCTTGGGGTCCTGATGGATACATCCTCAGCTGCAGCCACTAAGAGCCTGTGTACATTCGCTTCATTTCCTTTTAAAAGGTGGGCCTTTGAGGGCCCTACCCTGCCTGGGGAGTAGTGGGTGGATGGGGTTGGGGGGATGGGCTGGGGGTGGGGGAGAAAGTTTGGGGGTGAGGGGAGGGAGAGGGAGAAGGGACTTGAAATAAGCTTGTTCCCTATCTAGAACTAATAAAATAAAATAAAATTAAAAAAAAAAAATAAAAGGTGGGCCTTACCCACCTCCCCCCCTCCTGCCACTTTTGTCCCTTGGGACTGGTCTCTGCCCCGCCCCCAGCCCTTTTTCTCTCCTCTTCAAATAAACCTCCTATGTGAGCCCTGTTGCATGATATGACTTTTCTTCACAGCGTTTTAAAATAAATTACAACAATCTTTCTTTTGGCTTTTTCAGAGAGTGGGTATTTTAAGACTGTCTCACACTATTTCCTGGGCTGGCTTGGAATTCACTATATATCCCAAGGCAGCCTCAAATTCTCAGCAGTCTTCCTGTGTCAGCCTTCCAAGTGTTGAGATTGCAGATGCAAGCACCACACCCAGGATAATACTCGTGTTTGTCTGTCTGTTTATCGGTGCTGAGAATGGAACCCAGGGCCTCACTCATACTAAGCAACTGCTCTACCACTTAGCTACCCACCTAGCCCACCCTTATTTTTCCAGAAGTCAAAATACAGTATCATTAAATTCAAATCTGAAGGACTTCACAGTCCATGTTGGTAACATTTCGAAGAAATGGATTTTATTAGTAATAGAGGGAAAACTAGTTAATGGTTTAAAAACAATTTAGAATCAAGTGAAAACTAATGGTTTTCAATTTTGTGGAGTGCTTAGATTCTGGAATCCAAGATTTAGCTTTGCAAGAGCTCATAAACACACTAATACAGATAATCAAAATCGTACCATAGATATTGTATTTAATGACCTAAACATAACATGAACAGAGTAATGGTGCAATTAACTGAGCATCTGGGATTTTCTTCTCAAGTACTCCAGGCCAGAGAGAGTTAACAGAAACTCTGGATCCCCAACTATCTAGACTGCCCCTGGCCAGGAAATAGGCACAGATATTTCTGTGATGGAATCAGGGAGTCTGGAGCACACAAAAAAGGAGCAGAGTCTCACACAATGTGTCTCCAACCCTCCACTACTGGATGTTGCTATCTTTGGTTCTTCCTTCCTGTTCTAAAGTCACCCAGCCACCATTTCCAATCACCACCCGTTAAGTCAAATCTCAGCTCTTAAGGGGAACTACCATGTGTGATATTGGTAACGGCTAGGATTAGGGCTCAAGCTAAGGAAGCAGTATATGGCACCTACCTGTTTTATGTGAATTAAAAACTTGAGCAGGAGGAATATGGTTAGGGACCATGCATTCTTTGCATTTCAATTCTATATCGAGAAGAACTGAACAATCCCCTCAAATAGTCAATTTGTCCAGCCAAAACCAATAAGAGAGAAGTAACCTGCTTCAGAAATATCATTCTTGCATGTGACAAATGCCCAATAATATTTACCAAATATACATGTAGCTTGGAAGAAAATAAATTAGGTGACACCCAGGATGTATCCACTATGTGTACAGGAATACTGGGACAATTTAATAGTAATGCCACTAGCATGCTTCTTATAGCCATCCTAAATTCTGAAATGGAACTCATATATGTACACAAGCCTCTCTCCCTTATCTCCACCCTATCTACATCTACCAAGCTAATTTGTGATTAGTTAGTTAATTCCTTCCTCTGCTATGGTGGCATCCAATATTAACTTTATTACCAAATTAAGCTGCAAGACTCCTTTCATTAGACATTTTCCAAGTTAGAGTAAAATAATAACAAGCCTAACATAGAAATATGATCATCTGATATAAGATGCTTATTTTCACTTTTGTACACCAAAATACATAATTTTGTTGTATACTTGTTTGGGTTTGAATGACCAATTCGTATGTTGGAGATTTAAGTGCCCAAATGAACTATCTTAATGGTATTTGAAGGTGGGGCTTTGGGGAGGTAATTCAGTTAGAAGAGGTCATGACTCTAGAGGTCCCCCATGGTGAGAGATTAGTAGCTTTATGAAGTGAAGGCCTGAGCTTCCCTTTTCACATTATATGTCATGGTTTGAATCTGAAATGCCCCCCACAGGCTCATTGTTCAAGGATTGCCCCTATAGGTGGTGGTGAAGCTATTAAGGGAGGTTCTAGGAGGTAGATAACCAGTGGCCAGTGTTGCTGGCTCCCTGAGTCTTCTTCCCTGCACCCCCTCCTGTTCATCCTCCTCTGTCTTACACAGGGTAAACAGGTTTGGTTTTTTGGTTTCTTTTTTTTTTTATTGTGACATACTGCCTATAAACAGGCCCAGAACTCTGGAAAGCAACAATCTTTCTTCTGCAATTGTTATTCTCAGGTTATTTATCACAGAAACAACAACAGAAAAAAAAATAAAGAACCTCACATATCTGATGGTCTCCACGGCAATGTTCTAATGGAGCAAGAAGGCAGATGTAGCCAGTGGATCCTGGACTCCCCAAATTGTGAGAAAGAAAGTTTTCTGCCCTATAAATTACTCAGTCCTAGGGGCTGGAGAGATGGCTCAGCAGTTAACAGCACTGACTGCTCTTCCACAGGACTCAGGGTTCAATTCCCAGTACCTGTATGGCAGTTTACAATTGTCTGTAACTTCAGGATCCAGCACCCCCACACAGACATGCCTAGAGGCAAATACCAATAAAATTAATATTAAAAAATGACTCAATCTCACAAAAAAAAATGCTAAGGCAATGCAAACCAGACTAAGACAACTCAGGTCATATGGACAGATCTGAACCGCACTGCAGGTTAGAGATGGACAGGGTGAGATTAGCAGACAACTCGGTAAATCTGTTCTAATGCATATGCTTACTAAGAGGAGCAGAGATGGGCAAGCAAAGGATGAAGAGGAGCTAAACTCTTCTCTAACCCTACATCCTTACAATTATGTGTTGAGAGTCCAACCAAGACCCCTCCCAGACATTCTAGCTATAGTGTCAGTGGCTCAGGAAGCACAAATATGAGGTAATAATGTTCTTCTATGGTTGGATATGGACAGGATCTTCATGGGCTCCAAGTTACCATTTGTAAAACAGGAGAGAGATTTGGAAGTCATTCTATACTATTTCCTGAAAAAAAGTCTATTTGAACCAAAAGAATGATTGTTCTAGTCAAGTCAGAAATTGTAAAACCCAGGGAAAATGTATTCTATCTTTCCTCTCTCCCTGTTTTTCATCGTTTGCTCTCATGTGGAATACTATGTACAGTTCTGATTATTATAACCCAGGGATGACGGCAACAAGCTGAAGAAGGTCACAGAAAATGTTTTTAATGGTAAATTTATAATAATTCCAATAAATACCAATTTTCCTGAATTAGTATACTTAAGAGAATATATCAAATCCAAGATATAGAAAAGCCTAACTAGATTAATATATTTTCATTTTAAAATTTATATGAATTATTTGATGCCAGAAACAAAAAAATGGAAAAAATATTAAGAACACATAATGCTGACTTTTTAAAATAGTAAGGCTCAAAAAATGAAGAGTTAGGGAATATATATTCTGCCAAGTCCTTTTCTAGGAACAATGTACACACTGTCTCATTAAAGTTATAGTTATATAGTGTCCATGAGCAGATAAGTATTTTTTAAAAATGCTACCACATACATAATGTATACACACACACACACACACACACACACACACACACACACACACACGATGAAATAGTATTTTGCCTCTAAGAAAAATAGCCAATGGCTACAGGCACTTGCTGAGAAGCCTGACTACTTAAGCTAGAACCTACACAGTAGAAGGAGAGGACAAAATCCTGCAAATTGCCCTCTGACCTCCACCTACTCTGTGGCACATACCCTCTCCCACATAAATAAATTAATGAAAAGAAAAATAACAAGAGATAGAAAGTTGGCTAAGCAATTAAGAGCACTTGTTTTTCCAGAGGACCTGGGTTCAATTTCCAGCATCCATGTAGTGACTCACAACTATCTATAACTCCAGCTCCAGGGGATCCAACCCCCTCTTCTGGCCTCCACAGGCTCTAGGTATGCAAGCTGTACACAGACAAATATGCAGGCAAAACACCCATATACATAACATTTTAAAGTACTTTTAATAAAAAAAAGGAATCCTGTAACATATGACAACATGGGTAAACATTAAAAATATTATGCTAACCAAAGTAAGTTAGTCATAGAAGGATAAATTCCAAGTGATTTAAATTATTGAAAACAGTAGGCCTTATAGAAATAAAGAATGAAAAGGTGGCTGTTAAGGGCTAGTGGGTTGCTAATCAATTGGCATAAAAGTTCAGTTATGCAAGAAGAATATTTTCTAGAAATCGTTCTACAGCATTGTACTTAAAGATAACAATACTGTATTGTTTACTTAAATACCATGCTAAGTATTCTTAGGAAGTGAAATCAAATGAGAAGCTACATGCCATCAAATCATACACTGATGCTCAAGTCACATCTAGCTATAGATTAAAAAGGGAGTAAACTAATTTTTCTTTGTACATGATATGAACAATCTAGGCTAAAAATACTCTAAGGAATCTATGAAAATGATACTAGGACTAATAAGTGAAATAAATAAGATTAAGTTGAGTATATTTCTACATAGTGGAAATAAACAGTAAGTGAAAATTCAAATATAAGTCACCAGTAATAGCATCAAATATGAAAATATTTAGGGAGAAATTTAAGAAAATGTGTTTGAGACCAGTAGAGAAAAACTGCAAAGCATGACTGAGAGTAACAAAATAGGATCTAAATAGATGGAAAGCTATCTTATTTTTAAAGTAGAAGAACCAGTGTCATTTTAAATGTTAATTCTCTCCCAGCTTGATCTATTGATATAACACAACCCTAATCACAATATCAACAATCTTTTAAATGAAGATTGTAAGGCTAATTCTAAAATTTATATGAAAAATCAGACAACTGGGAGTAAACAAAACACCTTTAAAAACAACACCACTTGAGGACTACTTGATTTCAAGATTATATGGTATCAACACAAAGATAAACATGTAAGTTACTAACATGCAACATGTCCAAGAATAAACCTCATTTGGGAATAGGACCAGTGAAAATAAATGGAGAAAAGATAATCATACCAACAAATATTACTAAAACTAATAGATGGAAAAAATGGAAACAAAAAACTGGACACAATGGCACATACCTCAGCACAGAGGAAGTATAGACAGGAGCATTGAAAGACCAGCCTGGGTAAATTAGTGAAATTGTCTCAAAAACCTAGGAGCCTGGGATGTAGCTCAGTGGTAGAGCAGCTGGCATGTGTGATACCCTGTGTTCAATCCCCAGCACTCAAAAAAATGACAAAGCCCTCAGTCCTTTCCACTACAGCATACAAAAACTTAAGCTTATGATCCGAAGTTACATTACTTCTAGAATCAAACACAGTGGTATAGAAACGTTTACACTTGCAAGCTCAAGGCTCTGGGATTGGCATCACTGTTAAAAAGAAAACATATATCAAAAATTCTAGATTATACAAGGATACAAGGAAGCTTTGGAGTATCATAGACATGTAAATTATGATAATTTCACAAGCATTGTCAAAATCATATTATATATGCATTTGCAGATACTTTTATTGAACATTATTTATTCCTCAATAAAGACATAAAATGCAAAATTAAGTTGCTTTCTCAATAATACTTTCATAGTAATACTGAATTTGCTGGTAAAATTGAATATACTTGTAAAATTTATCCAATAGAGGTCAATATGCAGAATGATATCAACAAGACAACAGAATAGGAAGCCCTTAACTTTCTCATCCTAATAGCCACACCAAGTCAACAGCAAAAAAACTAACAAATTCCATCACAAAAAATCCAGAAAGGAATGCAAGGTGGCTCAGTGGGTGGGGGATCAGAGCTTAATCCCAGGAATCTGCATGACAGAAGGAGTGAACTGACTCCACAAATCCTCTGACTTCGACACCTGTGGTAGGTGCACATGCACACAAGTATACACACACACACAACTCTCTCTCTCTCTCTCTCTCTCTCTCTCTCTCTCTCTCTCTCTCTCCAAATAAACAAATTAATGTAAAGAAATCCTGAAAATAAATGAGCCACTCCTGAACCACAGGTGAGTGTGAAAATGATCACTTCACATTCTATGAGGAGAAGTGGGAAAGGTTTCCTAAAAACTGGTAGAGAAATTTGAGACACCCTCTCATAATCATTACCCATCACACTACACTATATGATTGACAGGAAACCCCCCAGGTTTTTCCCCAAGAAGAGAAAGTTGGAGCATGTATCTAACACTGAGTTTTCAGGAGCTGTCTGAAAGTATAGCCCTAGCTTTATCTTTGAGTACTAACTGTAGTAGGCATATACTCTAGCCACTTTGTGATCACTGAAATCAGGTACAGTGGCTAAGACTGATCATCATCTCAGGCCCTCTCGTTAGAGAGCACAGAAGCCAACAGATGGAAAACACTAGCTCTCAGCTTCTCCCGTAAGGAAAGAGTGTGATCACCTGCCCAATGCCCCAAATTCTTTAGGGGACATGTGAAGTCTACTTAGGACTCTTCTAGTGACTCTTGAAGCTCAGTGATAATATTCTTCAGCCTTGGTCTTGTCTGTCCTGAAGAGCTAACGGGACCTGGCATAGTCTTAACTACCAGGTCCAGTGTGATCTTAGATGACAGTTTATGCTGGCAGTTGCCATAGTGCTACCAACAGGCTCAATACAGAGCAAACAGGAAAAACAAAACAAAACAAAAAGCCCTAGTTTCTCTTTGGGCTGGGAAAGAGATGAATAGTGTCTATTGATGCAGTTTTTCCAGAGGCTGTCCTAGAGACTGGCCTCTGTCTTATTATGCCAGGCTGCTAACTGAACTTGGTATATGCATGAATCCTTGGGGCCACTAACAGCAAAGAATAGAGGTTAAATTAGTACAAATGTTTGAAAACCATCAAAATCTAAAGTTGAGCTACTTGATACATAAGGGCTATATTACCGGAGTTAACTGTCTGTCTGCTGAGCCAAGCGTAACACAAAAATTCAAGGAACATAAGTCCCAAATGAAGGAACAAAATGATTCTCCTGACATAAACCAAATTAAATAGGGAAACACAATTGATCAGACAGCATTAAAATAACCGGCATAAAGATACTGAAGGAGGTCAAGAGAAGAATATATATACAAAGTAAAACTTTCAACAAAGAAATGGGGAAAATAAGCAGAAATCTTGGGCCTGCAGAACGGTAACTAAACTGGAAGATTCACTAGAAAAGTTCAACAATAGACTAGATCAATCAGAAGAAACAAGTATTAAATTCAAAGTTAATTATCTATCTTATCCCATCTGGGAAACAAAAGGAACAGAGAAAGAGCAAAGAGAGATTAGGACACTCATGGGGCACCATTAATGAGAGCAATGTATGCATTACAGGAGTTCTATGAGGAGAAGTGGGAAAGGTTTCCTAAAAACTTATTAAAAAGTGATGACCCATAATTTCCCAAATGTAGAAAAAGAAATTCATATCTCGAGTCAATGAACAGCAGATAGGATAAATGTGAAGAATTCCCTATGAAGACACAGTTCAATTATTGTTCAAAGAAAACAATTTTGAAAGTAATGAAAGAAAACTAATGTGCCTTATATATGGAAACTTCCATTAGATTATCAGCAGATTTCACAGGAAAGACTTTACAGGTCTAAAAGGAATGTGACATACAGATTCAAAGTATGCCATTTAAGAATATTGTACCTGGTAAAATAAAGACAATAAAGGAGAGGAAGGAACAGGAATGGAGGAAGAAAGGGAGAAAGAGAAGTGGGGGAGAAAATGGATCTGAATGAGAATGGATTATTAAAAGAGCAGCCTTAAATGTTAAAATAGTAGGTGAAATACAAGAAAAACATGCAGAATACATAAGCATATGAAATTCGTTGAGGAAGATAAATATTCAAACAGAAAGACACAATATACAAAAAAGAGCACACGTAATACTATGAATTAAATTAAACATTAATAGAAACATTAAAAATATGTTAATACCAAACCTTAAAATATATGTAAATTATGACATCATTATCATAAATCATGAGAGTAAAGCTGTAGTTTTTACATGTGATTCAACTAAGTTGTTATTACCTTATATAGGTTATAACTGAATGGTAGTTTATATAAACCTATGTCAACCACAAAGAACATACCTATACAAATATGCACAAAAGAAAAAATGAAAGAATTTATAGCCATAAATTCCAAAAAAGTAACAAACAAAATATAATGGAGGTCCATCAAAAGGAAAAACCAAAACCAAAAAATAGAAACAATCTGTAAGATGGAATGAATGTAATGAACAAGAAATAGCAACATTACATCATTTCCTACCAATAATTACTCTAAACAGATATCACTTACTTCCAATCAAAAAATACAGAATAGCCAAGATGATAAGAAAGCAAGATTCACCTAGAGTACTCTCTTGATGACCACAGGGGCTTTGTTCCAGTACATGCCCCTCCTCTACACACACATACACAAATACCAAAATCTGCAGATGCACACAAATGTTAAAGAAAAACACAGTATTATGCACATCATCACTATACATCACCTGTAGATTACTTATAATGTGTAACTGATATAAATGTTATGCAAATAGAATTCGTTAAATGGTGATGATTGGGAATGGTGACAAAAAAATGAAGCCAAAACATATTCAGTACAAATTAAATTTTGTTGTGAATATTTTCAAGCCTTGCTTTGTGGAATCTGTGGGCGTCAGACACATGCTATAGATTTAAGAAAATGCATGACCTGAAAATGATGAGACAGAAAAAGATGATCCAGAAATGATTATACTTAAAACAAACAAAAGAGACTTTAGGCCCCAAATTGTCAAATACATAAAAGGGGGGTGTCAATGAACTGGGATGATTTAGTGATCATGTGTATCCAATAAAAGTGACCACAAATGGAGGAAGAGGTAGCAATACTGTAATAGCATGAGAAGTCAATAGCCTACTTTTATTAATGGATAGAATGTTCACATAGATGCTCAAGATGGAAATAGCAGACTTCAACAATACTGAATGGACCTAATGGGCATAAAAGCATTCCACACAGATCAGCAGAATATACATTCTTCTCAAGTACCCATTAAACCATTCCCAGGATAGACAACGTTCCAGGTCACAAAGTGAATATTCATTAATTTAAGAAGATTAAAATCACACTAATTATGTTTTCAACCACAATGTGTTAAAACTTGAAATTAATAACAGAACTATAACTGGAAATTTAAAAATGTGGAAAATATGCACACTCCTGAACAGATGGGTTAAAAAGAAATTATTTTTAAGAATTACTCATCTGTTAAGTTTACAGGTATTTTGCTTGCATGTGTGTCTATTTGCCATGGAGGACAGAAGAGGGTGATAGATCTTCTGGAACTAGAGATACAGACAGTTGTTAGCTGTCATGTGGATGCTGGGAACCAAAGCTAGATCCTCTGTAAGAGCAATAACCATTTTTTAACCACTGGGCAATCTCTCCAGGCTCTCAAAGACGAAATTTTCTAGTATTTAGAAATCATTACAAATCTAAAGCACAAAAAGCCCAGGGCCAAATAGATCACTGATAAATTCTACCATACATTTAAAGAAGAATTGATGTTGATTCTGAAACCCTTCTCTGAAACTGAAGAGGAAGGAACAATTACAAATTCAATTCATGAGATCAAAGTTATTGATGTTAGCCAAACAATGATAATATAAAATAAATAACAATAAAACATAAGGCAGTATCCCCAGTTAATATAGATGTGAAAATTTCCAATAACAAAAAATCAAACATAAATCAATAGCACATTAAAAGAATGATACACCATGACCAAATGGGATTTGTCCCTAAGATATAATGATGACTCAATATATACAAATCAATAAAATGATGTATATTAATAGGATGGGGTATAAAATTTCTTTATGATATTAATATCTGTATAATTGGGTAATTTTTAATAGGCTTTCATCAATAAATCTCTCAAGACACTAGGAACAGAAAGAAATTACTTTCACATAATAAAATCCTTGTAAGCCAACAGCTAACATTTTTCTTAATGGGAAAATATGGAAAGCTTTTTCTTAAAGGCAAGGCTATCTGTTCCTACCATTCCTGGTCAATATAGTAGATGCCCTGCATTAGATTACCAGGTTATAAAAGAAAAATTTGAAAGGAGCAAGTAAAATCATCTCTGTTTATGGATAACATAAGATCTCATATGGAGAAATTTCTAACTACTACCTACACAAACATACAGAGAAATAGTAGAAAAAAATGAACTCTGTAAAGTTACAAAATATAAAATTGAACATTTACCTGGGCATGGAGGTACATCTCAGCCCTTGGAGGCTGACATAAGAATGGCCACAAATTTGTGGCCAACCTGAGCTACACAGTGAGTTCAGACCTGCCTGGGTTACCCACTGAAACCTTATCTCAAAAAGAAAAATCAAATAAGTAAAATTAAACATGCAAAATGAGTTCTCTTTCTACATCCTAACAATGAAATTCAGGAAAATGGAGGTAAGTCAATATAATTCGTGTTGAAGTCAAGAACAAAATATTTAAAGTTAAAATCTAAATAAGGAAGTGAGATTTACACCTGGCAGTGTACATGTCTTTAATCTCAGCACTTGGGAGGCAGGGACAGGCAGATCCCTGAGTTCGAAGCCAGCTTGGTCTACAGGGTGAGCTCATAGACAGCTAGGAAACCCTGTGTCGAAAAACCAAATAAACAAACAAAATAGTTGAGATTTACACACTAAAGACAACAAAATATTGATGAATGAAGCTACAAGTAAATGATAAAAGCACTCTATATTAAAGCATTCTATGCTCCTGTGCAGAAGACTTAATGTCAAAATGCCTACACCACCTGCTCTAGTTTCCTTTCTACAACTGTTGTAACCACCACAATCAAAAGTATTTTAGGGGCAAAAGGGTTTATTTTACTTCAGCCTGCATTTACAGTCCCAATCCCAATCCATTATCAAAGGAAGCCAGGGCAGGAACCTGGAAATAGTTGCAGAGGCCATGGAGGTCTGCTACTTACTGGATTGCTCCTCATGGCTTGCTCACTTGCTTTCTTACAGAACCCAGGACCACTAACTTAGTAGTAACATGAGAGTTGGGCTCTCACACCAACAATCATCCAAGGAAATGTCCCATTAAGCTTGCCCACAGGCCAATCTGAGGGAGCCATTTTCTCAATTGATGTTTTCTCTTCCCAAATGACCCTAACTTGTGTGGAGTGGGAAAAGAAAACCAATATACTACCAAAGCAAGGGATTATAATCCCTGTTAAACTTTTAATAACATATTTTACAGAAATAGAAAAACATATAAAATTCATAATGCCTCACCCAGGGCCCTGAATACAAAAAAAAAAAAAAAAAAAAAAAAAAAAACTCAAGAAAGAAAAAGAAACCACATACTTATTATGGCACTATTCATAACATTCAAATTATAGAATCATCTTAGGTGGCCATCAACAGATAAAGGGATTAAGAAAATGTGGCACATATATACAATGCAATTTTATTTAGTTATAAATAAAAACAAAATCACATAATTTGTAGAAAAATGGATGAAACCAGAGATAGTGAAGTGAAACATGATTCACCTGAATGAATATGTTATTGTGAGACCCATCACTGTGTACATTTTTATGCTAATAAAAGTGAGAAAAGAAAAACAGCTGGTATTATCACATATCTCAGTTTCGACTTGTGCTACAAAACAACTAGCTAAAACACTATGGCAGTAGCATAAAAGCAGATATGCACAGAGGTGAACCAATATATAGAAGCCCAGAAACAAACATGGTGACTTGATACTGGTATCAAGAAGACACATTGGAGAAATTAAAGCCACAACTATCAAATGAGGCGTGAAAACTATAAATCTTTTGCATAACGAAAGAAACAGAATGAAAGACTAACAAGAAAAATGGGGAAGAATATGTGCAAACAAATTCTCTGTTACAGGATCCGAAATCTATAAGGAACTTAGCAACAAATAGCTTTGTTTGAAATAACCCAAACTGGGATGTATAGTAAAGTTCCAGGCCAGCCTGAGAAACTAGCAAGAATTTTCTCATTAAAAAAAAAATAACCTAGACTAAGAATATGAGTAGAAATTTCTCCAAAGAAGACATACAAGGGTTATGAAAACATGGAGAAGATGACGAATCATAGTAAAAATAAAATTAGAAAGTAGGCACTGGTGAAAATGTAGAGAAACCAGAACACTGTATGCTCTTGGAGAGAATACAAACTGAAATGCAACATGGTGGTACATCATAGACCATGACTACATATGACCTAGAAATCCAACTTTCAGGTGTTAATTTAGAAGAACTGAACCAGGATCTTGAAGAGATCTTTGTCCTTCCATGTTCATTCTAGCACTACTCACAATAAACAACATTCAGAAACAAAGTAAATGCTCATCAGTATGTATATAAGTAAGAAAATTTTGATATACTGCACCATGGAATATTATTCTGAAAGAAATTGATACAGGTAAATATGGAAGACCTTAAGTTAAATGAAATAATAATCCAGTCACAGAAGAGGAAATACTACATGATTGCAGTTACACAAGTCATCTAAAATAGCCAAAGTTATAGAAATAGTGTACAATGGTGGATGCCAGCAAAAGGGATAGAGAAATGAGAAGCTTCTGTTCCATAGGTACAACATCGTGACCATATAAGAGGAATACCTTTCTATAGCCAGGCTGTGGTGGCACAGGCCTTTTTAATCTCAGCACTCAGGAGGCAGAGACAGGCAGATCTTTATGAGTTCAAGGCCAGCCTGGTCTACAAAGCAAGTTCCAGGACAGCTAGGGCAGTTACACAGAGAAACCCTGTGTTCAAAAACCAAACACCAAAAGAAAAAAGATTAATACCTTTCTAGAGATCCACTATACACTATGCTTGTTGTTTATATATTTTCCACTTAAATTTGTTCAAAGTATAGATCTTAAGTGTTCCCATTACAATAAAAAGTTAGATGCATGTAAAATTTTAACAAGACATAGGAATATTGCCATGGTTTGGACCTTAAGTGTCCCCCAAAGGCCTGTGTATTAAAGAATTATTCCCTGGTTTGATGCTATTAGAAGGTGGGGAAAACTTTAAGAGGTAGGGTCCTGTAGGAGGTCCTCGTACCATTGAAGGGATGTCAAAAGGGGTTGTGGGACCCTGGTCTCTTTTTCTTTCCTCCCTTCTTTTCCCATCACCTCCTTATCTCCCTCTTATACATTCAGAACACACACACACACACACACACACACACACACACACACACACACACACATATATCTTGGCCAGTTCACCAAGAGCTACTTTTGTGGTGTGTCACCATTGGTCTAAAACAATAGGACCAACAAATACAGATTAAACTCCTAATACTGTGACCTTTGCTCTCTGTAATTTGATTTTCCCATGTATTTCTTATGAAAGCTGATTACCACAAATATACGTTCTGAATTGAAAGAATGAAAAAATAAAGATTAAAAGACATCAGTGCCCATATTTTGTATTCAAATGTTACCCAGAAGGCACAATCCAGTCTTCAAGAGGCAACTATTTATAATGACTCCCAGGACCTTCTAATACAGAATATTGTTAGTTAAAAACACACCGGGTCATAAAAGCTGCATAGTAATATGTACCTCAGTAACTAGCATTAGCCATTTGGTGAAACGGATTCAGGTGTCAGCTGAATGAAAATAGAGAAGAAGGTTACTAGCTTTGGCTTTCTTGGATAATGAAATTAAGATGAGGCTACCTGATCCTAAGCCTTTCAATAGTTAAAAAGTAATCTTTCTGCTTTTTTACTCCAGACAGTAGAGGAAAAACTAAAATGTGTGGTTCCCATATGGCTCAGTAATAATCACAACCAGTCCCTTAAAGAGTCTGATGAAATATGTAAAGGGATAAGAAAGGGGGGCCCTGTGAAAATTGCCCAGGGTAGGATGGGGTGGGGTTGACATAAACATGGGGCCAGAAAGAGAAATCAAGAACACAATTTTACTTTACAGGACCAAACTAGAATACTTTAGGTATGTTACTTATATTCACGTAAAATACCAGCCAATCCATCAACAGAAAATTGTAAGTACCCACTAGTGATTTATAGTTAATACTTACTGAACTGGAATGCTGCAACTGGAACTACTTAAATATTTATTGACTTCTGAAATGCAATTAAATTGGTACGCACAGGGAATTAACAGTAGTATCATGGTCCTTAGAGAACGATATGTTACCCATTGAATTGGCCTGTCTGTCTGGGTAGTAAATCATATTTTTGTTTAATATACTAGATAAGCAGATCTCATTCAACCTAAGAGACTGGCCAACTTCAGATAGAAGCCATTTACAAAATACACATGGGAAGCCACAGTCACTGTTCATAGTGCATGTGTGGGAGAGAAGCATGGAAATGGGAAAAGACAAGGGATGAAACAGGAGAGGAAGAAGTTCTGTAGGATACAGAAATCTAGAGGGTTTTTTTTAGCATAAAAGACAAAGTTTACTTCTCCAAAAGATACCACCATATCACACCACACATCTCTCTATCTGTCTGTCTGCCTCTCTCTGCCTCTATCTCTGTCTCTCCCTCTCCCAACACACAGAAAATCCAGTCTGTAGATTGGGCAAAAACACAGATATACTTTCAAAAGCACAATTTTTTTATCAGTTTCTATAAAGTATAATAATAAATGTTAAGAGCAAGGAAGAGAAAAGATCCAACTGCAGATAAACAATGTAATATAATATTTCCTTTTTATGTTTTTCCTCATTTTGCTCTGGGTATATAGGCCCTGGGTTCCACCCCTGGCACCATAAAACATCATTTAATGAACAGAAAAAGTATGAAAAAGAACATGGTGAGCATCTGAAGAAAAGTAGGGAAAGCTTTGCAGGATTTAGTAGAAGAAAGAATCAAATGACAGTACATAGAATATAAGAAGTATTGTTTGTGATGGCTCTCAAGTTAGGTTGAATTTAGTTAGGTAGGTGGGATTAGAAATGTATTTGAGATCCTGTAATGAGCAAAATATTCAGCATGTTCGGGAAATTGTGAGTTGTCACATTTGGAGCTAGCAATACATAGCAATAACTATGGGAAACAATCCAGTATTGTGAAAGCAGATCAATAGGTGTCAGTTTGTATTAGAAGAAGATGTATAACAACCATAGCCATGAAACAATTCAAAGCCCTGGCTTGTTGAAGAGTGCTTCTCATTAGTGGGAGTGTGCGAGAGGAACACAGCCAAGCAAATTCCGGAGTGCTAGGAATGGTGCTCAGGCAGGGGTCAGTCTTGCTCAGTGTGTATGGCCTTCCTCTAAGACCGTTTGTATGTGAGTTGGTTTAGGTAACGATTCTAGGAAGAAATGTGGAGAAAAGCTACATGCAAGACACTGCTAGGAGCATGTAATCACAACAAGCACTGAAGAGAAAAGAGACAACATTGGGAGTGGTAACAGTGGGAGGCTGAGATACAATATTTCAACAATTGCTGAAGGAAATGTTGGAGGTAAGGACCTCGGACATCAACCATTGAGTCCAGCTTCCTTGTACAGACAAGGATCACTAAATTTCTCAAATACAGGAAGTGACTTATAGGATACATTAAAAGGGGTGAGCCTAGAAACAGGGAAAACAGCCGGCAGTCCAAAAATCCAGACATAAAGTAACAAGGGCTTGAGGGGAAGGGGTGGGAGGAGCAAGAACTGAAAGGGCTATTTTGAAGGAAGAAAGACTTGACAGGATGTGATAATTAACCTGATATAGGGATGAGTAAGTGGTGACTCCAAGATCTCAATCTAACTGAGTGGGAGGTGAAGAGGCCAAGGACTAAAGCACTTCTGTAAGCAGACGATAATAAGTTCTGTTTTAGACATATTGAGGGCTCATATGAGGAAAAAAGAAATAATATTCAAGTAAACACTCTCCACGAGATAATTGAAAAGGTAAAGACTAGGGATTTGGGAGTCATGAGATTTCTCACTTTCTTGAGTAAAAGAGAAATAATTTAAAATGTATAAACTTAACTGGGCTATGGTGACACATGCCTTTAATCCCAGCACTTGGGGAGGCAAAGGCAGAGGCATCGCTGTGAGTTTGAGGCCAGCCTGGTCTACAGAGTGAGTTACAGTACAACCAGAGATGCACATAGAAACCCTGTCTCTAAAAAAAGTATAAACTTTAGTTAATGGTAACTTTAAGATGAAAGGAAGGGACACAGAGAGACAGAGGCAAGCATGCAGAGACTAAACCCTGATTCTTGATCCATAGAGAGTATTGAGAAAACAGCGAGAGGGTGGAAAAACAAGTCCACTCAGTGCTACAGAAACCATGCTGACAACAGGATTTTGGGGACAATCAAGTCAAAGTAGTATAGTGGAAACAATGCCAATGCTAAAAGACATTAAGGATTGGTTAAATAATTCCAGATAATAGTTGTTTTTAAACGGAGGTGGCTCTCTATATACTGATAAAGACCTCCAGGATATTCATGTGAAAAGCAAAAGGCACCAAAGATTTTCACTATGCTACCTTTTGTGTAAGAAGCAAAATAATATATATATATATATATATATATATATATATTCACATTTGCCTGTGTATATATAGAGATAGTCTAAAAAGGTACAATAAAAATAAATTCAGTTGGAGAAATAAAACTGGAGAGATAGGAGATGAAAGCGTGCAGGAAATTCTCTGTCTTTTCATAGTAAGCAGCCTAAGCCATGTACAGAGAAAACAATGAAGATAGGAGAAATGACAGTAACTTTGGCCTTCAAGTAGACATCAGTTAAAGTCACACTGGAGAGGAATGAGGAATAAGGAACACATGGACAAGAAGAAAATAGAACCACTGAACACACACATATGTATATGAGCCCACACAAGGTACATAAGGAACTGGTAACAGCAGTTGCCTGTGGGAAAAAAACTTAGGTGGTTTAGGGTAGGGATGAAGTGAGATGCATCTGTTCATATTTTTAAAAATTTTTGTCAATGATAATTTATCCCTCCTCCAAGACAAAAATTTGAACACATAAACTTCCCCCAGTAAGAAGCTGGGGAATGGGGAGGAAGGAAGCAAAGGAAGGAAGGAGGCTATTCTTCATTTCATATTTCTTGGCAAAAAGGATAGATCTGTAGGGACCAAGAAGTCCAAACCCAGTGTTTGTTTACTGCTTATTCCCTTCTCAGTTTGAGAAACAACAGGAACATTTAGGAAGAACGGGAACTCTCAAAAACAGAAAAATCAAATTTTGAATACTAACTCTGCCAGTTACTGACTGAATGAATTTTGGGAAGTTAATATTTTCTCCCTCCATGTCTGTATCTTAGAATAGGGACATGACCAAGTACCTCTCATGCACTGTATATTTTTCCTGAGTGTCTAATTTGTGTTTTAGATGAACTTCCCAGGAAAACTTTAAAAGAGTGTGTGAGACTCAACTTTGTCCAATGTTAAGATGCAAACAACATAGTCAGAGCACAGTACACAGTGGGAGTGGAAAGATAATATGAAGTATAAAAATGGGATCTCGGAAACAAAACTGCAGGGTATAATGAACCAAGCATATGATTTGGAGGCAGTTAAAGGTGGCTTCACATTCTAGCTCTAATTTGCTTTATCTTAAGACTAATGCTTCGCCTCTCTGGACCTCACTTTTTTCATCTGTGAAATAGGCCCAATATGACTTAATTTATGGCAGTGATGACCATGACGTTATAATGAATACCCATGCATAATTTAAAGAACACAAAAGATACTTACTTAATGGCAACTTTGATCATCTCCAGCCCAAAGTTAAGGCTCCCAAGGACTTAAAAACTGCAATGCCAATTTCCTATTGTGAATTTCCATTCTCTTGCCCTTTCAAACCAGCCTTCAATACATAAAAGCACATCAGCTAGCCCTTTGATTTTTCAAGCACCTATGAGGTCACCCAAAGAATTCTCTCCTGCCCTTTGAACTTTTAATTCCTTCTCAAATGATTTACTGGCTGTCTGGCCTCTGAATGACCATGCTAACCTCAATGTCCTTCCCATCCGAGGCTCTGTCCCTTTGATAACTAAGGTGTCCCCAGACAGGGTTTACCCGTTTTCACACCCTTAGAAACAACTTCCAAGAACATTTAGAAGTAAGGAGCATGGTTATGTTATTCAAATCTCCCAAAAATGTATAAAAATTACAAATCATTTCCTTGTTAAGAATGTTCTAATTATTTGTACTTCTTTCATATTTACAAGGGATTCTGATAAGGACACATACCTCCTGGGGTCCCTTCACAGTCCAGTTCTGAAAGTCCGTGCAGTATAACACACTCTATAGCAGTAGACTGGTCAGTAGCAACCTAAGCACTAACACTGTTGCTGTGCTGTCCCTGTGATTTTTAAAGCTCTGATCCTTAACCTGTCCCCCTAGTGCCCTAAGATAACCTGGCCGTCATACAGACAAGCACCAATGACATAAAACCTCAGCTCTTTCTTTCCTTTCTTGGTATTCTCAGGTTTGAGTGCAACAGTGAGAAAAGGAATGTCATGGTCAAATAACAAAGACACTTAAGGCATTATGTATAAATACCAGACAGTGACTCACAACCAAGGCCAGTGATATAGAACACGTTAGGGCTTGTTTAAGCAAAAGTGAAAATACACGCACACACGCACGCACACACACACACGCACACTGATTTAAAGTCATCACATTTCAGCTGAAGGAATGAAGTACTTGAATCAAGCACAAAAATCACTATACCCACTCTGAACACAGAGTAACAAGTGGAATGGCTGTTATGCTATGAGTCTCGAAGCAACGCTTCCCAACAGCATGATGAACTCTATAATTATCACTCCCCAATGCCAGCCTGGGGACCACAGCTTGCATATACAAGCCAGGCCGCCTGGAGACACCCCCATCCACCACTACTGACAGCCCTCTTCACATCTCAAGTTGCACAGGAGGGGTCCCTTCTTAACTTCCCTCACCACCATTATTTTCATGTCTTCCCTCCATTTGTAGCTAACATGTGGACTTGAGGTTCACCACAGCTTCTAGGGGAAGTTGGTCATTTCCACCAGAAGCAGTCTGGGATGATGATGCCCTGGAGCCAGAGAGCTGGTACTTTGCAGTGGTTAGACCCAAAAGAGGAAGGTAAAGAAGTGAGGAAACAGCGAACTGCGGTGCAAAGCATGACCACTGGGAGAGGTATCAGGATGGGGATGACAAAGGGCAGAATTTCCCAGTGAGGAGCTTAAGAACAGAGAGGATTCCATTCTGCCTGAAAATCTGGAACCTAGTGGGAATACCAGAAATAAAACGTAAGACCAGAGTCAAAGGGAGAAAGTTCTCTAATACCTGGTGAAAGTAATTTGGACTCTATTCTACAGGCAATGAGAAACTATTTAATAATTTCAAGTGGGTGACAATGATCAAATGGTGGAAAACCATTTAAGGAGGCAACTACACTATTGTAGTCGTTCTTCCAGAAGGAGGCTCCATTCTGCCTATTCCAGGTTTTCTGAGATCTTGTTTCAAGGTTGCCTTTTCCTGACTGAGCTCACCATCTCAGAGCTCATTACCATGCATCTTTTTTGAGTTGGGAGTGATACCAATAATGGTTTTTATTCAGATTAAAACTCCTCATTCTGTACTGAGGTGGGTCAGTGGGGTGGGGTAAGAGAAGCTTCTGTGACCCTCCCAGTTTAGATTGAAGGGAGAATGATGTACCATTTCCTCTTTTGCAATAGTTAACAGTTGACCTGGTCACTAGAATCCCAGATTCCTCTAAGATTTCAACAGAACAGGAGGAAAAGGATAGAGAGAAGAAGAAAGGAGAGAGGAAAAGAAAAGGGGAAGAGAAGAGCCGGCATAGGGCAAAACTTGATTGTCAGGGGCCTGTTCCAGATCACTATCACTTACAGGCTTCACCTAAACTTCAGCCTTAAATTAGGGCTCCAATCTAGGAAATGAGAGATAGAAGCACCTTACCTGGGTCTTAGCAGTGGAAATTAACTCCCCCTGGTCCTTTATTCCTTTGGATTTTATTAGGTGCTGGAAAGGGAAAAGTCTGTAACTCAAACCCTATTGCAGCTGAAAAGGACTAAGCCAAACCTTCCTTAAGCAGATACAGTACATACAGGGCCTAAGCATGTTTCAGAACACTGCACATTTCTCAAGCTGAGGGCATGGAGAAAACACGAAAATTACATATTGAGCCCTTTACACACAGAGGAGGCAAGTTTCCCTCCCATCCCAGCTCACACAGTAAAGCAGTTAGAAAGCTAGCTCTTGTAAAAGCTAAGCACTCAAGCAATCTTTTCCACAAAACAGTCTCCCAGCAGCTAGGTCTCTGAATTGATTTTAAATATATATTACAAGTTATTTCACCTGGTCAGAGAAGAGGCAAATTAAAGAAGCTACATGCCCATTAACCTTATAGCCAGCAGTGTTGTTCCATCTACAATGAGATGGGATATGGATTTAGACCAATTTCCATAGTACAAGCATCCTTAACAAAGCCCTGAATTTAGTTTCTTAAGATGCAGAAAAGCAGATGATGTTGCACAAAAGTAGTAATGCTCTAGATAGTCAGTTCATGAAGTATGGGAAGCAGAAGAGACAGACTGGTCCTCAAATTGGCACACAAATGGAATCTTGCCAAAGCATTCGATTAAGGAATGTCCATAAAGTACATTAGTGCTATAGTTAACCACTCCAAATTTGTAAACGTTTCAATGACAAAACAATGTTTTCTAGCCAGATTTACGGCAAAAGAGGTTATGAAATAAATCCCTATCTCCTCTCCATTTTCATGGTGGTAAGGATACCACTTAAGACAATGAAATCACACATAAAAGTTTAACAACATTTTTAAAGGTCATATTTAAGAACCCTTACTATTGTGGAAACATAAACAATGATATTCACAGATTAATAATACCTTGCCAGGCAGAGAATAATACTTCTAACAATGAAAATGGCACAGAAACTTGAAACTCTGGTGGTTTGAGGTTTGTCTCACCAAGCCACATTTTGTTTTACATATACAGAAAACAATCTTTAAACATCTTGGTCAAATAAACTGATGGATTTAACAGCCTCAATCCGTTCTATCATGTCCATCTGAGGTTTGGCATTTTGACAGTTTCTTCTATTTTTTGCTTGATTCCCCCCCCCCACTTTCTCATCCCTTGAATATTCTACTTATATAAAAAGAACTCCAGTTAGCAACACATCCACTGACTAGGCATCCTGCAGATTGGAGAGGATAACAAGACAAAGCTAGGGAAGCTCATTAAATCACAAAGCAGACCAGTTTCCCATGTCTTTGGGGCATAAGACTGTCTGGCAATTAACTAATTTACACAACAATCAATAGATTAGTAAATTGGGTGTTGCCCATAGTATTCCTAACAGAATGACCTGTTATTTTAACTGATTAGACCCCTAAGTAAACAAATATAAACAAACCCCTTTCTCTTTGTCCCCACCTGCCTTTTAGGCTACCTAGCTTGACAGACCCATAAACAGTATCAGAAGACCCAAAAGTAAACTATAAACTGGTTCCCCCTTGCCAAACCCCATCTTGTACATTTGAAATATAGACATTACCTCTGATTCCTACCACTTCCGCTTCTTTTCTTCAGTAGTATACAGTATCACTAACCTCTGGTAACTTGACAACATGTAAGTCAGCACATTGCCACACAGTTTCAAACTGCCCATTCAGTTTAGGTCTCTCAGCAGCTATGACTGGTAGTATACTGAATGCTTGTTTTTTTTTTTTTTTTTTTTTTTGAGACAGGGTTTCTTTGTGTAGCTTTGGAGCCTATCCTGGCACTCGCTCTGGAGACCAGGCTGGCCTCGAACTCACAGAGATCTGCCTGCCTCTGCCTCCCGAGTGCTGGGATTAAAGGCGTGTGCTATTTCTGCTTGGTCTTAGTCATTCCTTGTCCAACTAAAACCAATTCTCTTCTACCTCCCAAGACTACCTACGGATCATGTACCCCTCAGTTTCAGTAAATCCTTTTCACACAAAGCTCCCAACATTGACCCATGAACAAATGTTAGATTTTATGTCAGGGTCTCAGCACCCAAAGCATTTTGTTCCCTGGACAGACATTAAATATGGATGTCCAGGGAATAATACATAAATAAATTTCAGTAAACTTGTCATCTCTGGGAATCCAAACATCAGGTCTACTATGGTGGTAATCTCTTGAATTCTGTAGTTTAGGGGTAGGCACTCTGTGAAGTACTCAACAAATCTGTGTTGACTGACTGACTGATTGATTGCTTGAAGTCTTAATTGAGAGTTGTTGGGACAGCCAAGCAAAGTTTAACACGGCCTTTTAAAGCTCCAGCTACTTAGCCATGAGCCAGAAATCATGTCTTGTCTTTCTGCCTCTGGCAGCTGCAGACCTCACACTAAAGCTGCCTTGCCATTTCATACACATTTGGTAACCTCAAATGTTTTGTTTGTTAAGTTCAAAATTCCCTGACAAGAATTTCAGCTTAATAAGGAGACCTAGGGAATATTCTATTTCCTTCTTCAATCATATATATATTCCTGGTATTTATATGAAAATAAAGGATAAAGGGAACCATCTTCTCTATTGGAACAACCATGCCAGTTTATTTTATTTTACTCTTGAGGTTACATTCCTCCTCTAAACCCTGCCATATACTGCTCCTTGATCTCTTTCAAATTCCTGGCTTCTTTTCTCACTAATTGTCACTGACCATGCAAATCTGATAATTTTCACTTGAAATTTAGGGAACCTAGACACAAGGAGGAAAATGACTTGCTCAAGATTCACAAATCACAAGCAGAGATAAGATTGAGGCTCAGGTTTTCTGAAGGTTGCAGATGAGCTGTAGCTCAAAAGTGTTTTTGAAAAAAACAGACCCTGGGTATGGCTCAGTTGGTAAACCAACCGCTTAGCATGTTCAAAGCCCTAGGTTCTATCCCCAGCACTTCCAGGGAAGAAAAAAGGAACACACAAGAAAAACAACCCACAAAACACTTCTGGTCTTTTGAATCCTAGCACAATTTCCTTACCCTGATTTAAGATTTAAAACATAAACCCACTTTAATCCTAACCCCTGAGGAGAAATTACTGGCATTACCAATTTCTTCATTAAATTTCATTTCTCATTCCTCTTCTTTCTCTCACTCATTTCTTTATTTTTGCTCTTTCCTTAACATATACAAAGAAACTGAGATTTGGAATCAGACAGAAGTTTGAATGCCAGAGTTTTAGCTCAGTGATAGAGCTTTTCCTACCATATACAAAGGCCTATGTTCCATCCACAGCATTGAAAGAAACAAAACAAATGATCAAATTTAGAATAATATTGTGATGGCACTGTGGCTGAAACCCTCTACTACTAAGCTACACCTCTGCCTCCCAAATTAAGTTTGAATGCTAGCGCTCTCACTTAGTACACAATTTAGAGTCTGTCACTTAATTTCTGTTGGATCTCAATCCCTTCATCTGCATAACTGGGACATCAATATCCACCTCAAAGAACTTCCATAAATACTAAATGAAACAGATATATTTGCCACACAATAGGTTCTCAATGCTTCTGATCCCTCCATGTGTGGGCTGTGGCCACCCTTTGCATTCAACAGATGCTGAAATCCAGGCCAAACTGCAGGTCCTATGCTCTGTAAATATCTGGAAGTATCTGGACTCTTGCCTGATCCATTTTTCAGCCTATAGTCTTGACCTCTCTTGATTAACTATTTAAATTAAGAAAGCCCTGAAGTCCCAGTCAATTCCTCCAAAGAACATGAGTCAGCTCTGACACACACTCACCCCTGAGTAGTCAAAACATCATCACTCATACTCTTGATTAGGGAGTGATGCCATTAAAAACTACTTGCCTGTGGAAGTTTTGGGGGAGATTTTTACTTAAACACGACGAAAAAGAAATGGAAAACAGCAAGACAGCCCAACAAAGACATGGCTTTAGCTTGTCATAGTATCATAAGCAAAGATGAGGCTGTAGCCATGAGAATCTAACCCTTTTCCTGAATAACTAGTCAAACCAGCTTTACTTCTAGCTCTACCTCATCTCACCTCCAGCCCCCTCTTCTCAAAAGAAAAATCAGTTCCTGAGAGAACATGGAAGACAATATAGGAAAACCATTCAAAACTTTCCTGCCAGGGCCTTATGGGAAGAGAAAACCAAAACAGCTAGAAATGTGTTGGGTGGCATCAGAATGAGGGCCATAAGATACCTCAAAGAATCTGTTCTTCCGTGGGCTTAACCCTTGATCCTGTCAAATGAATCCTGCCTCCCACATTCCTTAGAGATGTAACATTAAAAGACCCGAGTTAAAGTTAACAGACCATGCCATCTCTGAGAACACACCAGGAAATAGCCACTTGTGTAAAATAGGAAGCAGTAGTGTGGAGAAAAGCAGTGTATTATAAGAGCTGCCTCCTGTCAGTCATCCTTCACATTTCCACAAGCAGAACAAGAAAGGACTCACGAGCCCTTCACAGGCCTTCCATAAAGGAGAAGCTTGCTCCAGGGAGGTTCTTATAAAAAACAGGATGGCACAAAGAGGTGAAGGAAGATGACAAGATTATTCAGAAAATTGCCAAGCATCTATAAGTAATGGAAGGTGACAACAGACTTGTCCTTAACAAGACAGAGAAAGATGAAGTGTGCAAAAATTTTCCTTGTGTGAGCCAAGACAGACAAAGCTGGTATAGCAAAGCAGAAGAGTTCACTGTAACAAAAAGGGGAAAATTGGATTTTGGATAGAGGGCAGGGCAGTCCATGAACAAAGAGCCAATGGCACTTGAATGAGAGAGTCCAAAATGTAAGCTTTAAACAACCAGTACTGACTGGACATGAAATAAAGATAGCCTAGATGAGTGAAAAATGAGTCTCTTTCTCTGAGGAAGTGCTCATTCTGTCACAGGGCACAGTCACAGACTCACAGTGAAAGGGGAGGGTGTGGAAGTGAAGCAAAAGGGGAGGGGTTAGAAATCACTTTGAGAGCTCAAGTCATCTTGATCCTTGCCACTTCAGTGCCCCAGCACGATGGCTCTGCCCAAATAAACATGCCAGTGTGGTGTGAGGAAGAAACAGATCATCTCTTGCAAAACTAATACATATGACCAGCTTTCTACTTGCCTATTTACACTGAAGGTGGCTAAGGGACATAAGGAAACAAATTTTACTTCATCCAAGTCCTTAGAATATAATCTTTACCTAGGAGAAATGATTGTATTTCAATTTACTCATCAAGGACTTAGAGTCTGTCAGAAGTAAATATTTTAGGGAGAAGCAGGAAACATGCAAAATATTTGGCTTTACAGATGATAAGTGAGTGAAAGTGATCTCACAATCAACATGCCCAACATAAAATGGTTGTAAGATAACTCTCAGGTAAACCTGGAGTTCAGTTTGCAGAGAAATATAACACATATCTGGTCCCATTATTGAGGGTAGGTGTACATTAAGTACTGATGGCAACAGAAATCCCAAAGTCACCTAGATCTGTGTAGAACTATTTAGAGTGTTTTTCTACAGCTTACAGATGTTTTCCAAGAATACCTTGTGTAAGCTTCATTGAGCTCTGAATACCATTTCTTTTTTAAAAAAAATCTTATTTTACATACCAATCCCAGTTCCCTCTCCATCTTGTCCATTTCTGTCTCTCTCTTTTTTCAAGACAGGGTTTCTCTGTGGCTTTGGAGGCTGTCCTGGAACTAGCTTTCATGGACCAGGCTGGTCTCGAACTCACAGAGATCCACCTACCTCTGCTGCCCAGCTTCATCTATTTCTTATAGACAAATATTATCCAGTATGGTGATGTTGAATAATTTCATCGATGATAAACAATGGATTAAATATGTCTCTCTAGAATTATTCTGAATGAGCCTAACTACAATTATCAAGTATCACTGTGGACATGTTTTCTAGACTTCAAGTCTTTTTCTCTTAGACCCATCATGCTCCAATAATGAGGATTAAGCCCTACTCCAATCCTCTCCCTGGTCTATGCTTCAGGAGGAAAGAAAGGCATTTTTCCAGATCAGGTGATAAATGGTGAAATGCAGGGAGACAGATCTTAATCTATCTGTGAATGTAAGCCCTCTAGCAGGAGTGACTTCTGTGGCTATTCTGAATCTAAACATAAGACTCCAGAACCCCAGAATTGCAGGAACCACTGCAATCAATCAGTGTCAACAGCAGTATATCTGATGAGACATGGGACAGTCTTCCATCTCTAAACCTGTACATAAAGACTATATATATTGGAGACTGCTTATATGTCACATATGGTTGGTATTTTCAATTTTGGAGATAATTACTTTTCCTAGGAGGGAAGTTCAGAGAGGTAAAAAAACAACTTAATTTTGATTTTGACAGCATTTATTAAATGTTAATCCCTCCTCTGTAATTTAATGATGTCTTTGTTTAGACATATATGCTCCATGAAGGCAAGTCTTATGCCTTTTGTCTCCTCTCCCATGAAGTGTCTTTCTCATTGCTGCTCTGGGCTAGGAGCAGGGGAAATTCCACATTAATTGTAGGAGATAAAACTTGTCACTCAAAAATGTCTTATATGTGGCTAGGGAGATGGCTCAGTGGGTAAAGTATTTGTTGTGTAAGCATGAGGAGCCATGTTCAGATCCTTAGCACCCACATAGAAGCCAGGAAGGGTGATGATGTGTAACCCCAGCATTGAGGTGGGGTCAGAATAGGCAGATTCCAGAGGCTCAAAGGCCTAGCAATCCAGACAATCAAAGAGCTCTAGGTCTGTCTCAAAAAATACAGTGCAAAGCAACAGAAGAAAATAAAATCCAACATCTGCCTCTGACCTCCACACACTCAAGCACACATCCACTACACACACACACACACACACACACACACACACACACACACACACACAAATTCATCATATGGCTTTCCTCCGTGCTTATGAAAAGACCTTGAACAGGTATGGATTACCAGAAGCAAGCACTTCCCTCAACTACTAGACATGGACACAGAGCTTTCTTTTGACTTGGCTACCAGAAAAATTTAGTCATCCTTAGCTATACTTCTTTTAATAATAGTTATTTTTTTTGTGTGTGTGAGCATGTACATGAGTGCATGTGAATATAGGAGCCTGTGGAGGTCAGAAGGCAGCAACAGATCCCCTGGAACTGTTATATTTCTGAGCTGCCATGTGGATAATGGAAATCAAACCAAGGTCTTCTGCAAGAACAGTAAGCCCTCTTAACTGCTGAGCCATCTCTCCATGTCCCCTCAGCTGTATGCTTTTTAAAGAATGGTCTGTAGATGTCATTCAATGATAGAATGTACACACTTATCATGCGAAAGACCCTGGATGCAATTCTCAGAGCAAAAAGTCTCAATTTTGATAACTCTCTCCAGTTACTATATTCTGTCCTGGGCCCCATAACTTAAGAGTCTCAAGGAATATGGATGTAGCTCAGTGGTAGAGTACTTGTCTGCTATGCACAATGTCCTAGGTTTGATCTTGAGCACAAGAATGTGGGGGGGGAGCTACAGAGAGGAAGAGAGAGGAGAGACAACAACAGAGAGATAGAGACAGAGAGAGAGAGGAAGACAGAGAGGGAGGGAGAGAGAACACAATGGACAAAATGGAGTGAATCCAGAGTGGGAGGAGTAATCTCAGATCCCATAAGAATTGAGAAAGTACATAAGCTTATTCTTCAAAGTACAGAGAGGGAGGCTGAATCTCAGACCCCATAAGAAAAAGTTGAGGAAACACATGATATTTTTTTCATTCTCTCAAGGGTTCTTTTTTTTTTCTAAATCAGAGGAAGCACCATTGTTCTATGTGGTCCAAGCTTGCAGAGCTTAGCCCCATGGAGAATAGGCAAGAAGAAATGTTTGCAATTCAACATAAGGGAAAACTGTCCACAGCTAATACCTGCCAACAGTAAAATGGGCTGGCTTAAATACGCATATGCTCCCACAGGACCAGTGGAGGACATAATCAGAGACACTCCACAGAAGGTTCCTTAGTGGCCTTAAACTAGGTGACTTCCAAAGACTTTGAGTCTCTGTCTCTAGGTCCCCACCAGGAGCAGCAGCAGTCCAGCAGCCCCTAGGTAAGCATGCCCTTTGGCACATGGTGACAGCGGGCACTGAGAAGATCATGCCTTCCTGTAATCTCTACTGCTCTTCATTAACTTCTCACAGATGGCTCAGCACATTTTCCTCTGGTTGGAAGAAACCTAACTATAAACACAATCATGTCCTCTCATGATAATTGCCCCATAACTAGTAGTCTCTGTCCGAAACTGTCTCTTTTTCTCTTTACAGAAATTCCTGGGGAGGCTTCTGGGAAAAGCAAGGGGGAAACATTTGAACTGTTTAAAGAACAATGCTTAAGTGTCTTCCAGCTGGAGTTATTGTCTTTGGGGTTTTGGAGAAAGAAAATTCTGTGACAGGCATGGCCCCTTTTCCTTCAGGGAACAAACATGTGGTTATCAGCAGGGTACTGGGCATATATGACATAACTAAAATCCTATGAATGTAAGTTACATATGACACGGCCTAAAAGCCTATATATGCCAAGCTGTACAAGACATACCATACAAACTTCTTCTTCTGCCTTCCTCTCATATCCTTAGATAGATTCCTATTCCATGTCCCTGCATGCTGTGTCCTTTCTAGAAGAAGGAAGAAGTCATGGAACTGAAGCAGTAAGTAGGTTTCTTTGTAGATTCTAGTGGGAAACATCAGGGATGAATTCATATAAGGCTGTATTCATCTCATATAATCAATATTTGTGAAGATACCTTGGGGACTGCCAGGCCCTTGATAAGCATGGGGCTAGGTCTGGCCTGTAAGGCAGATGAAACGATCTGAAAGGTATATCACTGCTCATGTAAATTCTGCATCCAACAAGAGCTCACAGTCACAGCCAAATTTGCCTCCAGTCACAAGAAAACTTCAATCTGTCTATTTGAGACCTCTATTAAAGTTTCTACTCCCTCTTTTTGTGTGTCTAAAAGTAAGGGCAGAGTGTGAGAGTAATGAAGCTTACAAAGAACTTAAAGAGTGGGCCCTGCTTTTATATAAGGTCAAGGATAGCAAACGGTTTATCAAATTCATTTTCATATCCTCTGTGGTAATGAAGAGGAGGCGGGTATGCCTATTGTCACTTTGCAAGTAGTGGCTTAGATATAATAGGGGTAAAATGACAGAGGGCTATCCATGTACATTATGTAGTCCTGCAGTCTCCTCTCCCACTCCACCATACTTTGTTAGAGAACAGTCACTAGCTCCTGCTTGCCTCACTGTGCCAAACTGAAGACACCTTCCAAAAAACAGGCCAGAAAAATAGCAAATATATAGGGTAAGCACAGTCTTCTGCCCTGCCCTTTTCACCCCAGTTTTCCTCTTCCTTTCACTGCATCCTGACACTGGTCCCCACCCTTTCTTTTCTTTATGCTTGTTTAACTTCAAGGCACAGTTTTCAAAACATGAAATTAACACAGGAACCTTAGGGTGCAGTTCAGCTTTTCCCTCCTTCTATGTATTCCATGCCCCCCCCTACACACACAAAAAGGATACTGCTTGAGTCTCTGAGGCCTCTAAGAGGTCCTATATGATACAGATTCATTAGTGCCAGACTTCGAAATGTTCACTTACCACACCCCCCAAAAAAATTCATTTACCAATGCAGGATGTCAACTTCATGGACAGCTGTTTATACTGTAGACAAGCAAGGCCCCTCATAGTAAAACAGACACACCTGATTAGAAGAGAATCCCCATTTCATTCAGCAACACCCTCCCTGGTCTAGTATGAGAAGTTATCCAAATAAATTAATAATGTTAAGGCCACAGGACCACCACTCCCTTGTGGTCATCTTCTTTCATTTGTCATGACTTCAGGAGTACTACTACAGCATATGGAAAAATCATAAACTACCCCCTAAAACTTGTGATAATCAATACAATGGGATTTAACTTATTGTCTTATTTTTGCCACTTGATTATCAACAGATAGACATACAAGTCTGCATAAATCAGGCAGCTGAATTCTGCATATCTGCATATGGGAAACCATAACAACTTGTTCCACTGATGATTTTCCCACACTGATCATTTCCTGGTCTAAAGGTTTATCCATGACAAATGGAAAGTAAGCTTTCATATCCCATGCCTTCTCCTCCCACCAATCACCTTTCCTCAAATTTCTGCATCTCCCTGATGTCTCTACCTTTCCCAAGCAGGTGCAGTACATCATCCTAACCCCAAACTACTTTTGTATTTCCCTAGCAGCAAAGGAGGCTCGCTGCCATTTTGTACCATGACTCGTGGCTCTTCTGTCTTTCACAAGCCTAAGTTATTCAGTTACTACAACAGTCAAACAGTCTTTCCCAACCTCCTTGAGCCCAGACTTCATTAGCATATACGTAAAGCACAGTCATCATGGAAGACTTCATGGCATGGAAAGCATTACTGGAGTTAGAGGCTGAGAAGACTAGATATGTCCCTGAAAGTTATTAGTCAATGTTTCTCACAACCTGGAGTACTAGAAGAAGAGTCAAGATATTCTCTAGGCCACCGAACATGAATAGGCTGGAGCCCACCATTGATTCACTGCAAGCCCAACTGGATGCAGCACAGAGTCGATTTTTCCATCAGATGCTCTGTAACCTTCCCTGACTGTCTCACATTGTGGCTGTGATGGGCTGATGAAGGGATGAGAAGAAGCACACTACGCACAGTAGCAGTGGATGGAAATGAAGCAGCCATCTTCCTTACTGACTATATAGCAGTTCTGGTGAAAAGAGTGCCAGGGCTATGACAATGGGTTCACTGCCAAACTGTCATAGTGTCATTTAAAGACTGCCCATTTCAAAGTCATTTTAGACATAGGGATGCCCAGGCCCAACAAAGGCAAGTGGTAGTCCCAGGATTACAGATCGAAGAATGACAAGGCAAGGGTTAGAATCCAGGTATTTTCATTTACCACTTCAATTCTATTTCTAGCCCAAACCCACCAGTGGATGCATATGTGTGGGGAGAAAGCAGTATTATTCTGAAGCATAGAAGGAAACGAACTAAAGTAGAAAAAAAATGAAAATGGGATTAATGAAATGTCTCCTGAAATGAAATAAAAAAGAAATGTACTAAAGCAGTAAAATGAAAATGGGATTAATGAAATGTATCTTGCTTTAAAAAAAAAAAAAGAAAGCAGGCAAACATTATACTGAAAAAAAAAAATGCTCCCTTTATGTAACGTCCTGACTAACCCAGTTATACCTGACTTTTACTCTAAGGAGCCAGGCTGTTTGGGAGGAACGAGTAAACTGATTTTACCTCCTGCATATCCATGCATGTAACAATGAACCTGCATATAATAGGGGCCAACTGTACATTCAGCAGAAAGGGAATCATTAAAAGGCACCCTGCCTCTCCATACACGAGGCACTTCCTTAACAGCATGGCCAAGAAAACCCTCATCTATCCTCAAATAATCCCCAAGCCAGACCACAAATTGCTGGCTGCCCCATACTTAGTAACACCCCCTGCCATGCTCCTATGGGCTCACAAAATAGCTCAGGACCACAGCAACAAGCACTCTCAGAGGTGCCTAGCAGGTTGGGTCAGCCGGGACAAAGCTGAAAAATGACCTCTCCAGGGCAGGTTGTCTAGGCAGACTGGAAATTCTGTGGGCGGCCCAAGGAGGAAAAGAAAGGGAGGAACTGCCAGACTCCTGAGGGCTGCATTGTGACCTTGGTGGAAAGAGAGGGGAAGAGGAGGAGTTTGATTAGAAGAAATTCTTCAAGGCTAGGGTACCCCTCTCCATTGGGGCTGTTTGATGATTGTTTTTTTTTTTTTTTTAAGTAGTTTGCTGTAGAGAACACCGAGGAAAGTGTTAGAGGGAGGGATGCAAGGGTAGATTACAAAGGCATCTACCTCAGTCTGGTTAGAAATACTGGATGAACATCGCCTAGTTTGGGGAGGCTGAAGATCCTCTCGAGGTCCCCTCCAATACCCCCCAAATATTGCCTCAATACACCTCAGACGGCAGGAGCTGACTGGTTCACACATGAGCAACACTTTAGCGTTGCCCCAACACCTGAAAAACACCCACACAAGTTAACTAGTGAGCCATCCCAATGCAGGGAGAAAGCAACATTGGTTATTATGCCGGGGGGGGGGGGCGCAGTAATTCCCAGAGCCCAGCTGGTCTGCTAACAACCTGAAAAAAAGGAATCCCTATAACCACATTTGTTACCTTAAAAAAAAAAAGGCTACATCTTTCTACCTCCCGCCAAAACCTCCATCTACAATTTCAGCTGCAGTTTGAGTGACTTGGAAGAGCTAGAGAGCTATCTGTAAGAGAAACTAACAACAACAAAAGTGGGCTAAAGTTCAGGAAGTCCCTCCACCTGGCAATCTCGTGCTTCAAGGTGAGTCGTCCTGCAAGTCGCTCTTCCAGTAACAGCCCCAACTGCCCCCATCCTCCGCCCTCACTCTCACTCAAGACACCCTGATTTGGAGGTTTCAGAGCTCTTGGGAGTGCTCCCCCCCGCCACCACCCCCCCCCCGGCCTCTAGCTGCAACTTAGTTCCAGCTGATCACAGGCTCCTAAATCAAACCAACCCTAGTGGCCGCTTCAGTACAGCTGTGCTCCATGGCACAAAAGTTCCCTCCACACTTCTCAGCGTGCAAGAAATCTCGCTGGCGGGCGCGGGGCAGGACTCGGGAGGGAGGGAAAGGCCGAGTGAAACCGGCAGCAGCAGCAACGCCCTGGACGGGCGTGTGCGTCCAGCTGCGGGATAAGAGGCTGAGAAAAGCCAGCAATGCCTCATCCCCCAGCTCTGCGCCAGACCCTAGCCCAGCAACCTGCCTCAGGCGGGACAGCCCCAGGGAGAGCTAGCGCCTAGCCCCGCCGCCGGTGTCCTCAGCCCCTCACTGTCCTGCGGGGCGCAGGGGCCTCCGAGGCAAGGAGAACCCCCAGCAGCCGCCATTTCCTGCAGCCCACACTGAGGTGAGTGGCCTCCTCGTCGCGGGGTGGGGGGAGCGGGGCTCCCCCCCCCACCGTGCCCCGCGAGTGTGACTGCGCGCAAAGCTCCGGCAGGGCCGGGTGGCTCGGGTCCCATCCTCCAGCCACACTGGGGTGCAGTCTGCTCCCGCAGCAGGACCCCCTCAGTGCCGCTGCAGCCCCTCGGGCTCTGGCCGGCCAAGTCGCCAAGTGGGGCTGAGGCCCGCACCCGCGCAGTCTGCGCACCCGCTAGCCCATTCAAAGTTGGACGCCGTGAGGAGCGAGCCACCGCTCCTTACCTTCGACACCGTGAGTGGCTCGCAGTGCTCCAAGCCCCCCTTCAGGGTGAAGCCCCAGGGCGCCCCCCCTTGCAGCTGCACCGGGACGTACTGGAAGGACCCCGGCCGGCTCTCCATCCTCGGCTCGCCTCGGCAGGCGCCGCCGGGCTCCTTTTCCGCGGGGGCTACGGAGCCTCCGCCCCCAGCAGCTCTGCCACCACCGTCCTCCAGCGCTGCGCCGCCCCGCTCCGCCTACTCTCCCGGCTGGAGACGCTCAGGCAGCTAGTGAGCCCTAGGAGGAAATGACACGGAGCTGGAGAGAGGGGGAGGGGGGAGGAGAAGGGGGAAAAAGAAAAGAAGGAAAGAGAGGCGGAGGGATGGTGCTTAATGGACAAGAAAACTGAGCAATGGGGAGGGGCAGTCACTGGGACCTCTCCTATAGGATCGCTGAGGAGTGGGAGCAAGGCGAGGCCTCACATCAATTGTTACATTGTTTCATTCAAGTAGGCCCCCTCTTTGGTCCTCCTCTTTACTGAGGAGCTCCCCGCCCCTCCTTCAGTCCAAGCAAACCGAGGTGAAAGTCAGTGTGCATGGCCCTCGTGGCCGAGTGCACTTTTCTGATTAGCGCCTTCATGTCTTTCTTGAGTGCCTTTTTCTTCAGAAGGTCCTGAGAGCCAGGTCCTAGGGTGGGGGGAGGGGGGGTTTAAAGGCTGCTAATCTGTGGACCTTGCCTACAGAGGTGGAAAGTGAAGTATACTCAGGACCAACGAATATAGTGGGGTTGTGGTGTAGGCTGCTCCATGTACACCCTGGTTGTGTGGAGTCATTATGGAACATTGCCTAGGAGCATAGTTTAAATAAAGGAACACTGAGGATGGCCCTGCTCTGGCTCAGCTACAAGCTAGCTCCCTGCTAGTGTCTACGGGAGTACTGTGATTGTCCCAGGCATCCAGGCACTGCCTTGCACTTGCCCCACTGAGAGGATCTGCAAAGTTATGACTAACAGAAAACAAGCATAAAAGAAAGAGCATCCATTGATAAGCTGGTCAATTGATGATGTGCCTCTTGGAAGAATCAACTTTTACACAGGGCCTGAAACCAATCCAATCATCTGGTCTCAGTTGAGCTTGTTTCTCCGGCCTTTAGAATAGGCCTAACAGCTACAGTAACCGTCCTGAGAGATGAATGTGGTACTTCATCCGATGCTGATATCTCAGCCTTGACCTAAGCAGTTTATCTCCCCTCTCAGGGGGGGTGTTTTCTCAGCAGCCACAAGTGGGAAGTCACTTTCTAAAGGGCTTTACACCAGCAGGGAAAGTGTTGACAAGTCAATACTGAATCAACAGGGCCTTCTTACTTTGTCTTGCTATTGAGTGTCCTTTCCCATTTCCTATGCAATTTCTTCTCATAACAGGCAAACATTCTCAGGTCCCTTCCTTCCATTGGAAAGCTTTCTACAATTCAGGTGTCCATTCTCTGCTTCCACTTCCTTGCTGCTTCTTAAACATCCTGCAGCCTGCCCTATGCCCCAGCATGCCAAGGGAATTTTCTCATGGTGGTCTTTCAGATGTTTATAATCTGCCTTATGCCCTTAGAGGTGGTCCACATAAGAAGCCATGCTCGAACACTTAGACAGGCATAACAAAAACACCTTGATTAGGCTACTAGGAATCAGAAGATGCCATCTCAATTTACTGATCCCTTAAAAAAAAATAGCACTGAGGATAGAACCTTCGGCCTTGTTCACGACAAGCAAGTGCTCTACCTTTAGACATATCCCTTTGTCCCTCTTTTAATATTAATATTTTTGATACTAGGAATTGAAACAACTTGTTGATATGTGTGTGCGTGTACATGTACATTGCTGGGGATTGAACCCAAGGCCTTTTCAGACTGCTAGACAATCACTCTTACCACTGAATTAGACTGAATTAACTTAGTGCAATTCAGCAGATCCCAATGTTAGCATTTAGAAATCTGTAAAGTTCAGTTTGCAGGATGTATATGATCATTACCCAAGAACTACTAGAATTTTGTGTCTATGATTTGAAGGTATCTGTAAACAGGAGACATACTTCTGAGCCCTGGCCTTGTCACTAATTAGAGAGGTGGCCTTGAACAAATCGCTCAGCCAAGTCTTTGCAGCCTTATTTTCATCATCTGTAAACTTTTGCTAACAAGTTCTGACTCTCCTGCCTCTGAGACCTACTGAGAGACTAAGAGGAAGTAATACATATGAAAACACTTCGGAAAAGAGAAAAAAAGAAAAATCCTCTCTACCTTAACATGAAACAAGGCCCTAAGCTAGCCTTGAACCAGACTATTTTCCTTCCAAACCCTTCTCCACAGTGCTATTGGGTTCTTCGTTTTCTCCTTTTCAACACTAAAGGTGAAGAAGATGAATTACTTTGCTCTTTGCATAGACAACACAGAAACAGTAGACATCTTGTGCATATAGTGAAGACATCTTTCTGCTTTGCTGGAGAGAGAAAAAAAAACACTGCTCTTTAATTTTTACTTTTTTTTTTTTTGACAGTCTTACTGTATAGCGGAGGCAGGACTTTAAGTCACAGTTCTCCTGTGCTGGAAGAGCAAGTATGTCCCACCATGGCTGACATAAGAAAACTGAACTCTAAGCTGGTTATACCATTAATTAGCAATGTGGTATTAATCAAGTCATTTTCCCTCCTATAAAATTATAAGAGCTGAGCTACTTGATTTCTTGGATTCCTCTGTAATTTACAAACTCCTAGCCAGTGTTTGAACACTATGTGCACACACATATATCACATAGACCACACATACACACACACACACACACACACACACACACACACACACACACACAGAGAGAGAGAGAGAGAGAGAGAGAGAGAGAGAGAGAGAGAGAGAGGAGAGAGGCTTGATGCTAGAGATGAATCAAATAAGACTACAAAGACTACAGCAATAGAGAACACTTGTCAGTTGTGGTCTTGCACACACACTGGAACCATAACACAGATGACGACTTCACTCTATGTTAAATTGCCTGTGTACTGAAAAAGTAGAAACTCTAATATGCAGGTAGAAACAGAAAACTTCATCTCAACAGAGGAGTGGTGACTGATAATAAATAACACATTCAGCATGTACTTAAAGCTACTTGGAAGAGATAATCTCACTTGGAGAAATTAAAATAAAAAGAAAAGGGGATTTATGTAGAATCCCATATCATGCTAATAATTAAAAATATTATGCTAGGGGTTGAAGACATAGCTCAGTGCTAAGAATGCTTAGCACTCTTATAAAAGATTCAAGTTTGGTTCCCAGCACCCATGTCTGGCAACCCATAACCAACAGTAACTCTCCAGGGAGATTCCATACCTCTGGCCATCATGGGCACCTGTACTCAAATGCACACAGAATATTAAAAATATAAAAAAATAATATATTTAAACTATTATGCTAATATTTAAAAGTCAAGGAGGACAACAAAGTATCAAAAATGGAACAACTAGAAGAGGTCAGGCCAAGTGTTTTCACCCCTTTTCCCTGCACAAGACATGTAAAGGATCAAGCCTGACAACATTCCAGCCTGGAGAGTGGGAGGGGACCAAGCCCCTTTCCCTAACTGAGGAGCTATTAGCTCCTGGGGGAAGGAAAGTCCATTTTCTTTAAGGGTGTGGCCCCTGGCAGGCTGAGTGTGCTCCAGTGGATGGCCCTAAACCCATGAGTACATGGACAGCACAAATTGGACCTAATGGGTTATTTTAAAAGACACAAAATTGAGTTGGGAATGGATCCCTGAGTAGTTAGGGAGAGGTGGGAATGAAATTCTCAAAATGCATCGTATATACATATGAAATAATTTAAATACATAAATTAAAGCCATCTTTTCTTCATTTAAACTTTACTCGTCAGTTTACTTTTGGGGAAGGAAGAAGACTAAACTAGTGGTCCTATAAGGTCTTCTAAAACTTCCTATTATAAACTAATCTTTGACTACAATTTTCTTCATAACAGTACTAGTCTGTAGTCTCCTTCTGAACCAAGGACTTTCAAGAGACTATAGTGACCTATGCACTTTCTACCTCAAAACTGGGAGGAGAGGAGGGAGGAGAAACGGTGGCCAGGATGTTAAATTAATTAATTAAGTAAGTAATTGAATAAATAAATAAAAATAAAAGTTAAAAAACCTACATATAAAGCTGGAGGTGTGCCTCAGTGATAAAGGACTAGGCAACAAGTGAGTGGGAGGGCCTGGGTTCCACTGGATAAAGCGAAAGGAAGGGAAAGAGGTTGGGGAAGCTTCCTGAGATAACTCCTTGATCAATTGCATATTGTAGTTTTCTCTTTTGCACTGGATGGGGGAATTGGTGTCCTTCATTTTGCTCTCACACTATTTCCATGGAACAGGGCTTCTGGTAAAATAACTTGCATTCTCTCTCTCCTTTAATGGGATAGGATCATTTATTTATACATGCATATACCTAAATCAAGAAACCAAGAATGACAACCTTCCTACTTCCTATTTCTGAAAACAATTTTAACAGTTATAAGTTGGTATTTCTTCTTCTTCTCCTTCTTTTTTTTTTTTTTTTTTTTGGTTTTTCGAGACAGGGTTTCTCTGTGTAGCTTTGGAGCCTATCCTGGCACTCACTCTGGAGACCAGGCTGGCCTCGAACTCATAGAGATCCACCTGCCTCTGCCTCCCAAGTGCTGGGATTAAAGGCATGGCCCACCAATGCCAGGCAAGTTGGTATTTCTTATTCTTTCTCTGTGTCTATGAATTGGTTCTTAATTTGGGAGTAGAAGGGAAAGAATTTGACATTCACCACTCCCCCTAAATATATCTATCCAACCCGTATCTGTACATTCCAGGTATCTGTCTTCTGCATGATGATTCTACATTGCCTTCTAAGCGTCTATGTGCATCTGTTTCCTAATGTAACTAAAATTGTTTATGTTCCTATGTCTATATAACAGGGATTATGGGTAGCCCAACCCCCATATTACTCTATAGGGACTGAGCTAGGCATGTGTGTTGAAAGGACAGAACAAGAATAAAAGCATGTCCCTAGAACTTAGGTTCAAGCATAATTTTAATAATTTTTGTTCTTCACTATAGATTGTGTAGGTCTGTTTTATTTTTTCACTTTTACTCTGAGATCATTTCCTTCCCTATACTAGCAGTGTTAAAGAGAGTGGCTGTCACTATTTCTGAACCCCTTTCTGTGCTACTTACAGACCAGAAAGTTCTCATTTTTCATAAGCACATTTTTATATGAGAGAAATCTAACCTATGTTTTGTGATTGTTATCTTGTGTTCTGTGGACACAGTGCTTTGTGAATTTTCTTAGATCCTTAGGAAAAAAAAAACAAAGTTAGCCAGAATGATGGTTAGCATTTGACAGATGAAACCCAAGGTAGAGTAGGTTCACTGCTTTGTTCATTATCTCTCCAATACTACCTCAAAATTTCTAGTGTTGGTGGCTAGAAACTATTCTTATATCACCTGTCTCTTAGGAAAAAGGGGGCACACACAACTTTTTTTTAGTAAAACAAATCTTATCAGAAGGAAAATCAAAAGGTGTTTTGTAAATTGTTTTTCTTTCTGGAACTAGAACTGGGGCCTCATGTGTGCTATTTATTGTTCTTGGATTCTAGGGTCCTTTCTCTCTTTCTCCCTTCATGTACCTTCTTTCTCTGACTCTTCTGGATGTTTCTCATAGAGAGAGATCTAGGGCAGCGATAATTGTCAGTGGAAAGGAAAGAAAATAGTCTGACGTTGCAGGTGTTATTCATATACAGGTTATGAAAACAGCAAGCTCCTCCTTTTTCAACTACTTATTAGCTTGGAGTGTAAGGCAGTTAGAGGTGGAAAAGCATAGCAAAGGACAACTCTAAGTAGACTATCCTACTGAGGAGTGTTTATCTAATTCCTAGGGAATTTTGCCTAGGGCTAGAGAAAGATTTATGGCTGAGATTTGTTGCTTCTTAATTAAAGCTAATTTAACACTAGTATACAAAATGCTATAGCCTAGACACTATTTTAGTTAAATAAATCATTGTAAGAACATAACTGCTAGAGAAAAAAGTGGACTTTATGTTTCTTTGAATAACTTTATCAAGAGTCCTGCTATTGATTAAATATGCCTTTTAGATCATCCCATTCTTTCATACATTGAGAAAAATGACAGACTTTGATGATCGCCATGGAAGGCCTCACCCTCCCTTGGGAATGGATGGGGGGGGTGGGATGGGGGTGATTCAGGGCAAGGGAGGATGGGAGGGAGAGGGAACTAGGATTGATATGTAAAATAAGACTGTTTCTAATTTAAATTGTGTGTGTGTGTGTGTGTGTGTGTGTGTGTGTGTGTGTGTGTGTGTGTGTGTGTATAAAAGAGAAAAATGCTATCAAAAATCTTTAGAGCAATTGCTGGGTGTTGAGTTTAAAAGTATAGCTTCAGGGCTGGAGAGATGGCTCAGAGGTTAAGAGCACTGACTGCTCTTTCAGAGGTCCTGAGTTCAATTCCCAGCAATCACATGGTGGCTCACAACCATCCGTTATAAGATCTGGTGCCCTCTTCTAGTGTATAGATATACATGGAAGCAGAATGTTGTATACATAATAAATAAATAAAGTTTAAAAACCTTTTTAAAAAAGTATAGCTTCAGAGCCTCTTCCTCCCTCTTAGGCTGAGCAATCTTTTTCTTTGTCTCTCTGTCTCTGTCTCTCTGTCTCTGTCTCTGTCTCTGTCTCTGTCTCTCTCTCTCTCTCTCTCTCTCTCTCTCTGTGTGTGTGTGTGTGTGTGTGTGTGTGTGTGTGTGTGTGTGTGTGTGTGTGTGTGTGTGTTGATTTGCATGTGTTCTGAGCATACTAGTATCATCTCAATGGAAAACTGTCAATCTGAATTTGGGGAATTCAGTCACTTGGTCGTGGTTCAGCTGAGCTATAATGAGTGTCCACCTTTGCTCTAGAACAGTTTTAGCCAGTTCCTGACTCCTTCCTCATACCAAGGATGTGAAGATTATATGAACTGTTCAGATCTGCCATGTAGGCTGTAAGATGAGCTCTTCTTGATAGTCAGCTCAGAGGCCACCTCTTGCTTGATGGTGTGTGTTCACCAACCTGTTCTGTTTTTCAAATGCTGTTTGCAGGGAGTCATTACTCAGTCATTGATAAAATACAATTTGAGTGCTCATTAACTTTTTTCTGTTGATTCCCCCAGATATGGAAAGAAAACAAATCACACATATACGTGCACCACAAAGTCAGCACTTTTTTTTTTCCAAAACATTTTCATCACTTTACCTTCCTACAAGGATAGAGAACGTAGAACAATTCATTGAGCATTTAAACAAAATTAAGCTCCCACTGTGATTATGGTGAAGCTCTTGCAAAGTACATAGCTGACAGACAAAAGAAATATATATGAAGCCTTGGGAGCATTTGCTGGTACAGTATTTCTGCACACACACACACACACACACACACACACCACATACACAGATTCATGCATATCCACCACAGTGATAAATGACTCAAGTCTTGGCTACCTGGGTTTGAGGCCATCCTAGACAACATAATGAGATCCTGCCTCAATATATATATGATATATATATATATATATATATATATATATATATATATGCTAAAATAACAATAAAGAAGTGGGAAATTAGAGATTGGTGGTGTAAATTTTAGACAGATATGTGGAGGAAGGTTGGGAAGCACAAGTATTTGTTTCACATGTCTTTATCTGTTAAATAGATGTAGAAATACTTTTTGTGGTTACGTTTGCTCTAAGTAGAAATGAATCTAGTTATGAAATATTAACTTGAAAAGAAATAATTATTCCCTTAACTCAAATTCCTGATGATCCAGCCCAACGAGGAGAGAATAATCAGTTGCTATGTCTAGGAATAATTAGGTGGGTTTCTGGAAAGGATCCTTTTTTTTTCCTCAAATGTTTCCTTTAGGGGATGTAATCACATGATTAGGTGTGTGCACATATACTATTCAGCCTGTACAGATTCATGAACAAACCCCCACATATGGTTTATTTTAAAAGTCTAGGATGCCTAGTCACTTTCAAGGAGCTGATGTCTCAAGTTACTAAAGGTTCTCAAATCCTCAAATGGTTATCAGGGATCGAGGAACAGTTCACAGTGCTCAAGCATATAGGACACTTCTAATGTGTTTTCTTTCATTGACTTAAACTTCAGAAACATAAACAATATCCATACATACAATCATCAGACACAATCATTTCGAATCCTAAATTGATTCTCAAATCCATCCACTTCTCTCCACACCGGCACTTCAGCACCATCTCACAACTTTATAACTGGGTTTCCTGATGTCTGCAGTGCTTCCAAACTGTTTCTAACTACATTGTCAGCATCGTAGCAGAGTTGCTCCTTATAAAGTACAACCAAGCACAAGACATGTCATTTTCCTGTGAAATTTCCCTAATGGTTCCCTGATGCTTGCTGAGAGAATCCTTTGGCCACGTCTCTTCTTTATATGGATACTTCCTGCATATCTAGCATTTATTCCCCCATGAAATTCCCAATTCTTTGCCAGTCTCCGACTCCCACATTTGGATCTGCAGAAACACCAAATTATGAGCAGTTAGGCAGCCCCCCTAAAACCAACCTGTTTTTATGTGCCTCTATGTCTTTTTACTAATGATGCTGGGGATAGAACTTCAAGTCAGAACCAAGTTCATAAAAGAAACTTATTGATACCCTGCAGCTAACACCAGCTATTCTTGATGTTTCTGTTGCCCTATTCTTTCATTCTTCATTGCGGTCCTGCTAATATTATATTGTATATGTCTGCTCCCCTGGGCTACATGTCCCTTGAAGGGTGGAAGGCAAGCTTCCCAGTATCTACATAGGATCTGGGGATACTTGTTGCTCTATCATCACTGAACATATGACACTGGTCCTAGAAGATCAAACATATTTTTACTTGTAGGAGAAGAAAATTTCTGGATAGTATGTTGATATATTTTTAGTCATGGAATGACTGTCCCACCCAGACTAGGCAGGAAGAAGGACACCTCAAAGAAGCCCCTCTAATGACCTAGAACCCCAAATGAATCTTGAAATATTGAAACTGACCAAATTTCTGCTTGTAGAGTTGTCTCAATTGATTCTATGTACTGATCTATGGTACTGTGGAACTAATAACTAAAAGAAGATGTAAACATTTGGCTGGGTTGTAGATAAGGGATGTAAGAAATAGTTGCTGTAATCTTTCAAAACTAGTTTACAGTTTAACGCTTTGGAGTTTAACTTTTTGTGCATGGATAGTGCTGCATATTGAACCTGAGACTTTTCACCACATCGCTAGTCCACTGTCATATTAGTAACATAGCATTCTAGTTGCTCTGACATGGCTGTGCAGCTTTATCCTTACCTCCACTCACTGTCAGTTTACCATATTACTACAAAAAATTGCCTACAGTACCCCGTTTTTGGACATGTCCTAGTTGTTAAATATTTTATCATACTATTTTTGACTGTATTTCCCCTACCCCAGATCCTCCCCACCTGCTGTCTGTCTCCTTCCCCTCCCTGAAGTACCCTTTCCTTTGCTTAAGTAACTTTTACCAATTTTTGTTGTTGTTCTTGATTTTGTTTTTTGCCTTTGGTTTTTAAGAGAGGGTTTCTCTGTGTACCAGACATGGCTGTCCTGGAACTTGCTGTGTAGACCAGTCTGGCTCCAAACTAAGAGATTGCCCTGATTCAGCCTCTTGAGTGCAGGGATTAAAGGCATTGCATGCCCAGCTCAAAAATTACTACTCATTTCAGGCCTCATTATTTCCAGGATTCCTTCTCCAACTCTCTCTCTCTCTCTCTCTCTCTCTCTCTCTCTCTCTCTCTCTCTCTCTCTAAAAAGTGGTTTATGTTAATTAGGGTTAATTTGCTTGCAAGGGACAGAAATATAACACAAGCAAGTTTAGGTCAAAAGAAGGGGGTTGTTGATACTAATAGTAAGGTACAGTGCTAACTTCAGCATAGCTAGATCTAGGTGCCCAAATGATGTCATTAGCAATCAGTTTTTCATCTCTTGGCTCTGATTGCCTCTGTTGATCCAGTTCTCAGGCAGGTTCTCTCTCAACTTGATTACCAAGATACTGAGAACTGAGAACTTTAGATTTGTATCTTACCACTTAGCAACCCCAGTGGAAACACAGACCTATCAAATAGTCCAAATGAGATTTCCAGAAATGAGTTATTGCTGGAACCAAATACAATGGCCAGAGAAACAGAACCCCTTCAACTGACCATACTAGGTTAATGTACCGATCTAGACAGAATGAGACTATTTTACCAAAAAAAAAAAAAAAAAAAAAGGACATGCTAGGAAGCCAAAGTGCTATGTACATATTTATACTTTTATCATCTCTCATGTTCCAAACTCTGCCAATAACCCTGCTTCAGACTACAGCATCTGGTGTGTGTGTGTGTGTGTGTGTGTGTGTGTGTGCGCGCGCGCGCGCACACGCGCGTGATGTCTTCTCCACTACACTATTAGTTCTTTTGTCTATTTATCTCTGTGTTGCTAGAGATAGTATAGTGATTTGTCCTCTAGAAAATGTTCTCAATCAATAAAGGATGAATGAATGGCTCTGTTGTGAATTTTTAGCAGATGATTAAATTATATGGAGCCACACTGAAGGCCAAGTCCAGGAAAATAGTTTAATTTGATATTTAGACAAATTAATAAAAAGACATCAATTTATTTGCTTAAATTTATAATAGTTACTGGGTTGCATGGTAAATAGACATAGTAAACAGTTCATCCAACATTCCACAATTATGTAATAAATGCTTTCTATGTGTCATGGCTTTGCTGGATACCAACATTAGCCTCTGGCTATTAATTACACCATTCCCGTTAATGGAGATAGTGGAGGCTTTAAGGCCTTGGAATGAAATCCTAGCATCTTACAGTCACTAGATATATGCCCATTAGCTAGTTACTTAACCACTGAACTTATATTCCTCTTCTAACAAATGGAAATAGTACCTAACTTAGAGGATGTTATAAGGATTAAGAACAAAAATGGGTATGAAACACAGAATAATTCCTGGAATACTAAGTGATTCATAAATGTTAATTCTTGTGATTATTAAATACTAGCATCTTCCTGTCTAAATGTCACTTTCCCCATTATACTTGACCTAAAGCAAAAAATTTAAAATTTCTGGCATTAGCAAAAATGAAAAAAAAAGGAGAAGTGAGGAAGCTTACCATAGCCCAGGAAGGTCATAATTTGATACAGAACTTAGAATACTGGCTTGCTTGCTGGAAAATGATCATGCCCTACAGGCTGTGCTATAGCTCTGTGATCAAGCACATTCATAGCATTGTAAAGTCCCTGGGTTTCATTGCTAGTACTTCCAGTGAACCAGTGATGAAGTATTATGAATACAGAAATACAAGAAGTGCTCTTCCCACAGCCAAGAGCTGGTTAAGGGCTAATTTTCTTAAATCTTGCCATTGCCAGTACTCATGGCTCAATATGAGAAACAGAACAAGCAAATACTTTGTGTGGCTACACAGGGTGTGGTAACAGCATATGCTAGTTTGAAGAGGGCCTTTTGAGGTAATGGAGAGAGGTGATATTTAGAGGCCAGCACACGGGTACTGGGATCCAAGCTTTCCTCTTACATACTTACTGTGTGCCAGTCACTACCCAAATAACATTGACTATATTGCCTCCTTTAATTCTTGAAGCACCCTACAAGGTAAGTTTTTCCCTAACATTTTCTTTTGGCAGTGGGACAGATTGAAGGGCAGAGAAGTTAAAATCCCTGCCAAAGGTCAAATAACTATTAACTGGGGAAACCAGATTTTCAACCCAGGCTCTAGAACCTTTGCTAATGATCACATTAGTTATCATCACCCCATTTGTTTATCAGATCAGCCTTCAGATTCCTCATCTGTAAAATTGGTTTAATTGTACCCAACTTGTAGAGCTGTTGTACAGATTCAAGATAAGATACTGGAGCACTCTGGCCAGGGAACAAGACAAGCTAACTGAAGATCTTCACCTCCCCCTTCATTGCTCTAAATCCAATCCCCCAATCTTACAAACACACACACACACACACACACACACACACACACACACACACACACACACACACACACGTCAATCTGTGGCAGACCACCTGTTGCATCCTCCCTTCCCCCATATCCAATGGATCCCTGCTAAATTTCCTCCCAACTCATTTCTTTATCCCAGCTCCCAAATCAAGGAGGCATCCCCTGGGGAACCACAGGACACTCCTGCAAAGGAATTAGGCAGGGTAACTGCAGATTTTCACTTTTCCCTCCATTCCTCCAAATCCAAATCCTCCAATTCTTACCTGTATCTCTGTAGCAGACCACCTGCTGCAGTTTGCTCCTTGTCTCTGCCTGAATCTCCAGTGGATACCACAGATGTCCTCCTCCAGACTTCCTCCCAACACATCCTTGTTATTCCAGTCCCTAACTCCAGCGGTATTTCCTGGAAAATCTCCAGCCAATCCTGCCAGAGAAACAAATAGGCCAGCTGCAGATCTTTACTCTTTCCTCTTATCTATATCCAGTCCACAGGTATGTAGCACCTACCTATAAGGTCTTCTCCTCACTCGCTGCCTCCATTCCCAAGGGACTATGCAGATCCTGGGGGAACACCCTGCTTTCATCTTTTATGAGGACCTCCACTTAGCCAATCCCCATTCCTAAATGTCAGCTCCTAATAACTAGGAATAAATTTTATCAGGAACCCACAGTGGCCACACTTATTATGATCCTAGAATAATTTCCTACCAGGCAACACACAGCCACCACTCTCTCCTAAAACCAGAGAGGAAACAGAAACCAAGGAACAAACCACCCACCCAACAAAGACAAGACCTAGAATTACAAACTTTGCAACTCCAGATGCCTAGACACAAGCATAAAGCACAATCTATAACAGCCAGAAGAGTATGTTTCCACTAAAGCCCAGCAACACTACCACAGCAGGCCCTGAGTATCACAACATAGCTAAAGCACAAGACAAAGACCTTCAAATACTATTTATGAATTTGATTGAGGTCCTTAAAGAGGAAATGAACAAATCTGTAAGAAATATATTAAAACACAGTGGCAGAAAATGAATAAAATAGTTCAAGGCTGGAATGTAGAAATAGAATCAATAAAGAAACTCCAAACTGATAGAAATCTCAAAATGAAAAATTTAAGAACTCCAACAGAAACCTCAGAGGCAAGCCTCACTTGCAGAATACAAATGGGGAAGGGAGAATTTCAGGCACTGAAGACACGATAAAAGAAATATTAAAATCCCCTGCCAAAGGACATCCAGAAAATCCGGGATATTGTGAAAAGACCAAATTGAAGAATAATAGGAAAAAAGAAGGGGGAAGAAGAACAATGAGAAGAAAACACAGGTCAAAGGCACAGAAAATATTTTTAATGAAGCCATAGAAGAAAATTTACCTAAACTAAAGAGGGAGATGCCTATCAAGCAAGGTCCATGAAGCATACAGAACACCAAATAGACTGAACCAGAAAAGAAAGTCCCCTTGCCACATAATAATCAAAACACCAAACATACAGAACAAAGAACATTAAAAGCTGCAAGGAGCTGAGTGCTGGTGTCACATGCCTTTAATTCCAGCACTTGGGAGGCAGAGGCAGACAGATCTCTGTGAGTTCGAGGCCAGCCTGGTCTCCAGAGTGAGTGCCAGGACAGGCTCCAAAGCTACACAGAGAAACCCTGTCTCGAAAAACAACAACAACAAAAAAAGCTGCAAGGGAAAAAGAACAAATAACATATAAAGACAGACATATTAAAATACCAACTGTTTTCTCAATGGATATTCCAAATTCAGAAGGGTCTGGACAGATGTGTTGCAGACCATAGATACCAACCCATACTATTAAACACAGCAAGACTTTCAATCACAATAGATGGGGAAAATAAGACACTCTGTGATAAAACCAAATTTAAGCACTATGTACCTACAAATCCAGGCCTACAAAAGGTGCTAGAAGGAAAACTCAAGCCTAAAGTGTTTAACTACACTCTCAAAAACAAAACCTCACAGGGAATAAATAATCCCAGAAATCAAAAGAGGGAAAGCACCAGTACATTCCAAATACACACACCACCACCACTACCACTAACAACAACAACAACAAACTAACAATAATAGGAATCAACAAACACTGATCACAGATGTCTCTCAACATCAGTGGTCTCAATCCCTCAATAAAAAGACACAGACTAACAGAATGGATGTTAAAACAAGATCCATCCTTCTGCTGCATCCAAGAAACACACAATATCAAGAATACCTCTCACCTCAGGGTAAAAGGATTGCAAGCAAATGGACTTAAAAGAAAGTTGGTGTAGCCATTTTAATATATGACAAAATAGGCTTCAAACCAAAACTAATCAGAAGAGATACAGAACACTACATACTCAAAGAAAAATCCAACAGGACATTGCAATTCTTAATATCTATTCTCCAAAACCAAGGGCAATGGATTTCACAAAAGAAACATTACTACAGCTTAAATCCCATATTGACCCTCTGGCTGGACTATTTGATAACTGGACATGTAGGACCCACAATGACTGCTGAACTTGCAAAACAAGACAGTCCTGAAGGGTTCCTGCTTCATGGAGAAGTCTGCCAGACACACTGTGGACCATAGGCTGAAGATGGATGCCCCAGCATTACAGAGGAACTTTGGGTGACCATCCAGATAGCGATATGTCTCTGTCAATTCTAGAGTTTATATATTATCCTTATGTGGTCTTTGATGGAGTTGAAGACAGATAGTTATGGTTATAGTTTTCTTTAGTTATTATAAAAGATAGGTTGCATATAAGACCTTAGACTCACAAAGATAGGATAGATGATAGAATATTTTCTTTAAATCTTGATAAATGTTAATAGACTAAATATTGTAACTATAGTCTTACTTGATAAGTGTTTTGTTATATATTTTACTAGTTAATGTTAAAACCCTTCTTTTTATTTAGACAGAAAAGAGGAGATGATGAGTGGGTCCTTCTGTGTATATGTTTGTCTTATTGGTTGATAAATAAATCACTGTTGGCCAATAGGAAAACAAGATAGGCAGAGCTAGGAGTCAAGGAGGATTCTGGGAAATGTAGTAGAGACAGAAGTCGCCATGTCATCCCGGGAAGAGGACACATTCCACCGGCATCCTCAATAAGATAAGTTCTTATAAAATATATAGATTACTAGTTATGGTTGATAATTAAGACTGAGCTAGCAGATAAGGTATCCTAGTCATTGGCCAGCAGCATTGTACCTAATATTAATCTTTATGTGTTATTTTGGGTACCCTCATGGCAGCGGGGCTGGGTCAGATGGTGGAAAGAATTATCATTACAACCCTCACTCATTGATAGTGAGATACTTCAATACCCAATAGACAGACCATTCAGACAAAAAGTAAACAGAAATGCTGGAGCTAATTAGCATATAAACCAAATGGACCTAGCAGATATTTACAGGATATTTCAACCAAACAGAAAAGAACATACCTTCTTCTCACAACTTCATGGAACTTTCTCCAAAAGTGACCATTTACTCAGACACAAAGCAATTCTCCACAGGAAAAAAAAAACCAATGAAATAACAGCCTGAATCTTATCTGACCATCATGGATTAAAACTAGTTATCAACAACAGAGACAACAAAAAGCTACAAACTCATGGAAACTGAACAACTCTTTACTAAATGGAAAATGAGTCAAGAAAGAAATTGAAGACTTCTTATAATTAAAATGAATACACAACATATCCAAACTCATGGGACATAATTAAGTAGCTCAGAGGCAACTTCATAGCACTACATGCCAACATTAAAAACTCAGGAAGAAAACATACAATGAACTCAAGAAACTAGCTACCAAAATACAAAACAATCAAACTAAAAAGTGGGGTACAGAACTAAATAGAGAATTCTCAATAGAGGAATCTAAAATGGCTGAAAGACCCTTAAGAAAGTGCTCAACATCCTTAGCCATCAGGGAAATGCAAATCAAATCAACTTTGAGATTCCACCTTACACCTGCCAGAATGGCTAAAATCAAAACACAAATGACAGTCTATGCTAGAGAGGATGTGGAGAAAGAGGAACATTCCTCCATTGCTGGTGGGAGTGCAAACTTGTACAACCACTTTGGAAATCAGTATGGAGGTTTTTCAGGAAAATGGGAATCAATCTACCTCAAGATCCAGTAATTCCACTTGGGCATATACCCAAAGAATGCACATTCATACAAGGACATATGTTCAACTATGTTCATAGCAGCATTGTTTGTAATACCCAGAACCTGGAAGCAACCTAGATGCCCCTCAACTGAAGAATGGGCTCCAAGAACACATGGTCCCTCAAAGAAGGGGAGGGGGACAAGAACCCCTGAGCAAATTGGGAGCACGGGGTCGGGGGATGTGGGAAGGGGAGGAGGAGAAGGGGACAGAGGTAGAGAACAGGAGGGACCAGGAGGACTGAGACGGGGGAGGAATGGAGGCGGGCAAGAAAGGAGATGCCTTGATAAAGGGAGCAAGTATAGGTTTGGAGAAAGGTCTGGCACTGGAGGAATGTTTGTGATCCACAGGGATGACCACAACTAAGAATTTAGGCAGTGTTGGAGAGGCTGCCTTTGATGCCCTTCCCCTATAATGAGATTGATGAATACCTTGGTTGCCATCCTAGAGCCTTCATCCAGTAGCTGATCGAAGCAGAAGCAGGCACCCGCAGCTAAACACTGAGCCATGCTCCTGGAATCCAGTTGTGGAGAGGGGGGGAGGGATGAGCAAAGGAGCCAAGACGGTGCTGGAGAAACCCGCAGAAACAGTTTGCCTGACTTAATGAGAGCACAGAGACCCTATTCGTAAAGCTGGGGAACCAACATTGTACCAAACTGAATGTGGGTGCCAGCTAGGAAGCCTGGGAAATCTATGGAGCCAGTGTTTATCCCTAGTGCACAAATGGACTTTTGGGAGCCCCTATGGAGGGATACTATTGCAGTCCAGATACAAGAAAGAGAGCCTAGGCCCGCCCCCAAATGATGAAACAGACTTTGATGGCTCCCTCCCCTCCATGCAGGACCTCGCTATTCTTGGGGAGTGGGTGAGGGTGGCTTGGGGGGGTCGGTGGGAAGCATGGGAGGTTGGGAGGGCTAAGGGTATGGGAGGATTGATATGAAAATATGATTGTTTCTAAAATAAAAAATTATAAATAAAAAGATGGTAATAGGGATAGAAGATGAGCAAAGTATATTCAATAAATGAATGAAATATCACAATTAAATCCATTTTTACAAGTAATAAATGTTAATAAAATAGAAAAATAAATATAAATACTCAAAAGATCTCATAGTAGCAACTTAACAGAACACCCGAAGCTCTAGTACAAAAAGAATCACACACAAGAGGAATAAATGGCAAGAAATAATCAAATGAAGGGTTGCAATCAATAAAAGAAACAAACAAGCAAAACAACAACACAAAGAATACATGATATAAAAAGTTTTTTCTTTGGGAAAATCAATAAACTTTGACAGATACTTCTACAAATTAACTAAAAAGTGGACAGAGTATCCAAATTGTCATTAGAAAAGAAGAGGGGCCTATTACAAGAGACACTGAGGAAATCCAGAGAATCATAAGGATGTACTTTTAAAACATTTACTCCACCAAATTGGAAATCTTAAAAAAGGAATAATTTTCTTGATACATATACACTTACCAAAATTAAAGTAAAATCAACACCAGAAAAGCAATTCAAACAGACTCATAACCAATTAATTAAAAGCCTCACAACCAAAAAAGCCCAAGGCCAGATGGCCTTAGCACTTTATGAAGAACCAATATTCCTCAAATTATTCCACAAAATAGAAACAGAAGGGTTCAATTTATGATATCACAGTTACTCTGATATCCAAACCACATAGAGACCCAACAAAAAGGAGTTACAAACCAATTTATCTATGAACATAGATGCAAAATTTTTCAATAAAATACTTGCAAATTGAATCTAAGAACACATCACAAAAGATCATCCACCATGATCCAATTGACTTCATCCCAGAGATGCAGAGATGGTTCAAACTATATAAACCAATAAATGTAATCCACCATATAAACAAACTGAAAGATAAAACTATGCAACCATCTAATTAGATGTAGAAAAGGCTTTTGACACTGTCCAACACTCCTTCATAATAAAAGTCCCAGAGAGATTAGAGATACAGGGAACATACTTCAACACCATGAAAGTAGTTTACAACAAGCCCACAGCCAATATCAACTTAAATGGAGGTAAACTCAAAGCATGTCCACTAAAATCAGGAGCAAGACAAGGTTGTCCACTCTCTCCATACTTATTCAATGTAGTACTTGAAGTCTTAGCTAGAACAGTCAGAAATGTGATGGAGATCAAAGGGAATAAATACTGAAAAAGAAAAGATAAAAGTATCTTTATTTGCAGATGATATGATGGTATGCATAAGTGACCACAAAAATCTGACCAGGAAACTCCTACAGTTGATAAACACTTTCAGCATAGTAGTTGGATCACCATCCTCAATCTCAAATTATACTACAGAACTACAGTAATAAAACAGTATACTATTGGCACAAAAAGAGGCCCCTCAATCAATGGAATCAAACTAAAAACCCAGGCATGAATCTATATACTTATGCATTCGTGAAATTTTTTATATAAAAAAACCAGAAACACACACAGAAGAAAAGACAGTATCTTCAACAAATGGTGCTGGTCAAATGGGTGGCTTTCTATAAAATAATCCAAATAGATCTATACTTACCACACTTCACAAAACTAAACACAAAATGGATCAAAGACCTCAACATAAAGCCAGATATACTGAACACGATAGAAGGTAAAGTAGGGAATAGCCTTGAACTCATTGGTACATGAAAATACTTTCTGAATAGAGCACTGTTGGCATAGACATTAAGATTAGTGAGTAATAAATGGGACCTCATGAACCAGAGAACAGTGTGCATAGCAAAGGACACCATCATTCAGATAAAGTGGCAGCCTGCAAACTGGGAAAATATTTTTTTAACTACCTACACATCCCATAGAGTTATAATACCTAAAATATATAAAGAACACAAAAAAACTAGATATCAAGAAAATAAATATCCCAATTAAAAATTGGGAAGCCAGGTGGTGCTGGTGCATGCCTTTAATCCCAGCATTTGGAAGGCAGAGGCAGGTGGATCTCTGTGAGTTCAAGGCCAGCCATCACTGCACAGAGAAACCCTGTCTTGTAAAAACAAAAAGAAAAAAAAAGGGTTACAGATCTGAACATAGAATTCTCAATAGATGAAACTCAAATGGCTGAGAAACACTTAAAGAAATGTTCAACATCCTTAGCCATTGGGGAAATGAAAACTAAAACTCTTTTGAGATTTCATCTTATATCCATCAGAATTGTCAAGACCAATAAAACAAGTGACAGCTCATGCTGTCAAAGATGTGGACAGCAAGGAGAACATTCATCCATTTCTAGTAGGACTACAAACTTGTACAACCACTATGGAAATCAGTGTGGTAGTTCCTTGAGAAGATGAGAATCAATCTACCTCAATATCCATCTATACCACTCTAGGGCATATACCCAAAGATTGCTTCATCCTCACCTAGAGATACTTGCTCAATCATGTTCATTGCTGCTCTATTCATCATAGTCAGAAGTTGGGAACAACCTAGATGTCCCTCAACAGAAGAATGGATGGAGAAAATGTGGTATATTTACACAATAGAGTATGACTCAACTATTTAAAAAATTAAATCATTCAACTCACAGGTAAATGGATGGAACTAGAAAAAAATCATCCTGAGTGAGTTAACCCAGACTCAGAAAGACAAATATGATATGTATTCACTTATGTGGATCATACCTTTTAAGTCAATGATTACCTAGCTACCATTTATAGAACTACAGAGGATACATAAAGAAAAATAGACTAGGTGGGGACAGATAGATCTCCTTTAGAAAGGGAAATAGAATAGATAGTTATGAATGGGTTTAGGGGAAAGGTTGGAATCAGAGGATCAAGTGAAGGGGTTGAGGGAAGAGTGGGATGAGGGAGGGAATATGAGGAGAGACAGCTAAAATTAAGGGCATTTGAGGGGTAGTATGGAAGTTGATCTAAATGAAATTGCCTAATAATTGTGGAAACAGAGCCCCACTGGCCATCTCTTGTCACCAAATGAAGCTTCTAGTCTTGGGATTGGGTTATATCTAATTGAGTTGTTGGCCAAAGGGGCCCCACAGAATCCCCCAAACAACCAAGGCTGTTGCCAAGACAATAGGTTGTTCTCCATAAACTGAAAGCAACGTCTTATTGCTGAAGACAACACATACACAACTCATTAAACATGGAAAACCCAAGCTGCCTACAAAGAGCCTTCATCCCTATGTGCTAGTATCTTTGGTTATGGGACGGTTCTTTGCAGGCTACCAAAGGAGAAATACAAACACCAACCCAGCCATAAACCTTTTATCTACAATGGTGTCTATTCTGAAAGATATACTAGTGCATATCTTTGATGGTACAACACTTGTGGGAGTTATCAACCAATTTCTGATTAGACCTAAAGCCCACTCTAGGAGATCGAGCCCATACCCAACACTTCTTGGGTAACCAATAACCTGAGACTAAGTAGCCCAGGGACCTTGGATAAAACCATACTGCTGTCTAAATAAAATTGTAATAAAATGACTCCTAATGATATTCTGCTCTGTTGGTATATCAATGTCTTGCTCAGCCATCATCAAAGAAGCTTCTGCCTGTAGCAGATGGGAACCAATACAGAGACCCACAGCCAGACAATATGCAAAGAGTGAGAGAGACCTTGGAACACTCAGCCATAAAGTGGATGTCTACATCAAATCCTTCCCCGAAGGCTTCAGGGAACCCCACTGAAGAGCAGGCAGAAAGAGTGCAAGAGCCACAGGAGATGGAGGACACAAAGCAAACAAGGTCCTCTAAGTCAACATAAGCAAAGCTCAAATGAACTCACAGAGACTAAGGTAGCATGTACAGGGCCTGCATGGGCCTGCATCAGTTGGGCTCCTAAAGCTGAAAGGAGGAGTGGACACATGTCCGCATACCTAACCAAGAAGCTATTTTCAAATGATAACCACTTGCAAAAGAAAAATTTTCTCCTAGGGAGTCTTACTGGGGAAGCAAACTACACTTAAAGGTAGGATGTATGCCCAATAGTAGATGACCAACAGAAAACGAATCCAACAGCATCATTGGGCTTTCCTTGTCTTATGTTGTCTGTGATCTTCATTTTTAATTTTTTTTAAATTTAGCTTATTATGTATTATATATAATATACATATATATATATATATATTATATATATATATATATATATTATATCTCCTCTATACCATATGGGTCATTTGAGTATATATTATGGCTTCCAGGTTATTGTGTTTTGGGGATTCCCAAGTGTGCAAACAAGTGGGTATGTTTCTTGTGTCTTTTCTTGGGCTCTTTTCCTTCTATTTTGTTTAATGCTAGTATAGTGGTAGCACAAAGCTTATGGGAGTCACCAATTTCTGGTTTGATTTAAGACCCACTCAAGCAGTTAGAACACATATATCCACATTGCTTGGTGACCAAGCATCTGAGACTAGGTAGCCCAGGTACCTTGGTTAAAACCAAATACTACTGTCTAAATAAAATTGCAAAATGACTCTTAATGATATTCTGCTCTAGTGTGTTACTTTTTCTTTTATATTTAATTTTATTATTATCCCTTAGAAGCCTGTTTTTCTTTGTAATGAGTGACAGAAAGGGGGTGGATCTGGATGAGAGAGGACAAACTAGGTGGAGTACAAGAGGAGAAAACTAATCAGGATATATTATGTGAGGAAAAACAATCTATTTTCAATAAAAAGAAAAAAGAGTAGGGGATCGGGGGTGCTTGGTGGATTTCAATTGGAGGGGACAGGTGTTTCAATCATGAGTCCTGATTAGCTGACTGAAAATTGTTGCCCATTTTCTTGGGGGGAATTCTACAGAAAAGGGGAGGAAGGGTTGTAGAAGCAAGAGGGGTCAAGGACATCACAAGAAAATCCACAGAATCAACTAACCTGGGCTCATAGGAGCTCACAGAAACTGAACCAACAACCAGGGAGCCTGCATCAGTCTGACATAAGTCCCCTCTATACGTGTTATGGTTGTGTAGCTTGATGTTCTTGGGGGACCCCTAACAGTGGGAGCAGGGGCTATCTCTGACCCTGTGCCTACTTTGGTTCCCTTTTCTTCCTACTGTGTTGCCTCATCCAGCCTTGATTTGAGGCTTTGTACCTAGTCTTATTGTGACTTATTATGCCATGCTTGATTGATATCTCTGGGAGACCTGCCCTTTTCTGAAGGGAAAAGGAAGAGGAGTGGATCTGGGGAGAGGGAAGGTAGGGAGGAAGACTGGGAGAAGAGGAGGGAGGGAAAACAGCAGTCAGGATGTAATATATGTGATAATAAATAAAAATAAGAAAATTGTTGCCCATTTTCTGAATCACTCATTTGCTGGGTTAGATTTTTTATTTTAATGTAAGCTGTTCTGGGTAATCAACTTTAATAGAGTCTCCACATTCAGTAATATCTCCTCTCCGGAGTGCTTACATTTGAAAAGAGGAACATGGGAGTTGAGCTAGAGGTAGAATGGAAAAATTGCTTCTCAAAGATGGAAGAAATTTTCACCCCCACCAACTGGCACTCATGGTGCTAAAAGGTGCTACAAATGCTACTGGAGGAGATATGTAATCATCAGTGTCCCCCAGATATGAAACCTGTGACCTATATTGTAACTAGCCTCTAAGATAAACTGATGCACAAATGTTAGTAGAGTCACAAACTACTTTTTTTTATTGGATTTAAGGGCCTTTCCATGAGATAGGTCCTTTATCTGCTAAAGTGGCCAAGAACCTAAGACTAGATAGGTCATGGGCCATCAGGGAAAACCTACTACTATTGTTCTGCTAAATAAGTATAGTAATACAATGGTTCTAATGATATATTGCTATACCCCTAACGGAGTAAATGGTAAGATTAATGTAAATATAAAAAAGATAAGCTCGGGGAAACATCTAGCCCAATACTGGATACAAGTAATGTGATTTCTAAAAAGATTATCCAGTCTCTTCATTTCCCGTAGGAACATCAAGCTGGCCATTCCTTATTTGTAGCTCAGTCTCACTTCTTGGTTCTAATCATTTTGAATACAAATTAATTTTTTGTGTGGGAATGTGGTGACTTGAATGAGAATGGCCCCCATAGTCTCATATATTTGAATGTTTGGTCCCCAAGCTTTTGGAACTCTTTTGTGAAGGATTATGGAATGTGGTCTTGTTGGAGTAGGTGTGTCACCAAGGGATGGGCTCTGAGGTTTCAAAAGCCCATACCAGGCTCAGTCTCTGTCTCTTTCTACCTTTTTGCCTTGTGGATCAGATGTAAGTCGTCAGCTACTGTTTCAGCACCATGCCTGCTTGCCTGCTGCCATACTCCCCACCATGATGGTCATGGACTCACCCTCCAAAGTCCACACCTATGCTAGGGATAAGTACTGAACTTCTACAGGAGGTCCTGTGGATTTCTGAGTACTTTAAATGTTTTATTTATATATGTGTGCATATGTCTGCGCATGTATGTGCTGATGCCTACAGAGGTCAGAAGAGGGTGTCAATTTCCCTGGAGCAGGAGTTACAGGTAAATGTGAGCCACCATGTCAGTAACAGGAACCAAACCCAGATCTTCTGCAAGAGCAATGGGTCTTCTTAATTGCTGAGCCATCTCTCTGGCCCACAAAACTTTTAAAAAATCATGAAAAAAGCTAAAAAACAAATAAGTAGGGTGACACATACAGACTGTAGAAATCCACAGAGAAGCTCCCAAAGGTGTACTGAGAGGTCTGAGGTAAACCAATTTTTCCCTCTTTGTTTCCTGTCCTTAGATAAATCCTCACCTTTCCTCACACAGAGCTATTCTCCCAGTGTCCTGTCTGGAATCTCTTCCTCTGGTTTTTACTTCCTTATGATCTAAAGCTATAAGCCAGCATGATCATTTCCATATTTCCTTCATTTCCTTTTTTTTACATTTTTTGATTAATAAAAAATTACCAATTTATTCTTTACATTCCAATCCTTCTTTTTCTATAGAGAAACCTCTGTATCTGCCAGTCACTGTCCACCTACTCTAATTTGTTGCCTTAACACTGACTGCTATCATTCATATTATTCATTTTACTTTTCGTTTCTCACACTCCCTGAATACAGTGTCAACTCCGTATAACTAGCACTCTTTGAATTTGTGTATTCTACCTTGAATGTAGTGGTTATATTGGTAGAGAATAACTTTTGTCATACTGATGATGGAACCCAGGGCCTTGGGCATGCTAAGGAAGCACTCTCCAATTGAGCTGCACCTAAGCCCAGAAAAACGTTTTGAAAATTAATGTTGTAGTATGTGCTTTTCATGTATAATCTTATTCAGTCCCTAGAACTACCTTACAAGGCCAATAGTAGGAGTTAATTTCTATTTCAAAACCAAGGAATGTTAGGTCTTTATCGGTTCCACAGAAAATGATTTGTTTTGTGGAACTGATGCTGTAATAGTTACTTCTCTTGTTGCTGTGACCACATAATTTACAAAATCAACTAAGGGAGGAAGGATTATTTTTGCTTACAGCACACACACACACACACATGCACGCACGCACGCACGCACGCACGCACACACACACACACACACACACACACAGAGAGAGAGAGAGAGAGAGAGAGAGAGAGAGAGAGAGAGAGAGAGATATTCCATCAGGCTGGAGATTATGGCATCCACTTGCTCATATCTTCACAGATCAAGTAGACTGAGGCCAGGTGGTGCTGACACACACCTTTAATCCCAGCACCCAGGAGGCAGAAGCAGGCAGATTTCTGAGTTCTAGGCTAGCCTCACCTACAGAGATAGTTCCAGGACATCCAGGGCTGTTACACAGAGAAACCCATCTCAAAAAAATGAAATAAAAAGCAGACTGGGAACAGAAAGTGAATAAAGCTATAAGCTATAACCCCCAATGCTACCCACCCCAAGATCAACTTTGTCCAGCTAGGCCCAACCTCCAATGACCCTCAACCTCTCAAAACAGACCAGCTGGAGACCATGTGGTTGAACACATATGCCTCAAACCACAAGATTTTACCTCTGACTCCTGTAGGCTCCGGGCTATTACACAATGCAAAATGCATCCAGTCCTCAAGTTTTAAGACACAAGGCAATCTCTTAATTTAAACCTCTATAAAATTAAGTAACTTCTATACTTCTAATTGACAACAGCACACAATATACATTCTATTACCGTTATCATTGATGGGACCAAATACTTGACAGAAACAAGCAGAAAGGAATTGTTTTGGCTTGTGGTTTGAGGAGATATAGTCCACATGGAAGGGAAGGCATGGCAGCAGGAGCTTCCATGGTAGTGGTGGCATACATCAATTGCTTGTTACATGGTATCTGAAAGCAGAGCACACAGGCCAAAGCAAGTCCCTTCCCAGCTATCTCCCATCCTGCTGATAGAATCAGTTTTGCAACAGGAATAGTAAATATGTGTCTGCTGTCCTAAAAGAAATCATAAGAGTTATAAGGAATTCTATAGCAGTTATAAGGCAAGGCCATTAGAGACATGGTATAATTTTTGCAGACAAGCTTCTAAGTACCTACACAGAGAAATTAGTTTGTACTACTGAGAGGTCAAGTGCTTGATCTGTGGCCTCTTTTAGTGGCTATCACACCTACCTCCATAAAAGTAAAAGAGAAAGAACCAAGTGCTTTTCAAAATGGCTTTCCATGTTGCCTGTAGACAGTGCAACATCTAACCATTGTATCTAGTTAAGTTAAATCTCTAGAAAGGTGGTATCGAGCCCACCCAGAACTGTGGGAATCTACCTCAATGATGGGCTTCTGTGGTCCCTCATTTCAGCTCTGACTTCTTCCAGATCACTTATATCCTTTTTAGTCTTTGATCCAACTAGATTTAGTTTAGATGGGTTAGGAGGGTAGAAAACAGCATTAGAACAGAAAGAGTTGATTGTATGCATTCTTGCCCCTTATTATGCATGCATCCAGAGGGGGAATTTCTTTGAAGATGCTCCAAGAAAGCCCCTTAGCATCAATTCTTCTCAAAGGAGAGCTATTTGGCATCCTTATCATACTTTGTTTCTTTTTCACTTCTATAGAACATTTTGATCATCACCATCATCATTTTATAATGGAGGAAATAAAGCAAAGGGAATATTGCTGAAGGCCACAAAAGTAGAAAATAGTGAAATTTGCTTTGTAAGTCTAAGTAAGAACAAACCTAAGACCTGTATATCCTGCCTGTCAATAGACATCGCTATTGAGATATTCCACAGGCTCTTGAAGATTACTATAGCTACAATTCAACCCACTGTCTCTATATCCCACCACCAAAATCTATTCTTATTTCAGAGGATACTGTCCTTAGCCATGCTGGTGTTCAAATCAGACACCTGGAATTTAGCCTTGACTTTTGTCTCCATTACGTGTCTTGAATGTTCTCTGCTTAGTTACCACTCTGCCCTACTACCTTACGTCAGACTCTAGCCTGAATTCATCAGATAAACAACCTCTTTACTATCTTCCTGTCCCCAGTTCTTATCCTGCTTCATCTCCAGGCCAGAGGGGCTTTTAAAAGCACAAATAAAGAGCAGGTCACGAAAACTGTGTTTTGCCATCAGGATAAAGACCCAATTAGCTTGGTGTTGTATCTTTCCTTCTCTCTGTATTCTCAGCCATGTACCCTGCACAATCCTGATTGAAATTTTTAGTCTCCTGAAAAGGATAAAAATCAAGATAATACTTATTGGGCACCTGTTTTATGCTAAATTGTGCCCTAAATATGTCATTTCTCATAATTGAATAATCAACAATTGGCCTATGTGGGAGTTGTCAGGAGCCCCATGGGATTGGAAGAAACTGAGACAGTGAGTTAATAAGTGGGCAATTTGGGGCTCAAGTCTTGTTTGGAAAGGTATCCTTTTTTTAAAAAAATCATTTCTGTTAATTTATGAGATGATAGATCCCTCCCTGCTTTCTTTCAAATTCATTGCCTCTTTTTTCATTAATTGTTGTTATACACATACCACAACACACACACACACACACACACACACACACACACACACACACACACACGTATTTTAAACATACACTTTACATTTTCATTCCTTTTTCTCTGCCAAGAATGTTACTTACCCCTTCCCATTGCTTTCCAGACTAAACCCCATAAAGTATAATTCTGGCAAATGTTCCCCAACCTCTCCACATTCCTTTGTTATTTCTCATCCTCACCTGTATCTGAATAAGGTATCTCTTCTCTGACTTCTCCTGGAATCTGTGCACATTTCCAATTATAGTACTTGGAGCACACCTCCTGATCTGCTTGAGGTCATAGGGCTTTGTACTATTGCCTTGGATCTTGGCATGTATATAGTCCAGTGCTTGGCATACTGTAAACACTCATTGATCGATTCTGGAAGAACTCTCACAAAAATTTACCAATATATATAAATCCACAAGTGACATCCTTCACTATTCTGAAACCCTGGCAGCCACCATAAAACTGAGCAGCAAGTAGGATTGTAAGCAAAAGAGAATGCATCATGAGCTCTATTTAAATCTTTTATGAGGGTACAATTTCAGATATACAAAAACATTATAAGAATATGAATTGTATAAAGATCACTTATCAGCTTGGTCTACAGTGCAAGTTCCAGAACAGCCTCCAAAACAATACAAAGAAATCCTGTCTCAAAAAAAAAAACCCACTTATATGCAGTTTACCATTATTTAACTATTGGTAACATTTACTTTAATTTTTTGCTCACTATATCTGTCTCTCTCTCTCTCTCTCTATATATATATATATATATATACATATATATATATATATATATATATTCATTGATTTTTAGTAGGTAATTTGAGGACATGATGTATGACCACCTAACCCTTTTACTCTTGAATACATCACATTTTTCTTATACAACCTCAGTATAGTTACCAGTGCCATTAAACATTAATATATTTTATACTGTATCTTAGCTCTGGAACATTTCATATTCCACTAATGGCTATCAACTGTTATTTGTAGCATTTTCTGGTTATTTCTTCCAGCAAAGAAACCCATTTAGGATCAGGTATTGAATTTTGATGTCATGTATCTTTACTTGTCTTTAATCTAAAACATCTATAGCACCTCTCTCTTTTGTGATATTAGCATTCCTGGAAGAATATGATCTACCAATCCCATGACTTTTAAAATATATATTCTATTCTTCATTGTGCATGTTTGATGTATCCTTGAAGTTAGATATAGGTTATGTATTCTATGATGGAGTAGCATACCTGTGATGTTATACTACCTTAGAGAACCATATATAGAGTCATGTTAAATCCATATACCTTGGGTACATAGCTTATGTTTGAGCTTCAGTTTCTTATGGTACATTTATAAATTGAATTTACTTGGTTGCAAAGAGAAGTTATGAAATTTACAGGAAAATTGTCCGATCTAGAAATTATACTACTCAAGGTGATGTAGACTCAGAAAGAAAAATACCACATGTTCTCATATGCAGATCCTAGTTTCAAGATTTGTTTGTATATGGGTATGGGCATGGATGTGGGTATAGGTTATTGAACTATGAAAGGAACAACAAGAAAGGCAAAAGAGCTGTTGAGGAACTGGAGGAGGCCAATAGGACACAGATGACACATGGAAGTTAAAAGGAAGCTACTGGAGATTGAAGGTCACAAGGAGATCAGGGGGAAGGTGGAAAAGACAGGAAGGACGAGGATTAACAGAATCAAGTTTTGTTTGAAAGTGCCATAATGAAACTTTCTGTATTTACTAATTAATAATAACAAATGCATGCAATAACATTCAATGAAAAAAGAGACCATGAATTTGAAAGAAAGGAGCGAGGAGTATGTGGAAGGGTTCTCAGGGATGAAATAGAAGAGACAAATGTTGTAATTATGATCTCAAAATAAGATAAAAATACAGGAAATAAAAAATTTAAATGTGAGAGATGACACCTGCCTTAAGGTAGATTTTGGAGGATTAAGTGAGTAAATACATATGAATGTGCTCTCATATATAGCAAGGGCATATAGAACACCCTCCCTTGTAAAGAAGGAAGTAGTAGGCTCTGATCAACTAAAACAGTTATTATCATAGTGATTAGACACGTGGGTTCTGAGAACAGAGTGTCTCAGGCTGCTTACTATTAATTGCTGGATGATGTACACAAGTTGAAAATAACCCTTGGGTTTCAATTGTTTTACTATCAAATAGTGATAATACAAATGCATACCTTGGTTGTCTTAATTTAGACTATGTGTGCAAATTGTTTAGCTGGGTACTTATAAATATGTGTTCTCATTACATATGATTGATATTTCAAATAATAGATGCTATATACTTAAAGTTATCAAATGAATAATAACAGTCATTTTAAAATCTCAAATTAAACTTAAATCTTTTCCTGTCCTTTTCCAGAAACACTTAGAACACATTATTTAAACTGTATAATGCTACTCTACCAAGAACTCAAGTGTCTTACTGCAAGTCATGATGTCAGGAACTAAAAGTGTTCACTCTACTTTTTCCTGACCAAGTTGTTCTATTGTCTTAGTCACTGTTCTGTTGCTATGAAGAGACACCATGACCATGTCAAGTTTTATAAAAGAAAGCATTTAATTGGGGACTTACTTATGTTTCAGAGGGGTTAGTCCTTTATCATGGAAGGGAGCATGGCAGCCCACAGGCGGGCATGGTGCTGAAACAGTAGTTGAGAACTTTACATCCTGAACCACAGGCAGCAGAGAGAGAGCCAGAGACTGGGCCTATCCTGAGCTTTTGAAACCTCAAATCCCACTCCCATGATACACCTACTCCAACAAGGCCACACCCCTTCATCATTCCCAAATTGTCCACCAAATAACTGGTGACTAAACACTCAACTCTATGAGACTATAGGGACCATTCTCATTCAAAGAGCCACATCTATATTTCTTTATGTATGATGTAGCGAACATTTCCAAATTAAATTAGACTTCTTGCCAGTGAAGTGCATACCCCCCAAGCTAGATGTTCCTTTTCCCAAACAATGACAGATATCTAATCATGGAAGGAAATTGAAAATATTTAACCACCTACTGAAACCTTTTGTTCCAGTCATTACTCTGTAGTTTCTAGATCATGAGAATGAGTTGGAGTTGGAGGGATCTGGCAAGGGAAAGACTGGAGTAGCTATGTCAAGGGAATAGTTGAAAGGTTGAGTAGAGTGGCTTTTTACAAATCCATACAGAAGTATATTAACATATCTTTATTTTTTTCTTGTGAATGTGTGTGTCTGCATAAACATCTGTTACATGTGTTTAGGTATCCATGGAAAGCAGAAGGGCAAGTCAGATCCTCTGGAGATGGAGATGGAGGTAATTGTGAACCACCTGAATGAATGCTGGGAACAGAACTCAGGTTCTCTGGAAGAGCTGCCAATACTCTTAACCACTGAACCATCTCTATAGCCCAAAATATATTAATATTTTTACTCCAGATTTTCCAACACAGTACACATCAGTTCTGGCCTAAGAAAACATTATTATCAAACTAGCAAACATCCTCCAAACTTACATAAAGAATTCTTCAATTACTTAAACTCTGTCAGCTATAATTATGTATGTAGCTAATAGAATAGCATTGCAAAACAGATTATTTGTCTAGCTCTCCAAAGCTTTATTTTTATCACTGCACCTAGAAAAGAATGCCAATGATATCAATAATACAGATATATTGCCCACATTACAAAGTCAGTGCCATAAGTTTATTCACAGTTAGATAACCACACAATCAATCAATTTGGGAAAATTTTCATAATTCCCAAAAGAAATCGTATACATCCTCATAACCCATTCATCCACAGTGCCTGATCCCAAGGCATCCAATTACCAGTGTCAAGTCTATATTGATTTTTCTAAGCAGCAAACATCATACAAATGAAGTTGAATAGCATGGATTTAATCCATACTCTCTGTGAAACTGAGTATGGATTAACTCTCTGAAATTCATTTCCCTATTATAAACAGAAGCAATGTTTCTACCTCATAGGGTTATAATGACACTCAAATAAATTAATGCCAATGAAATACTTGGCAGGAAGTTTTAGTTTATTGCTGCCTTTTAAAATTGATTTTCCTGATTATTGCTGTCATGTTTATCTAGTGTTCTCATTGGGATGAAATAGAGCAGGGCACAGGATGATAATTTAAATGTTGTCCAACATATAAAATATCCCATTTAAGAAATAGACATTAAAACTGAGCACTGAAGCAGTTCCTATAGGCTCCAAATGGGCCTGGAACTAATTCACCACTTTCTAAATTGTGAGAGGTCTGGGGGTCCAGGAAATCATTACAGTAATACAGGAAGCACTTAGAGGACACCGGACACTGGGATGCTATTATTTTTCAATCACTATAAAATGTTTCAAAATGCAAAACCCAGTATAGTGATATCCATGTATCACTAGCTGAACATGAGGCATGCTGGTCATCTTTCTTGCTGTGGCCACACTAAAGTCATATACACTATATTATCATTACATTTTGGTAGCCACACTGCATTATAATGGGTCCTAATACGTCCTCAAACTTTTTCAATTCAGATTGATGCTATACTCTACTAGATTGTGATTTGGACCTCTAGTCAGAATCTTAGATTTACAAATGTACTCATTGAAGTAAGTTCTGTGCTTAATAGTAGACAGCCTAAAGATCCTTCAAGGCTTCCAGGAAGGCAGATGGGTAGGTCTGGGAATGACAATGATCTCACCTACCCACCACACAGTCTTTTGCTCCTCTTGAGTGAAAAGGAATCTCTTAGCCTTGCCCTTGATCATGGTCACTGTGAAGAACAGAAGACCTGAAATGAAGAGAAGGTGTGATGGAAAAACTGTTAGAAAGGGCCAAACCTCCAACCTAAATAAATGTAGGGCAAAGCCAAAGCACTTAGAATCCTGGTCACTGGAATCAGCATTAAGTGGAGGCAGATCAGGAATCAGCAGACAGGAAGGAGGCTTCAGGAGTACAGGCAGACTGTGCCTGAGGCACAGTGGAGAGATTCCAGGAAATCAAAAGAAGAAATCTATCTGAAAATAACATAAAGGTGACTAGTTAAATGACCCTAAAACCAGGACTGCACGGGGGCTCAATCTTTCCTCCTGGGACCCAGACCGGCAAGGATTTTTTTTCTTTTTGATCCAGAGTCTCACTGTGTGGCTCTGGTGTTCTGGAACTCAGTATGGAGAGTGTGCTGGCCTCAAATCCACAGAGATATGGCTGCCTCTGCCTCCCAAGTGCTGGGACTAAAAGAATGCACCACTATGCCTGGCTGGAACTTCAAGTTCCATTTAGAGGGCTGTTTTGATTATTTGCTTGCTTGGTTTTGTTTGGTTTGGGAGTTTCTTTGTTTTTCCTGCTTGGCTGGCTAGCCTTTCAACAGTGCTGCAAATGGGTGGGGGCGTGTTGTGACACTATTGTGCTGGGATTATCTCAGTCTGGGCAGAGGGCACCTGATAGGGAGGCTGTGTTCCAGTGTCATCAGCTTGTCTAGAGAGGAAGACAAGGGATTCCTTGAACTAAGCAGCTGGTATCCCAAAAGGGACTGTTGACATCTGGGACCTGATTATAAAAGTCTCTTTTTAGATCTAATGGTCACTTATAAGAATCCTAGTCACTAAATCTCTATTAAATGCTATGTCATGAATATTGGCCATGAAAAATCTTAGGGTGTCTAATAAGGCAAAGTTGTGTTTCCTAAGTTAAGTATATAAAAGGATAATTTTTACCCCCCACATTGCATCTTATCACTCAGGGACTTTGACTTAATCTGGGTTCAGATTAATGATTAGAAGCAGATTATCTGTCTCTGTTAAAATTCTATACTACTTTCCATTATCTCCTAATAAGTTGGTTGCCCTTTCCTTCTGTGCCTCAGTTTCCTAAACTACACAGATATTATGAATAGAGTACCTGCCTCACAGCATTACTTTAAAGAAGCGCCACACACATACATCAAATGTTTCAAACAAGTCTTGGCAGGTACAAAGAACTCTGATTAACTATCCAGCTGAGTCCTAGCCCTTTTGCTTCACAGTATTAATGTCTCTGAGTAAGCTACTCAGGTAACTGGTGTAAAGACAAAGAATAATCTCTCTTTTTCTTTCTATCAGCCTCTTAGTCCAAATCTGGTACCTTCAACCCATTGCTGTCTTACCTTTCAGCCCTGTTTCACTATCTTAATAACACTTCTAATGATCCCTTCTTCCCCAGGATGCTGTTCCTCATGTCTTCCTTGCTGCCCCTGACTTCTTTCCCCTCTGCTTTCAATGACTTGTAAGCCAGGTATCAAATACACAATCCTAGATCAGTAATCAACAAACATCTCTGTGTCAAGACAGTAAATACCTTTGGCTTTCTAGGCCACATAACATGTCAATTCTACACACACACACACACACACACACACACACACACACACACGCACACGCACACGCACACGCACACGCACACGCACACGCACACACACACACACACACACACACACACACACACACACACCATAGAAAATACATAAATGAGTGGAATGTCTTTGTTTCAATAAAACCAACATAGGCATTGTGGTAATTTGGTCTGAAAGCTGTAGTTTCATTAGAGTTTCTGCTGAATATAACTTTACTTAAATCCATTCTGTTATCCAATTCATCAAAGGATGTCTACTATGTCCACTTCTTGCTATCTCCTTTGCCTCTTCTGTGGACCAAGCCACTATCATCTCTTACCAGGGTCAAAAATTCCAATAGCCTCATCATTGGTGTCTTTCATTCTATTCTCTTCCTATCACATCCAGTAGTTCTTTTATAGTTCACATCTTATCAAATTATCCTTCAGTTTAAAACCTTTCACTGGCTTTTTACTTGTCTTAAGACAAAGACTGAAATCATAATATGATATGAAAAATGCTACATGGTCTGACTCTGCTAGTGGCTATGTCCTAGCCACAAACATGCTAAGCTTTTTTTTAAGATTTTATTTATTTATTATGTATACAACATTCTGCTTCCATATATATCTGCACATCAGAAGAGGGCACCAGATCTCATTACGGATGGTTGTGAGCCACCATGTGGTTGCTGGGAATTGAACTCAGGACCTCTGAGAGCAGTCAGTGCTCTTAACCTCTGAGCCATCTCTCCAGCCCCATGCTAAGCTTTTTTTAATATCACAGGAACTTTGCATAAACTTTCTTTTTACTGAATCTGCCTCCTTCCTATCTGTTTATATCTACTAATCAATATATAATTCAAGTCAATTTATTCATCACCCAAAGGTCATTTGCTTAGGAAAGGGTTAATTATTCCCATATTAGAAAAGGTTTGATGTTTATCTATTAACATTTTCAAAGACCTTAATTTTTCTTGCTAAAATATATCCAACCTTATAATTATGTTGTGATTTGATTTAAAGTCTCTTACATACTAGTTTATGAGCTCAATGACAGATATTAGATTAGTTTTTGAGAAATGGTCTCACTATGTAGCCTAGCTACATAGCCTAGTTTGGCCTCAATCTTATAAATTGTCTGCTTCCATCCGTGAGTGCTAAGACTGTAGGTGTGTATCTATGCCAGACTCAGCAGAGACTACATACATCTATTATCCTACTTGTTAACAGTATCTTTTTAAAAAACTGGTTTTAAATAAGTTTTCATTTAAAAAGACTTTGTTGATCTATACATGGCATAGTAAAAACTATACCTTTTTAATAGTTCAAATATATATGGATACATGACTATAATCATTATACTGCTTATACCTACTCCCCAAATTTTCTCATTGCCATTTGTAATCTCTCCTTCCTAATGCAACCATTGACCTGCAATGTAGAAGACAAATTTGCATTTTCAATTTTGTCTTGCTTTTTGTAACTGGGAAGTCTCTTTTATTATCATATTTTATTGTCATTAAATCACTACCTTCCTCCTTATTTTTACTGTCATATATATATATATATATATATATATATATATATATATATATATCTTAAAAATTTACCTTTTATGTGTACAATTCAGAGACATTGTTACAGTCATGATGTTGTGCAATGATTACCACTGTGCATCTCTAAAACAGTCTTATCAACGAAACAGAAACTATGTAAGCATGAAGCAATACTTCCCATACTCTTTCCCTAGACACTGATAACTACTAATGTAATTTCTGATCTTATGAGTTTTCCTCTTTCAACTGTTGCATATAAATAAAATTAAAATATTTGTAATTTGTGTCTGGTTTAATTTACATGGGTTTTCAACCCATATGTATATTAAAACATATGCCAGAATGTATTCCTTCTTCATGGCTAGATGCTAGTCTGTATATGTTACATATTTTGTTCATTCATCTATTGGTGGACATTAGGATTTCTCCTATCTTTTGACTATGATAAATAATACCTCAATGAACATTAGTGTAGGATATCTGTTTGAAATATGTTTTTATTTCTTTTGGATATTTGCTTAATAATAGAATTACTATGTCATATATAAATTCTAAATTTAGATTTTTGAGGAATCACCATTCTATTTTCCACAAATATTGAGTAACTTTGCATTTCTACCAGCAATGAATGTTTTTAATTTCTCCCTATCACCTCAATGTGAGCTGTGCTTTGTTTTTCTAAACTATAACCATTCTAATAAGTCTTAAAGGTATCTCATTGTGATTTTTGGCTGGATCTCCCTAATGAAACAGTACTAAGTCTTCCTATCCATGAGCATAAGATGTCTATTTACTTAAGTATTTATTTCCTTTCAGTAGTATGTTGTAGTTTTCAGTGTACAAGTCTTTCATCTACTTGCTTAAATGTGTCCTAGGTATTTGACTCTTTCACACGATGTTATAATGGAATAGCATTCCTCCTTTCTTTTTAGATTATTCATTATAGGTATATAGAAGCACTTGTTTGTATCCTTCTCGAACCTTGAAATTTTCAAATTAATTTTTTATCATTTTTTACTTTGAAAACAATCTTTTCTCATTTTACATACCAATCCCAGTTCCCACTTGCTCCCCTCCCTCCTGCTAACCTCTCCCTTTCCCCCACTGTACCCCCATAAAAGAGGGTAAGGCTTCCTGTGGGGAGTCAATGAACTCTGGTACCTTACTTTGAGGAAGGACCAAGGCACTCCCCCCTATATCTAGGCAGAGCAGGGTAACCCTCCACAAAGAATGGGCTCCAAAAAAGCCAGTTCAAACACATAGCGATAAATCCTGGTCCCACTGCCAGTGTCCCCAAAGACTGTCCAAGCCATACACTACTGTCACCCACATTCAGAGGGCCTAGTTTGGGCCTATGCAGGTTACCCTGCTGTCAGTCCAGAGTCAGTGAGCTCCCACTAGCTCAGATCAGCTGTTTCTAAGGGTATTCCTAAAATGGTCTTGACACCTTTGCTCATGCTATCCCTCCTCATTCTCTTCTACTGGACTCTGGGAGTTTGGCCCAGTGCTTATCTGTGAATCTCTGCATCTGCTTCCATCAGTTACTGGATGAAGGTTCTATGATGATAATACAGACCCTTGAAATTTTGGCAAATTATTTTATTTGCTCTTTTAGCTCTCTTATACTCTATAACTAGAAATTTTGAGTTTTGCTTCTTTTTTAAAGTCTTAGTGTTCTTTTTCTTATCTCATTTGTTCATATATAATGTTCCATCCAATGTTGAATAGTAGTGGTGATAATGAGCATTCTTGCCCTGTTTCTGATCTTAATGGAAAATAATGTAATCTTTTTACCATTCATTATGGATTGGCTGAAGTTTTCCCTAAATACTGTGAACATATAATGTAGAGGAAGGATCTTCTAGTCCTAGCTGTCTGCCTGCTTTGAGAAAGGAGCTGAATTTTGCTAAGTAACTTCTCCGAGTGAGCAGTGATTATTATGAAGTTTTTCCTATCTCATCTACTAATAAGATATATTAGATTGATTGACTTTCTTATGTTGGATCTCTTTTATATCCTATGTTAAACCCTATCTGATTGTGGCATACAGTTCTTTGCTAATATTTCATTGAGAAATTATTCATAAGGGATATTAGTTTGACATTTTCTTTTATTATCTTGCCTGGATATGGTATCAGGATAGTGCTGGCTTCATAGAATAAGTTTGTAAAATGATCTCTCTTCTTTGATTTATTGGAAGGATTTAAGATGAATTGATATTCAATTATTTATGACTGTTCATAGAATTTATTTTTGAAGCCATTGGGCCCATATTGTGATTTGCTGGGAGTTTTTTCAATATTTTCTAGTTTTGTATATATACTGTGGTTTTTCTACTTCTTTCTGAATTAGTTTATGTTGTCTGATATGAGTAATTTATATTTTTCTAGGCTATCTAACTTTTGGTGAAGTGTTCATAGTGCTTTTTTATTTCATTATGATTTTGTGTCTGTTTATTTATTGATTGATACCAGGTCTTACTGTGTAGTTCATGCTGGCCTAAAACTCACTATCCTCCTGCCTTAGCTTGAAGAGTGCTAGGATTATAGGCATGTACCATCATACACAACTCATAATATTCTTTTATAATACTTTATTAGTACTGGCAGTAATTTCCTGGCTTTAATTTGTTTTTGGTTTATTGAGACAGGGTTTCTCCATGTAGCTTTGGAGTCTGTCCTGGCACTCACTCTGTAGACCAGGCTGGCCTCAAACTCACAGAGATCAGCCTGTCTCTGCCTTCCCAGTGCTGTGATTAAAAGTGTGTGTCACCACCACCTCGTTCCCGGCTTTACTTTTAATTTTAGTTATTTGTGTCTTATCTCTTTATCACTCTGACAGACTAGCTGAAGATTTATTACTTTCAGTGACTTTTGGATCCATTGATTTTGTCTTTTTTAAAAATCCATCAGTTGTAATTCCTATTCGGATCGATTGTTTATATTTCCTATTCTTTCTTACTCTTCCTAGCTTTTGTTTTACTTTACTCTTTGTGTTCACTTTCCTCTAAATGATTAGGTTATTGGTTTGAGATATTTCATCAGTAGCTATGAATTTCCCTCTGAGCCCTACTTTTGCTATGTCCTACACATTTTGGTATGCTGCACATACTCACCAGTGTCTATTTCTTAGCTTTTATTCATCTAGCCTTTTAACAGCTTTTTTTGAACATCCATCTTAAAGCAATAAAGTTATTTCAGACTGGCCTAGGGATGAGCTTGAGGTAAAAGCATGAGACTCTCTCACCTATTTTAAGACCATGTGCTTTGCCTCAGGTAAATTTGTAATATTCTAAATTCCCCTATGTTCATGGTTCTTTTGAGTGTCCGAATTTTCCAAAGAATCTCTTTCCTGTTTTTGTTCCCAGTTTTAGGAAATCTACTGTAAAGTTTGAAAATAGTCCCTTACCCCAGGAATCTGTGGGTTTGTTGTCAAGTTGGCTGACAGTACTTGAAAATAACAGCATATATTTTTCTTACTTAGAAAAAGTAAGAAGTTCTAAGTAAGAGAAAAAGAGATGTGTCTCTTGGTGTCTGTCCTCCAAGTAGCCCCCAAACAGGTTAAAACATACCCATATCTGTCTGTACTATCAATAGTTTACAAATAAAGACTCCTCTTCTCCCTTTGGAATTAAGGACTGTGGTCCCATGCTAGGAATGTAGGCAAAAACTGGTGCCATAAAAAGGAAAATGTCACAAAGCTTTCCTACCACTCTATAGCTGTGTTTTTCTTAATTAAGCATCTATCTACTGGGTTGATGAAACTCCTGACTGTTTTTCAAGTTCTACCAAGGAGGCCTCTAACAGTTTTTACTTACTTTTCAGTATTTCTCTGGGAGGACACATCACACAAAAACACACACTGGGTGAGTCTGATATAAGTTGTGTTTGAAAACTGTTGCTTTCCATCTATTATAAAGCTTACAAGACCTGAATCATTTTCCTGGTGTATAACTAGAGCCTTTGGGACATTATCTGACATCTCCATGTCTTGATTATTTCAGGATCCCAGAATAGGTCCTTAGTTGACCTCCATTTATGTCTCTATTGTGCCTAGATAGAAAAGATAGTCATGGTCACTCAACATTGACTCCAGAGAACTTATAGTGAATTTTTACATAAGTTAATCATAGTCTGAGTAAACAAGATCAGTTATGGCTAGAGACATATGGCAGATTACTTGCCTTAATAACCATGCAAAGGATCATAGGCCAAAAGCTCAGAGTGATTAAATTCCAGTGCTGAAAAAAAGATGTGTAGGGGCAGTAGAAGTTCCAGAATTTCTAAGTAGAGGAAACTTTTAGAGGATTGTTCTGCCTGTGGATTGGCAAGGAGAGATCAAACTAGGTATTTCCCACTAAATTCCAATTTCATGGCAGATATAATATTAATCTAGTTGTAATATTTATAAGGAGGATTTTGGTACCTGTTTCTAGCCTCACACTAACAACAAGGTATTTTTGCTCCTGCTGCTCCAACATTCTTTTGGCCAAAAGGACTAATTAGCACCATAAATGGACTTGAGAAGGTAAAGGACAAGCTCTATGAGTCAGCAAAAGTCTCCAACTTCATTGTTCAGGCACAGAGTTCACCTACATAAACATTAGAAAATGAAAAGTCTAAACCGGAGTCACCAGACTTGAAGGCATGTGCATTCACCCTGCACTCACGTGCTTTGAGAATCCACATACCATACCCCCCACACATGCTGTGAGCTGAAACATAACAAGATTCTACCCTAAAACAACAACAGCAAAGAATTTAGTTCAGAAAAGCAACAAGGTCACAAGCAAACATCTGTAATAATTAACTAAGTCCATGGAGAACTCATTTTAAAACTACCCCCCATGGAGTTTTGGAACAAAACAACTTAATGACTGCCTGGTTATAGTACAGAGCTACTTCTTTTGCCCTTGATTCACTGCTGTGGTTTTTCAGTCACTTCCAGTCTTGCTCAGCACTAATGGTCCAAAGATTAAAGTCCAGGTATGTGGATGGAATTGCCCCATTCTCAGTGTACTTCAGTGTTGATGTTTTCTAGGTGTCACCCTAGGAAAGGTAAATAGGAACTACAGAGATTAGGGAAAGCAGATGAGAGCGGAAAGACTAAATGGAAGAACATAGGGCAAGATTAGAAACTTTCTTACTATCTCTAGGGTAGCAGAAAGAGACAGGGAGGAGGAAGAGAAACTATAGTTCATGTGCCAAGTTCATTGTAGAGACTGCCAAGCAGAAGGCACAAGAATGAAGAAAAGTCTTTTTAGCAGAAACAATCCCTATACTTTCCAAAAAGTTTAGTTTTCTTATCTTCCCTGGATTTTCCATAATACTATACTTTTCTCTGTTTTAGCACATATAATATCTGATTATGCTGTATTTACTGACCAGTTTGCCTTTGAGACTGTGGGGTTCTTGAAGAGACGCATTTTAATTTCTGTTAGGATCCTCAAAATAATGAATGCTTGATAAAAGTGTTATTTGCATGAGTGTATGAGCAATTGCCTATTGCCAGAATATTCTTCCTTCAAAATGGTGAAAATGACATTTCTGCCCTTCATACTTAAAAGGGGTTAGGATTCATGGTCTTAAAGGTCCAAAGGGGCTGGGCGTTGATGGTACACACCTTTAATCCCAGCACTCGGGAGGCAGAGGCAGGCGGATCTCTGAGTTCGAGGCCAGCCTGATCTCCAGATCTAGTGCCAGGACAGGCTCCAAAGCTACACAGAGAAACCCTGTCTCAAAAAAACAAAACAAAACAAAACATAAAACAAAAAAGGTACAAAGGGGAGAGATGGATCCAGTATATATTATTAATAATAAAAATATAAAGAGATAGTCTTAAAAAGACAGAAAACAAGAGGTGAGTGTGTAAGGTAGAAGTGAAGAGAAATGACTGATTACAAAGCTGTACAAACGAATACCAGTTGGAGGACTAGAAATATGGAGAGAATTCTTGGTGTTCCACTTGAGATAGAATCCACAGAGAATGAAAGGAGGTAAAAGTATACTGGTAAATATTTAACAACCAGCTCTCTGGGGCATTTGTAAGGCCCTCATTTGTAGAATTTGCCACTTGTAAATGTTCTCACTCTGTGTGATTTTAAGTTGCCAGTGTGGTGTCACTGAATGCAGAGTTGAGAAGAAATGTTCTGTGGTATACTGTTATATAGGCTTTATACTACATAGATCAAATGGACAGAGTAACTTCAGAATCATAGGCAATAGTTAATGTGGTAAAATGGTAAGATGAGATAAAGAAATACAATTAGGAAAGGCAGTTGTCAAAATAACACTATTTTGTAGAGGTGTTTTTATACTTAAATGACTCTATTTTAGAAAGACTCCATCAGAAAATTCTTAGACCAGAGAATCACTTTGGTGAGTAGCAGGATACAACATTAACATATGACATACAAAAATGAGTAGCATTCGGGTAAATTTTTGAGGCAGAGTCATGCTATACTGTCTAGAATGTTCTTCAGATGCTTGTGGTTCAATTGATAATCTGGCCTCAGCATCCTACTACTGGCTGGGACTCCAAACATTCACCACTATGCCAAGCCAGAACAACTTTTGAATTTCTGGCCATCTCTCTACTTCCTGAGTGTTGGAACTATAGACATATGCCAACACATGCGGTTTTTATGTGCTGCTATAGAGCAAACAAGGCATTTGTGCACACTAGGCAAGTACTCTACCAACTGAGCTTTGTGCCAGAGAAACTTTTAAAAAGGATTATTTTTATTTATTTCTATGTTTATAAGTTATTTCCCTGTATGTGTATACATGAGACTTTGAAGTCCCTGAAACTGGAGTTGTAGACAGCTGTACATTTGTGAGCCACCACCTGGATACTGTTAACCAAACTCAGGTCTTCTGCAAAAGCAACAAGTGATCTTAATCTCTAAACCATCTCTCCAGCTCCCAACCAGAGCAACTATTAAAGCAAGTAATTAAATAATTGGATCCATTTCTCCTATCATTAACTTTTTTCTTAGTTGTACTTTTAAAAGGAAACCCATTCTCAACAAATCATCCCACATTTTTAGTTGAGTCAATTGTTCATCTGTGGATACAACTTACTTCTTATTTTGTCTCTCATTTACTGTGCTTAAGTAGAAGCAAATGAGTAAGGAAGAGAAAGACGATCTCTCTCTAACACTTTCCTCTTCCTTGCCATGAGTGAAAGACAAAATACCTCACTTAATAGATTTATTCTTCTCCTACAAGGACTTTTGGCCACTTTGAACAGTTTTTTTCTTGCTTATGAATTTTTCTATGCTTCCCTAGTGGGGTTCACTCTATACTTCATCCTTTCAGAAGAAAATCTAAAGCTAGGGAGTGGTTATATATTTCTGAAGTTACTGTTTAATAGCTATTTTCCTCTAGAAATTCCTTAAACACACACAGACACACAGACACACAGACACACAGACACACAGACACACACACACACACACACACACACACACACACACACACACACACGGGGGGGTGATAAAGAGAGAGAGACTATTGTGGAACATTAAAATAGATCATATATTCCACCTGAATTAATTATTTTAAACTTAAAAGTTTAAACAAATTTTATTCAGAAGCTCTCCTGTATTCCTTCTTCCATCAGAAAATATACTATGTTTTTCCACCTTATAGCCCTTTATGCATGATCACTATATCCATCTGGTTACAAAACAGAACTGGTTGGAGACATGTACAGCAGTGGTTAGTGGTTGTCTACTTTGGTGAGAGGATGGAATCGTACTAGCTGGAGAAATAATGAATAGAAGGAAATTAAAGGGATACAAATAGAGAAAAGAGAAGTCAAACTATCCATATTTTCAGATGGTATGATAGTATACATTAGAGATCACAAAAATTTTGTCAGAAAACTTCTAGAAACAATAAATTAAGCAATGTGGCTTACACAATAACAGAATAACTTACACAAACCAATAGCTTTTCTACACACCAACAATAAACATATAGATAAGGCAAGCATAGACACACTCCCATTAATAATAACCTCAAAGAAAGTAAAATATCTAAGAATAAACCTAACCAAGTAAGTTAAGGACCTCTGCAATGAAAGAGATAAAGATATTAGAAAACTGAAAGATACTGTGCTCACAGACTGGTAAAATTAATATTGTAAAAATGATCATTCTACCAAAAGCTATTTATAGATTCAATGCCATCTGAATCAAAATTCTTCTCACATTCTTTACAGAAAAAAGAAAAATGCTATCCTAAAACTTATATGGAACTACAAAAGACTCCAGATAGCCAAAATAATCCTGAGAAAAAGAACAACACTAAAGGGATTACAATTCCAGATCTCAAGGTATATTATAGAGCCATGGTAATACAAATAGTATGGTATTGGCAGAAAAACACACATGAAGTTTGATGAAATAAAATAAAAGACTCCCAAATATCAATACATTTAACTTCATCTATTTGATAATTGAAAAAAGATAGCAAAAACATAAGCTGGAGAAAGAAAGCATGGATATATTGATCATGTATAAAGGGCCATAAGGTGGAAAAACATAGTATAGTATATTTTTCCCATGGGAAAACTGGATGTCCACATACAGAAGAATGAAATTAGACCAATATTTATCACCTTGCACAAAAGCTAACTCAAAATGGATCAAAACCTAAACCTGTTTCCTGAAAACACTCAAAGTGCTAGAAAATTTAGGCAGTGTCCTATATAATGTAGGTGTAGGAATGGCTTCTTAAATTGGACAACATTTGTGCAAGATTTGAAGTCAACAATTGACAAGTACAACTTCATTAAACTAAAAAGGTTTTGCACAGCAAAAGAAACAGTCAACTGGGTAAAGAGGAAGCCACAGAATGGAAAAGAATCTTGGCTGGCTATACATCTGACAGAGGATTAACATCTAGAATATCTTTTAAAAAATAAAAAAAAAATAGTCAAAAAACCAAATGGGCATGTGACCTGAACAGAGAGTTCTCAAAAGAAGGAAAGAATGGCTAGGAAGTATTTCAAAACATGTTCATTGTTGCTAACAACTAGAGAAGTGCAAATCAAACATCTTTGAGATTTTATATTACCCCAGTCAGAATGGCAAAGATCAACAATGACATTGGGAAGTGCTAGAGGGGATGCAAGGGAAAGCAAATCCTTATTTACTCTTAGTGGGATTGCAAACTAGTGTAGCCACTATGGGAATCAGTGTGGCAAATTCTCAAAAAAAGCTAATAATAAATCTACTATATGACCCAGGTATACCACTACTGGTCACATGCACAAAGGACCTGACATTCTACTCTACAGATACTTGCTCAGACATTTCACAATAGCTGGGTAACAACCTAAGTGTCCTTCATCCAATGAATGGATAATGAAAATGCAGTACATATACACTATGGAATACTATTCAACTGTAAAGAAAAATGAACAAGAAAAGATCATATTAGGTGAAAGACAACCACCACATGTTCTCTCATTGGAGACACCTAGCTCCAAGTCTTCAGATGTGAGTACATACCCTGGAGTAGCCAGGATAGGTGGGATCAGGAGCAATAGAGAGAATGGGAAGGTACTAGTGATCTGATCAGGGAAATGGGAAAGGAAGGGCTCTTTGGGGAAAAAGAGGGAGGCAAAGCCAGAAGGAGGGAAGAGATAAAGGGGGAATACCAGGGTACAAGTGATCTGATGAGGGAAATGGGAAAAAGAGGGTTCTTAGGGAGAGGAAAGGGAGTAAATACAGAAGAATGGGAGAGGGGGATAAAATAACAGTAACGATGTCTGAAAAATCCACAAGGAATCATACTATTAACTATTTACCCCAAACCCTATAAAACATGTAATTCTGCATATAAATATACATATATAGTTTAAATGAACTTTTCTGGTTAAAGACCCACTTAACAAAAAAACACAATACCAGACATTAGAAGCCCTCTTTGACTTGTTGGCCAGGGCTGTTCAAGAGACTCCCAAGACATGCATACGCCCTATTGATGTTGCCCTTTATTAACTCCCAGAGGTAGAAGATAAGTCCCTTTTGCTGAAAACACCATGCACTTCAGAAACAGGACCCAGAGGCCACTGAGCTGGAACTTAACTGAATTGCTTCTCCCTCCCTTAATACTAGTTTTTATGGTGCCAGATGTCACCATGCAAATGTACAATGGAGAGAAATAAACAACAGTCCTATACAGTGTTGATCCCTATGAACTCCATCAATCACCAACAGGGCATGATAACCCTAAGGGTGCAGTAGTGGCACACATAAAATGATGGTAACCAACAGCTCTCTAGTTGGACTTAAGACAAATCAACAAGAGGGAAACCATTCCTGGTACTGGAAACCTAGCTAACTACTCAGTGCTAATGAAGTCATGGGTATTTGTAGAAAACCTAGATCTACTACTTGACTAAACCAGCGTAATCCCTAACAATAATATAGTTCTAATACCCACAGATTAAGTGTAGCCTTGACCCCTCATTTATGAAACTTCTACTTAAAACAGATCTGGAGGGGAGGGGATGTGGAGAACATGGAGAAGTAGAGGGAGGGGAAACTATAATCAGGATATATTGTATGAGAAATGAATCTGTTTTCAATAAAAAAGAAATAAAATTATTCTCTGTCAATTTATTGGTGGAACAGACCTAATCAATTCTTCCATAAGGCATAGCTTACATAATAACTAATAAAACCTTAATGTGCTACGTGTCAATGGGATTTTCATTTTATTATGTATTTTTTCTTTAAATTTCCTTTTTAAAATTTAAATTAGAAACAAGCTTGTTTTACATGTCAATCCCAATTCCCTCTCCCTCCCCTCATCCCCTGCTCCCACTGACCCCCTATCCCATCCCCTTTCTGCTCCCCAGGGACAATGAGGCCTTCCATGGGGGGGATCTTCAAAGTCTGTCATATCATTTGGAGCAGGGCCTAGGCCCTCCCCTGTGTGTCAATGCTGAGAGAGTATCCCTCTATGAGGAGAGGGCTCCCAAGGTTTAGCTGTGGGTATCTGCTTCTGCTTCCATCAGCTACTAGATGAAGGCTCTAGGATGGCATATAAGGTAGTCATCAATCTCATTATCAGGGAAGGGCATTTAAGGTAGCCTCTCCACTATTGCTTAGATTGTTAGTTGGGGTCATCCTTATAGATCTCTGGACATTTCCCTAGTGCCAGATTTCTCTTTACAGAAACTCATGAATATATGCATATATTTGGACTAGAAGAGGTTACTAGCTCCTATTTTATATTGGGTGGGTGTAACAATAAGTCTTTCCTCCAAAACTGCCAGAGCCCTGCTGCCATGTGGGTGCCTTCTGACAGCTGCTTGAGTTCTGCCCCGCCGCCATATTAAGGTCCCAAGTAACACAGAGAGACTTATATTAGGTACAAATGCTGCTTGGCCAATGTCTAGGATTTCTAATCTGCTAGCTCAGTCTTAATTATCATAAATCTATATATTTTATAAAACTTATCTTATGGAGGACACCTTCTGCTGGTGTCCTCATCCCGGGATCACATGGTGGCTCAGAGCAGAGAACAGGAGGAAGTGTGAAAGGGGCGAACTTCTTTCTTGCCCTTGCTTATATATGAGTCTCCCTGCTATGTCACTTCCTGCCTGGATCTCTACTACATTTCCCAGAATCCTCCTTGACTCCTACTCCTGCCTAACTTGCTGCCTCATTGGCCAAACAGCGCTTTTATTCAACAATCAATGAGATATACATACACAGAAGTACATTCCCCATCAGGTGGGTTATTATTTTCTATGCTTTTGAGATAGATGTACATTACTAGCCTTAACTCAAAACAAAGTCAATGAGTTATTAAAATGATTGTAATTTCTATGTAATATGTCAGTAAGTTGCCCATATCCAATACAAAGAAACCTTATTTTCGTTTTCATTATTTTATTTATTTATATTATTTATTTGTAGGGACCATGGCACAATGCCACAGTGCATATATTGAGGTTAGAAAAAACCTGTGGGATCAACAATTGATAAATAGGACCTCCTGAAACTGAGAAGATTCTGTAAGGCAAAGGACACAGTCAGCAAGACAAAACACCAGCCCACAGAATGGGAAAAGATATTCACCAACCCCACATCTGAAAGAGGGCTGATTTCCAAAATATACAAAGAACTCGAGAAGCTAGTCTCCAAAACACCAAACAATCCAATTAAAAAGTGGGGTACAGACCTAAATAGACAATTCTCAATAGAGGAATCTAAAATGGCTGAAAGACACATAAGTGTTCAACATCCTTAGCTATCAGGGAAATACAAATCAAAACAACTTTGAGATACCATCTTACTCCTGTCAGAATGGCTAAAATAAAAAAAAACAATGACAGTTTATGCTGGAGAGGATGTGGAGAAAGGGGAACACTCCTCCACTGCTGGTGGGAGTGCCAACTCCTACAGCCACTTTGGAAATCAGTATGGCGACTCCTCAGGAAAATGGGAATCAGTCTACCACAAGATCCAGCAATTCCACTCCTAAGCATATACCCAAAAGAAGCACATTCATACAACAAGGACATCTGTCCAACGATGTTCAGAGCAGCACTATTTGTAATAGCCAGAACCTGGAAGCATCCTAGATGCCCCTCAACTGAAGAATGGATAGAGAAAATGTGGTACATTTACACAGTAGAGTACTACTCAGCAGAAAAAAAAAAAACCAATGGAATCTTGAAATTCGCAGGCAAATGGATGGAACGAGAAGAAACCATTCTGAGTGAGGTAACCCAGTCACAAAAAGACAACCATGGTATGTACTCACTCATATGTGGATTTTAGACACACAGTAAAGGATTACCAGCCTACAATCCACACTGCCAGAGAAGCTAGTAAACAAGGAGGACCCTAAGAGAGACATACATGGTCCCCTGGAGAAGGGGAAAGAGTCAAGATCCCCTGAGCAAATTGGGAGCATGGGGGAGGTGGGAGAGAGCTAGGAGAATGAGAAGGGGAGAAGAGTAGGGGTGAATGGGACATGAGGGAGCAGAAAGGTTGAGTCAGGGGAAGAATAGAAGAAAACAAGAAAGGTGATACCATAATAGAGGCAGAGATTTTAGGTTTAAAGAGAAATCAGGCACTAGGGAAATGTCTGGAGATATACAAAGATGACACCAACTACCAATCTGAGCAACAGAGGAGAGGCTACCTTAAATGTCCTCCCCTGATAATGAGATTGATGACTGACTTATATGCCACCCGATAGCCTTCATCCAGCAGCTGGTGGAAGTAGAAACAGACACCCACAACTAATCACTGAGCTGAACTGGAATCCAGTTTCAAAGAAGGACGAGTGATGAACAAAGGGGACAAGACCAGGCTGGTGAAACCCACAGAAACAGCTGACCTGAACAATGGGGAACTCTTGGTCACCAGACTAATAGCTGAGAAACCAGCATGGGACCGATCCATACCCCAGGAATATGGGTGTCAGTGAGGAGATCTCAGAAATCTATGGGGTCTCTTGTAGTATCCCTAGCATACGTGTGGATTTGGGGAGCCCATTTAACATAGAGGGATACTCCCTGAGCCAAGACACACAGAGGTGGCCTAGGCCCTATCCCAAAGGATAGGACAGACTCTTATGACCCCCTATGGAAGGCCTCACCATCCCTGGGTAGCAGAAATGGTATTTGATATGTAGGGTTTTAGTTGGGGGGCTGGTAGGGGAGGAGGGTATGGAGAGGGAACTGGGATTGACTTGTAAAACAATCTTGCTTCTAATTAAAAAGAAAAGAAAAGAAAAGAAAAGAAAAGAAAAGAAAAGAAAAGATCCTTAGGAAATCAGGACTCTCCTTCTACCATGTGGGACCCAATGTCCTCAGGCTTTTTGATAAAAACCATCTTGCTATCCCTAAGTTATTTTTAATTTAAATATATTGCCCCTCTCCTCCGTCTAATTCACCCTATGACCGTACCCTAATCTCTCCCAATTTCCTTTAATTATCATTGTTACATACATATAATGAATAAATATATAACTACAACCTGATATGTCTGTTTAGTGTTCTTTGTATGTATATGTTTTAGAGCCAATTACTTGGTATTGGATAACCAATTAGGGGATCATCCCCAAGGAAGACTAATTTCCCATCTCTCAGCAATTGTTATTGTAATTATCTGTAGCTCTTCTTCTAAGGGTGAGGCCTATGAGATTTCCTCCGTCCACATTGGCAGTCTACTAGTTCTGCCATTGTTCAGGTATTGTTTAGGCAGCCTTACCATTGAGATTTTCCAAATGTAGCTTCCTCTTACCTTTATTTTGATAAAAGAAAAAAATCTCAGTTCACAAACTTAAGTTGTTGGAAATGGCAATAATTACTTGGTGGCTTTGGCAGATAGTTTTGGATATATGTAATAAAATAGAACATTATCCTACAAATTATGGAATGATAGCTCTTAACAGTTTAAACATGAGCATAATAAACACTTCACACTTACAAACTAAAATGTTGAAATATCTGAACTTGGATGTTTGTAGCAAATTAAGCTGGGTTCAGTTTTAAAGGAATCTTTTTTTTTTTCCAAGACAGGGTTTCTCTGTGTAACAGCTCTGGCTGTCCTGGAACTTGCTCTGGAGACCAGGCTGACCTCAAACTCATGGAGATCTGCCTGCCTCTGCCTCCTGAGTGCTGGGATTAAAGGCATGTGCCACCACTGCCCCACATAGAGTCATCTTTTTCACATTTAATCAGAGTATATGGGTGTAGTTTCAATATGACATGTTTTCTTCAGTATGGGAAGAAATTCACAGAATCAAACTCTTGCCAGTTTCAGCATTTGTGGCACATTTAAGCCACTCAAAGAAGTCCTGCTACAAAATGTTAATAGTTAAGCCTTCAAATGATGATCTTAGGTTGTCCCAAATACAGTATATATTGCTGACATATTATTAGAAATTATACAGATGTTATTATCTGGTGTTAACACTGTCAAGAATAAATACTTTATACTTCATTGTCAAAAAAAAAAAACTCCAGAAGAAAATCTTTTCCCTTGGTAACCATAATAAACCAGAGCTCAAAGATAGCCTTGCTTTTCATTGCTTCTTTCTTCGCTTACCATCATGAAAAGAAGAGTTGATGGAAGATACATTATCATAATCACAATCTTGCCTCTTTTCTTCACCATGGAATTAAAGTCATGAGTGATATTAGTGACCACTAATGTTTCTTTGAATAGAGTGAACTATGAACAGACATTCAGTTACATCTTTTATTCATGTAGTAGCCTTCCTTGTTGCGTTGGCATTGTTACTGACAATGAACATTGTGAATGTTCATCATAGCTTGAATTTCCCTGTGTCTATCAAACATCATGAAATTATCTTTAACTAAATTTATCTTCTCCCTTCAAGACTGCTTTTCAGTGACAAGTACTTGGTTTATTTCATTTATCATAATGCCCTTTATATCCTATGGCAAATGACAGGATGACTTCTTATTTAAAAGATAAATAGTATGCCATCATTTTCATTATATTTACATATACATGTATAAATATATATGCATGTATAGTTTTTTATAATTTATAGATAATGTTATTTATATAATTTTATTTATTCATTCATATTTTGGTAGGTACCTAGGAACATTTTATATATTGGCCATTGTGAAGTATGCTGTGATGAACATAGGAGTGAAGGTATATCCTCAGTGTATTGACTTCTAATTACTTTGGACATATATGCATGGCATCTCTTAAATAACTACATTTATGAAATATTTTGAGAAAAATACTCATAATTACTTCAGTATAACCATGTCACTCTCTGGAAAGCTATGGAACAGAATAGAAAAAACACTCTGTAACCTGAAGTGATTGGTACCGCTGTATGCATTGGGAAACTGAATCTTAGAGAGGCAGAGACTCACCAACAGTTTCACAGGTCTGAATGAACTCCAACTTTTCCAAGGTGGCAATATATGTAATCATGCACTGGTATTAAGATGAATAGCAACTCCTTTGGCACCAAGAAGGAGTGTCTGAAAGAGATAAAATTAATAAAGACATAGCTGTCTGGAGATGAGGAAAATGTTGCTAGCTGTGTTCACCTATGTGAAGGCAATATCTTGGGTGCTGTCTTGCCTGTCTAGGGATCTTGAACACAGGTGTTGGGTGAGAAATGGTCCCAGCAAGCTTGTTTCACCTGCTGGAAAGACAGTTACTCAAGAGGAACTGTGTACCTGCAGAAGCAGAGAGCATCCAGGTATGAACTACTTTGTTTGAAAGCTGGGTGGAAAATCTTAGCAGGAAGGCTAAGGCAGGAAGGGGAGGCCTATAGCAGTCAGAGGAGGTAGGAACAGGTGATCTGAGAGATTTTCTAGTTTGTATCTGAGGAAAGTCTGGAAGGAGGGCAAGTAGCCTCTAAGGTGACTTCTGCACCAAACAGTCTGGCACCTTGATTTGGTATTGTCTGTATTGAATGCTGGGCTTTGTCATCCCACTCCCCTGTTTTCAAGTTGGCCAAGGGAGATTGGAACGTCTATGGCCATTAGACATGAATGGGTTCTTCTTCATTCACAGAGTCCAAGATCCACATGATACCCTCTCTGTGTACCACCCTGAGAACAGAATGGATTGAGTCTGTCATGGACTTTGGTACTTAGTATTACTGACTATTACTGCCTCTGGTTAGAGCTGGCAACCTTGTTCATTCCATGAGACTAGTCTCTGAGTTTCATCAGGGGTGTGGAACATTGTCAAGCCAGTTTAGGAAAAGAAAAGGCATTAAGAGGATAAAGCATCCAGACGATGGGCAGTAGAGGTAGAATGGGACAGTGAAGCAGGTAGCCACAGCTCTGGGAGTGTATTTTGTGATAATTACTTTAAAACTACATATGGCATGTAGCACTGAACTGTATTCAGTCTGAGACTCTGAAATTGCCTCCCTCAGGTCTCATTCAGCATCCTCCCTGGACTGTTTATGTGACCCTGTGCTCCTATACTTGTCATTGTGAGCACTGCAAAACAAGAAACAAAAAATACTCTAATTGCTACTTCAGCTTCACAACGGGTCAGAGTTTTTACTCTGCACATGTTGCTGTGTCTGGTTCTAGTCCAGCAATTGCACATTCTTATATTCAACACATCCCCCCTGAGCTCAGTCCTCGAGGCCAGATTTATGAAACCCTCTCTGTCCCTTCCTTCCCTGCCACTTTTATAGTTCCCCCTTAAATCTTCATCAGCCGCTGTTAGTGGTAAGGGGCTCTGAAAACCCAAGTGAGGATTTTTCAGATGCTTCATGATTTGCTCACTATTAAAAAATGTGCTTTGCTCACTTGAAGTGATTGAACTTCCCTTGCCCTCAGTGAGACGTGAGGTGCTTGTCCTAAGCACACCAAAGAAAGCGTACAGCCTGTTCAAAAGGAGCCACCCTTGTGTCTGGAAATACTGGTAGCATAAAGTCCAATCATCTCGGGCATTTCCTATGCACTATTGCAGGAAACTTTGAGTGATGCGTGTTGTTTCCTTCCTACCCACTTTCTTCTTGGGAACTAGAGCTGCTAGGAGCTGCCTGACTCTTTGTCCCCTCCCCCACTTCTCTTTCCCAGTTTCCAAGGCCTTCATTTGCTTCATACCTTCATCACTCTGTGCTCTTAGTAGCTACCTAAAGCACATAGGGTAGAATCCTCAGGCTTCACAACTCCTTTCTCCTTATAATGCTGCTTGATGAAGTCCATTCCTTTGCTGCCCAGGGACTCTTCTGGCCATGTACCGACTGCTTCCTGGCCTTTGAAGGGGCTAAATAACAGTTAACTACTGGAGTCTGTAGCCCATAGTCTCACACATGTAGTCTAGGACCTGTGGACCTCTTAACACTGGCAGAGCTATTCACAGTGAAAGAGCTACCCTTTCTCCAGAATTCTTGGGCATTTCTGCTCACATATGAATGAAAGCTAAAATACATGGAACTTGAACTTCACAAGTGTTGCAGGGGAAGAGTCCAAGTGGTTAGCCTCTTGGGGGAGGGGAGCGAGAAGCACCAGGAGCCAGATGAAAAGCAAAAGCTAATTCCTTTATTGAGGATATGTGCAGGATTTTTATATCCCCTCCAGGACCCAGGGGCAGTACCAATCTAGAATACTGTGTTGTCTCTCTCTAGTTGGTCCAGGTCATCATGACATCAGTGGTCTCCTGGCCTCATGGCAGGCTTCTGGTTGGCTCATAGGGAAGTTACTAATGCACATGCTCCACTGGCCTTGAGCCAGCTTTTGGCCTGATCCTACACAAAAGAAAGTCTGTAAAATGGCTTTCAATATTGTCTAAGCTTTAGTATTAATGCTTTGCTTGTCAGGATGCAGGGGTTTTTACATTTGTCACCTTACTAGATAATCATGATGATTATTTTTTTTTAATTGAATTGGGGTCTCATTATATATCCTAGGCTTGAATTTGGGGTTTTCCTGCTTCTGGTCCCGAGTGTTTAGATAATAGGCATGTGTCACTATCTGCCCATTTTCAATTTGAAAATATTGCCACATAACAATAAAACAAATGACAAACATTCATTGGGTGTTGGCAATGTTTCAAGCAGGGTTTTAAAACTCATATTAACCCATATTAATTCATATTAGCACATTACGTTATATTTCCTTCCTAGCAACTCTATGGCCTACGTATTACAATTATTCTAATATTGAACATTAGAAAACTTGGACCAAGAAAAGAAGGGACCAGCTGAAGGTCACATAGATTGTAAGTGAAAGTGCCTTATTTTGAACATTGGTAACCTGGCTGCAGAGTCCATTGTGTGAATGCTATGCTATTTGGATATAAAAGGTTGAAAGGCTAACCCTTTGCTGAGAGTCATAAATCCCTTTAGCTCACAGCTCTACTAGAGTTACATTTGACTTTTTATTCTTTTTATACTCTCCTATATTTGGCTTTCTAAACCCAAATTCTGTGATGTTTTTGAGACATGTTCATTTACTTGTTCATCCAATAAACATTAATTAGGGAATATAATTACTAAGTACAGTCCTATGTATTCATTGAGTATGAACTGTGGTTCACATGGAGCTTAAAGTCTAGAGGGGGAACTAGAAAAACAATAAAAATGAAGTGTATCATGATGATTAAGAGTGCACATAAAAGCAATAGGCCCCAAAGTATCATATTCTAACTCATAAACCAGTGTTAATGCCATTTCTTTCTTCCTTTCTTTTTCTTTTTCTTTCTTTTTTTTTTTTTTGAGATGGGGTTTCTGTGTGTAACAGCTCTGGGTGTCCTGGAACTCACTCTGTAGACCAGACTGGCCTCAAACTCACAGAGATCAGACTGCCTCTGCCTCCCAAGTGCTGGGATTAAAGGAATGCGCCACCACCGCCTGGAGCCATTTCATTCTTAATAAGATATTTCTTTGGTTCTTTTGTTATCTGTTATTAAATTCTTGTGATGAGGACTAAATGGATTAAAACATATGTACCCATGATGTTAGAATGATATGCACAATATAAGTAGTAAATACAATTATTATGGGTTTCTCTGTTCTATAAGCCCGTCAGTGGGCTAAGACAAGGTCTCAAGCCAGTGTTTGAGGAAACCAGAAAGCACTTTCAAGCTGAATTATAAACTTGTCTGCACGATCTCGTGACTTCCAGAATGAAGCAAGTGTTTTCTCTTTAACTCAGATCCATGGGACCAAATGGATGGGAGTGACTACTGTTGGTCTGTTTTAAAATAAACTTAATCCCTCACCAGCCTGCTACTCCACTTGACAGCAGTTGCAGTTCATCCTGTAACTCCCATGGCATTGGACAGTGAATTGGGTGAGTAATGAAGCCATTAAACAATTACTTTTGGAACTGGCTTCTGAAAGGCAAGGATTTGGGAGAGAAGTGGAGGGCAGTGATAAAAAGGGTGAGGCATTATATGGCCTGCTGGATAGTTTGAGGTCAAAAGGAAGCATAGACCTTGGGGATTTCTTCTTCAAACTGATTTTTATTTAAATTAAAAACATTCTTATTTTACATACCAATCCAAGTTCCATCTCCCTCCTGTCCTCCCATCACCCCCCAATTCCCCCATTCCACCCCCATCCACTCCTCAGGGAGGGTGAGGCCTCCAATGGGGATCATTAAAATCTGACACATCATTTGGGGCAGAACCTAGGCCCTCCCCTGTGTATCTAGGCTGAGAGAGTATCGCTCCATAGGGAATGGGCTCCCAAAACCCATTCATTCATGTACTAGTGATAAATCCTGGTTCCACTGCCAGAGGCCCCATAGACTGCCCAGGCCCCCCACTGACACCCATGTTCAGGGGGCATGGTTTGGTTTATGCTGGTCCCCCAGCTGTCAGACTGGGGTCTCTGAGCTCCCACTTGCTCAGATCATCTGTTTCTATGAGTTTCTCCAGCATGGTCTTGACTCCTTTGCTCATCACTCTGAGGGCTTAAGCTGTGGATCTCTGCTTCTGTTTCCATCAGCTACTGGATGAAGGCTCTATGATGGCAGTTAAGGTAGTCATCAATCTCATTATAGGGGAAGGGCATTTAAAGTACCATCTCCACTATTGCTTAGATTCTTAGTTGGGTTCATCCTTGTGGATTCCTGGAGATTTCTTAAGCCCATAATGGCTCCCTCTATTAAGGTATCTCTTTCCTTGCTCTCTTTCTCTGATCTTCCTCCAACTCAACCTTCCTGCTCCCTCATGTTCTCCTCCCCTACCCTGTCTCCCCTCTTCTTTATCCTACCTCCCATCCCTTCCCCCATACTCCCAATTTACTCAGGAGATCTCGTCCCTTTTTCCTTCTCAGGGGGTCCATTTATGTCTCTATTAGGGTCCTCCTCGTTTCCTAGCTTCTCTGGGGTTGTGGATTATAGGCTGGTAATCCTTTGCTCTATGTCTAATATCCACTTATGAGAATGCATACCATGTTTTCCTTTCTGTGTCTGGGTTACCTCACTCAGGACGGCTCCTTCTAGTTCCAAGCATTTGCCTGCAAATTTCAAGATTCCATTGTGTAAATGTAGCACATTTTCTGTATCCATTCTTTGGTTGAGGGGCATCCAGGTTGCTTCCAGGTTGTCACTATTACAAATCACACTGCTATGAACATGGGGATTTCAAAGGTATCTTTCAGGTATCTCACAGTCTTTTCAGTACGCCTCTAGAAACTACACTTCATAGAAATGGCATTTTCCAACAGGGGGTCAAACACACCACTGTTAATTTTTACAAGCACTGAAGTTTTTCACTGGTTGTTTTCTTCTTTCTCCAAGCCACAGCTGGGCTGTGGGGAGACCAGCAAGAAAAATAATTATCATTTCTCACATTGATATCACACTTTGTGATTTACAAAGAACCCTCACGTTCATTATATTCTTAGTGACTCTGGGGAGAGAGCTAAGGCAAGCAACTGTATAGTCCTAACTTCCCCTTTTACAGATAAACAGGTGAAGGCAAAGAGTAGAAGGGAACTACCTAGAGTCATCTAAGTAGGCGGTAGCAGAGCCAGGGCTGTGGTAGTTTTCCATCCCAGATGACAGATGGTCACAAATTTAGCCACTTAAAACAGCAGATAATTTATTATGATTTTTTAAAATTAAAACTCTTGGAATAGAGCTTGATGTGGTGTTATACGTTTGTCGTTTGTCATCCCAACATTTGAGAGGCTGAGGTAGGAGGATAGTTAGTTCAAGGCCTGTCTGAAGTCTGAATATATAGTAAGCCCATGTCTCAAAAGGAAAATAAAAATAAAATGAGCAAATAAGTATAAATATGGTTTGATGACTCATCTACTTCAGGTGCAACAAAATCACAATCAACATGTTGGCTGCAGAGGAGGCGGCAGAAAGATTTTAAGAGCCAGTGGGGATGGAAGAAACTGAGGAAACAAAGCCTTCTAGATACAACACAACAGACACATAAATGAACTCACAGAGATTATGGCATAATGTGCAGGTCTAAGTCATATGGAGTCTCTGCTGAGAGGGCAAGTGGACACAAGCTGCTATCTCTAACCCCGAAGCTATCTACAACGGGTAACAGTTCACAAAGGAAAAATGAGTTTTCTCCAACAGAGTCTCACTGTGTACATAAACCACACTTAAGGGCAAGCCCATGCCCAGCAGTAGATGACCAACACAAAATGAACTCAATGGTATTTTCGGATTTTTTTTAAACCTTACATATCTTTTGCTTATGTATTCTGGTTTTTTATTTTGTTTTCATGGGTTTTCTGTTTCTCAGAATCTGTATTTGTTTCTTCTTTGGCTTATTTTTTCTGTTTTTTTGGTCCTATTCTTGTTTGGTTTTTTTTATTATTTTTAGGTGTTTATTTGCATTCTAATGAGAGAGAGAAACAAAGAGTGTGGATTTGTGAGGGTAAGGAAGTGAGGAGAACTAAAAAGGGTTGGAGGAGGGGAAACTATAATCAGAATATATTGTATGAAAAACATTTTCTTAAAAAATAGTTGGCTGTAGGATCCACTAGTTACAAATGTCCTCCTTTGTATTGGCATTATTTAGTTCCTTCTAACAGTTTACTTCTTTGAAGATAGCAAGAGTGACTTCTCTGGCAAGATTGTTTGTTATACAATGAAAGATTTCATATATTGCAAGAATATAAAGTCACAGCACCATTGACTTATTCAGTTGGTTAGAACTAAGTCATGGGTTTAACTCACACTCAAGGCCATGGTATCACACAAGGGAACCAAAAGATGGAGCTTCTACCATTTTAAAATTTCTTTGCCATAGATTCCAGTCAAGCTTTGTCTGGCTCCAAATCCAATGGTCTTACCAATAGGTATGTGTGGCATCTATTTCCATTCCTCCCTAATACACCACCCAAGGCACATTTGCTAGAAGACAGTGAAATAAGAATCCATCTCTGCTTTTGAACTTGTGCCTTGGTCACAAGCCCTAGAACACTAAGAAACAAATGTATGGACACACATCACACCTTAAGGTGGAATGTTGTTTTGAACAATTTTTGCATACTCTGACTTTGTTGTTTTCAGAAAAGAATGAATGTCTTTCCAGTTCAGGAGACTTTGGCTCTTATCCTGACAACTTTTAAGTTGCTTACAAAGGCAAGAGGAATCCTGCTGCTTCTTTTGTTTTTGTGGCCAAGTCCCATTATTTCAGTCCTAGTTTTGACTGTCAGAGAAGATGTGACCCTAGAGGAAATGGGTTAAAGAGCACTTTTTAAAGTGCCCAGCCAGGGCCAAAGAGCTCTCTGTGATAGCTTCTAAAGTTTCCAGGAGAAATCCTATAGCTCTCTCTGTAGAGGCCTCTTCACTGACAATGTGAACCTCATAAGGTATCCCTTTATTCACTCAGTCAATTTATTAATGAGTATTATTGAAAAATTCTTGGTAACACACAGTTCTAGGAATTAGCCATACTGAGGTCACCATTCCTATATGAAAGGAATTCACAGTAAAAATGCAAACAAGAAAACAAAGCACCTTAAATTGGGAGCATGGGGAGGGGAGGAGGGAAGTAGGAGAGTAGGGAGGGGAGAAGGGGAGAGGGGAGGAGAACATGAGGGATTGGGAAAATTCCAGTTGGGGAAAGGACAGAGAGGCAGAGCAAGGAAAGAGATACCTTGATAGAGGGAGTTGTTATGGGCTTAATGAGAAATGTGGCACTAGGGAAATTACCAGGAAACTACAAGGATGACCCCAACTAAGAATCTAAGCAATAGTGGAGAGGCTACCTTAAATGCCCTTCCCCTATAATGAGATTGATGACTATCTTATGTGCCATCTTAGAGCCTTCATCCAGTAGCTGATGGAAGCAGAAGCAGAGATCCACAGTTAAGCACTGAGCTGAACTCCTGGAATCCAGTTGTAGAGAGAGAGGAGTGATGAGCAAAGGGGTTAAGACCAGGCTGGAGAGACCCACAGAAACAGCTGATCTGAAAAAGTGGAAGCTCATGGACCCTAGACTGATAGCTGGGGAACGAGCATAAACTAAACCCTGAATGTGGGTGTCAGTTGGGGGCCTGGGCAGTCTATGGGGCCTCTGGCAGTGGAATCAGGATTTATCCCTAGTGAATGAAATGGCTTTTTGGAGCCCATTCCCTATGGAGGTATACCTTGCTCAACCTAGATACAGGAGGGAGTGCCTCAGTCCTGCCTCAAATTATGTGATAGGCTTTGTTGACTCTCGCTGGGAGGCTTCATGCTCTCTGTGTAGTTAATGGGGGGGATGGAGAGATGGTGGGGGGAAATAAGGGGAAGGGAGGGAGAAGGAACTGAGATTAATATATAAAATAAGATTGTTTTAAAAAATAAAATAAAAAAGAAAGGAAATAACACAATGGCATGAAATTGGTTTTGCTGCTAAAACAAAACAAAACAAAACAAAACAAAAAACCCTAAATTGAAAATTCACTGATTGGGCCATCATGGAAATTGAATACTGAATAGTATCTACCAGAGACTAGGGAAGTATGGGGAGGTGGGGTAGGGAGAAATAGGTCCATAAAGAATTATGTGAATGGGGGTGTACTCCAAGCTTGTGGGGCTCTTTCTGATTGGACCAAGAAATACATGTGCTTGTTCAAAATTGCAAGCACACAGCTTCTAGGACCAGACAAATGAATCAAACAGGTGAAACCAGAGGACAGCAGAATCTGTACCAAACTGGAGGGAACTAGCAAACAAGAAAAGTAAAACAACATATGGTTCTAATAAAACATGGCCTGTAAACTGACAGTTTGTGATCCCAGCTCAGACAAAGATGGTAGTGTTTCTGCAGAGGTGAAAATGACAATGGTGTTATGAATACTGGTCAGCAAATATTCTTATAAAGGACCTAAAGGTCTTCAATCATTTAATTTCCATATCAGTCTTACCAAGTAGATAATTTTATTAGGCCTGTTTTATAGACAAAAGCAAACAGAAAACAGAGGCCCAAAAGAAGTTATATAATTTGTCTGAAGTCACACAGCCAATAACTATAGCAGAAATTTCAATTCAGACAGCCTGGGTTCAGAGCAGTTGTTCTAAATGTTCATGTCCCTAGTCTCTTCTCAAGACGACAAGTACTCAGGTCCCAGCAGAGCATATATATTGGGTAGCACACACAGTCAATAACTCTAGATATAGTTATCCAATGCCCTAGGCTGGGCACATGCACTCACAGGTATGCATAAACATACATATAATTAAAATAAAACATTAAAATGGACTCAGCAGGCTGAATTTTTATTTGTGCGCACACACACACACACACACACACACACACACACACACACACACACACACACACACATATATATGAACAAAAGAAAAGGGCTATCAATGTGAGAGGGATTGGACATGAGAGGGGTTCAAGGGAGGTAATTTGGGAGAGGCTAGGGGGAGGGAAGGGAGAGTAATGTAATTCTATTCCATTAAAAACATTTAAAAATAAATCATTAAAAAGTAGCTAAAAAGTTATTTATTAAAATCTAAGTCTTTAGGAACTAGAACAATGGCTTAGCAGCTAAGAGTACATGCTGCTCTTGGAGTGGACCTGAGTTTGGTTCCCAGCAACCATATAAGGTGGCTCACAACCACCTGAAACTCTAGCTCCAGGGGATCCAACATACCCTCCTAGCTTTGGTGTGACCCTAAACCCTCAAATGAAAAATAGACACATATTTATACATATACACCTTAAAAACAAAGTTTATCTTTAAAAAATCCCCATCTATAATTTTAAACTGATTGTTTCAACATCTCATTCCTCTGAACGCTGGATTTCTTATCTATAAAACAAAAACAGTGATAGAAATTGTAAAAAAGCCTTTGTAAAAATCCAGCATCCCATCATGATAAATGAAAGATTAGGGATGCAAGGGACATACTTCCACATAATAAAGGCAGTTTACAGAAAGTCCATAGCAAACATCAATTTTGATATTAAATGGAGAGAAACTCAAAGCAATTCCACTAAAGCCAGGAACAAGACAAGGCTGTCCACTCTCTCTGTATCTATTCAATATAGTACTTGAAACCTTAGCTGGAACATTAAGGCAACTGATGGTGTTCAAGAGGTTACAAATTGGAAAGGGAGAAGTCAATGTATTTGTCTTTTAGATGATATGATACAATATGATAGATATGATATGATGCATAAGGAACTCAAAAATTCTAGCAGAAAACACCTGCAACTGAAACGCACTTGCAGCAAGCAGCTGAATACAAAATTAACTCACAAAACCCAGTACCTCTTCTATATACAAATGACAAACAGACTGAAACAGAAATCAGGGAAGCAACAACTTTCACAATAGCCTCAAATAATATAAAATATCTTGGGGTATATCTAACTAAGCAAGTGAAAGATTTGCATGATTACAAATTTAAGACATTGGCCAGGCAATGGTGGCACATGCCTTTAGTCCCAGCACTCTGGAGGCAGAGGCAGGTGGATCTCTGTGAGTTCGAGGCCAGCTTGGTCTCTAGAGCAAGTGCCAGGTTAAGCTCCAAAGCTACACAGAGAAACCCTGTCTCAAAAAACCAAGGAAAAAAAAAAAACAAATTTAAGACGTTGAAGAAAGATACCAAAGAAGATATCAGAAGATGGAAAGATCTCCCATGCTCACGGATAAGTAGGATTTACATAGTAAAAATGGCTATCCTACCAAAAGCAATCTACAGATTCAATGCAATCCTCATCAAAATCCCAGCACAATTCTTCAGAGGGCTTAAAAGGACAGTTTTCAGCTTCACATGGAAACTCACACAAATACACACGGAAAAAAAAATCCCAGGATAACTAACAAACAAAACTGAATAGTAAAAGAACTACAGGAGGAGAAATCCACCAGGATGATATTTATGCCCCAAATACAAAGGCATCCACGTTTGTAAAAGAAAATTTACTAAAACTCAACAAAACCGCAGAGATATCAACACCCCATTCTCCTGCTTAACAAAGAAACAAAAGAACTAATAGAAGTTACGGCGCAATTGGACTTAACAGATATCTATGGAACATTCCACCCAAATACAAAACAATTTACCTTCTTCTCAGTGCCACATGGAACTTTCTCTAAAATCGACCACATACTTGGCAACATAGCAAACCTCAACAAGTACAAAATAATTGAAATAACCCCCTGTGTCTTATCAGACCACCATGCTTTAAAATTAGAATTCAACAACAAAAAACTACAGAAAACCTACAAACTCATGGAAATTAAGTAACATCCAATTACACAATTCATAGGTCCAGGAAGAAATAAAAAAAAGAAATTAAAGATTTCCTAGAATTCAATGAGAATGCGAACACAACATATCCAAACCTATGGGATACTCTGAAAGCAGTGCTAAGAGGAAAGTTCATAGTGCTAAATGCCCACATGAAGAAACAGGAGAATAATCACACTAGAGAATTAACACACAAATGAAAGCTTTAAAAACAAAGAAGCTCATACACCCCGGAGGAACAGACGCCAGGAAATAATCAAATTGAGGGCTGAAATCAATAAAATGGAAACTAGGAGAACAATACAAAGAATCAATATAACAAAAAGTTGGTTCTTCGAGAAAATCAACAAGATAGACAAACCTTTATCCAGACTTACCAAACAACAAAGAGTGAACATGCAAATTAATAAAATCAGGAATGAAAAGGGAGACATAAACGTAGACACAAAGGAAATCCACAGAATCATCAGGTCATACTTTGAAAACCTATATTCCTCAAAATTTGAAAATCTAAAGGAAATGGACAATTTTCTGGACAAATTTCACTTTCCAAAATTAAATCAAGAACAGATAAGCAACTTAAATAGACCTATAACCTCTAATGAAATTGAAGCAGTCATTAGAAGTCTCCCAACCAAAAAAGCCCAGGGCCAGATGGCTTCAGTGCAGAATTCTACCAGAAATTCAAAGTACAGCTAATACCAATTCTCCTCAAAGTATTCCACACAATAGAAGCAGAAGGGTCATTACCAAACTTTTTTTATGAGGCCACAATAACCTTGATACCCAAGCAACACAAAGATACTAAGAATGAGAACTACAGACCAATATCCCTCATGAACATTGATGCAAAAATTCTCAATAAAATCTTGGCAAATCGAATCCAAGAACACATCAGAGAAATCATCCATTCTGATCAAGTAGGCTTCATCCCAGGGATGCAAGGATGGTTCAACATACAAAAATCCATCAATGTAATCCACCATATGAACAGACTGAGGAAAAACAAATCACATGATCATCTCACTAGATGTGGAAAAAGCCTTTCACAAAATCCAACACCCCTTCATGATAAAGGTCCTGGAGAAATCAGGGATAGCAGAAACATACCTCAACATAATAAAAACAATATACAGCAAGCCGACCGCCAACATTAAATTAAATGGAGAGAAACTCAATGCAATTCCTCTAAAATCAGGTAGAAGACAAGGCTGTCCACTCTCTCCATACCTCTTCAATATTGTCCTTGAAGTTATAGCTAGAGCAATAAGACAACAGAAGGAGATCAAGGGAATACAAATTGGAAAGGAAGAAGTCAAACTCTCACGATTTGCAGATGATATGATAGTCTACATGAGTGACCAAAAACTCAACCAGGGAACTCCTACAGCTGATAAACACCTTCAGCAAAGTGGCAGGATACAAGATTAACTCAAAAAAAATCTGTATACTGTACAGATGGCACATTGGTGGAGAAAGAAATCAGAGAAGCATCACCCTTTACAATTGCCACAAACAACATAAAATACCTTAGAGTAACACTAACCAAAAAAGTGAAAGACTTGTACCATAAGAATTTTGAGTCTCTAACGAAAGAAATTAAAGAAGATACCCGAAAATGGAAAGATCTCCCATGCTCTTGGATAGGCAGGATCAACATAGTAAAAATGGCAATCTTGCCAAAAGCAATCTACAGATCCGCAATCCCCATCAAAATCCCAACACATTTCTTCACTGACCTTGAAACAACAATTCTCAACTTTATATGGAGAAACAAAAGACCCAGGATAGTCAAAACAACCCTGTACATTAGAGGAACTTCTGGAGGCATCGTCATCCCTAACTTTAAGCTCTATTACAGAGCTATAGTCCTGAAAACAGCTTGGTATTGGCACAAAAATAGACAGGTAGACCAATGAAATAGAGTTGAAAACCCTGAAATTAACCCACACACCTACGAACACCTGATTTTTGACAAACAATCCAAATATATACGCTGGAATAAAGAGAACATCTTCAACAAATAGTGCTGGCATAACTGGATGCAAACTTGTAGAAGACTACAGATAGACCCAAGCCTTTCGCCCTGCACAAAACTTAAGTCAAAATGGATCAAAGATCTCAACATAAACCCAGCCACACTGAACCTACTAGAAGATAAAGTGGGAAATACCCTTGAATTAATCGGTACAGGAGACCACTTCCTGAACATAACACAGACACTGAGATCAACAATTAATAAACGGGACCTCCTGAAACTGAGAAGCTTCTGTAAGGCAAAGGACATAGTCAGCAAGACAAAACGACAGCCCACAGACTGGGAAAAGATATTCACCAACCCCACATCTGACAGAGGGCTGATTTCCAAAATATGCAAAGAACTCAAGAAGCTATTCTCAAAAATACCAAACAATCCAATTAAAAAATGGGGTACAGAACTAAATAGACAATTCTCAATATAGGAATCTAAAAATGGCTGAAAGACACATAAGAAAGTGTTCAACATCCTTAGCCATCAGGGAAATGCAAATCAAAACAACTCTGAGATGCCATCTTACTCCTGTCAGAATGGCTAAAATCAAAAAGACCAATGACAGTTTATGCTGGAGAGGATGCGGAGAAAGAGGAACACTTCTCCACTGCTGGTGGGAGTGCCAACTTGTACAGCCACTTTGGAAATCAGTATGGTGACTCCTCAAGAAAATGGGAATGAGTCTACTACAAGATCCAGCAGTTCCACTCCTAGGCATATACCCAAAAGAAGCACATTCATACAACAAAGACATCTGTTCAACTATGTTCATAGCAGCATTATTTGTAATAGCCAGAAACTGGAAACAGCCTAGATGCCCCTCAACCGAAGAATGGATATAGAAAATGTGGTACATTTACACAATGGAGTACTACTCAGCAGAAAAAAACAATGGAATCTTGAAATTTGCAGGAAAATGGATGGAACTTGAAGAAACCGTTCTGAGTGAGGTAACTCAATCACAAAAAGACAAACATGATATGTACTCACTCATATGTGGACCTCCTTTATGATACATAGTAGTGACCATGCTTTATCAGAGCTGTTTTTAATGATGTTGCTCAGAATGGTTTCCTTCCAGATGATGACTGAGAAGCTAATTTAAAAAACAAAACAAAACAAAAAAAAAAACCAAAAACCAAAAAATGGTGCTATGTACCACAGGAGTAACAGAACTGTGCTGTTTTTCTGGGATTTTGTTTTTTTTACTTTTTTTTTTTAAATGGAGAGTGCTGGATGTCTCTACTATTTTGTTTAAATGACTGCAGAACCTGGAAAAGCTGTTGCTGCTATTGATGCATAACATACTGCCATTATTGGTCTTTTTATATAAATATAAATATATACACATATATAATTTAAATTTTTGGAAACTTTAGCTGTGCTGTCAACTTTGGAAAAAGTATCCCAGTTTACCATGTTGAGTTGGCATTGTACAAAAATTAACAGCCATATTGGTCTAGAAATGTTGAACTTAATTTTTTTTCCATTTATACAGGGGTAACACACTGTATTAAATATGTAAGGTCTTAACAAAAGATACTATTTAATTTACATATCAATAAAGTTTAGTTAGAACAAAAAAAGAACTACAGGAGGTAGTATCATCCTATAGAAGGGGAAAAGGTTTACAAACTCCACATCTAATAGAGGACTAATATCCAAAAATATAAACAACTCAAGAAACTAGATATCTAGAAAATATGTAACCCAATTTAAAAATGGGGTATAAACAGAGGATTCTCTGTTATAAAAATCCTAAACAGAGGATTCTCAATAGAGGAAACTCAAAACACTGAGAAACAAAAAATGTTCAACATCCTTAGCCATCAGGGAAATAAATATCAAAATTACTTTGAAATTTTATTTTATACATCTCAGAATGGCTAAGATCAATAAAACAAGTGATGTCTCATGCTAGCAAAGATGTAAAGCAAGAGGAACACTCAGCATTACTGGTGGGACTGTAAACTTGTACAGATACTATGAAAATCAGTGTGGCACTTCTTCAGGAACATGGGAATTGATCTACCACAAGATGCAGCTATACCACTCTTGGGCATATGCCCAAAGGATGCTTCATCCTATTCAAGACACTTATTAAACCATGTTCATTGCTACTCTATTTATAATAGCCAGGAATTGGAAACAACCTAACTATCCCTCAACAGAAGGATGGATAAAGAAAATGTGGTACAATGGAATATTACTCTGTCATTAAAAATTAAATCATGAAATTTGCAGGCAAATTGATAGATCTAGAAAAATCATCCCAAGTGAGGTAACCTATACTCAGAGAAATATGGTATGTATTCACTTACATGTGGATATTAACTGTTAAATCAATGATAACCAAGCTATAATCTGTAGAGCCACAGAGGGTATGTATAGAGTAATGAGCTAGAGGGAACAGTTAGATATCTTTAGGAAAGTGAAATAAAATAGTTAGTTATGAATGGATGTGGAGGATTTGAACAGAAAGATCAGAGGAAGGGAGGGGAGAGAGGATAAAGGAGACACAGCTAATATTAAGAGCAATTTAAGGGGCAGTATGGAAACTTAATACAGCATAAACTTCCTAAAACATATACATACATGAAGGCAATCTTATTTAGAGGGGCCCCAACTGGCCATCTCTTGTCACCAAATGAAGCTTCCAATCTGGGAATTAGGTTACATCTAATCTAGTTGTTGACTAAAAGAGTCCCATAGGAATCCCCAAAGCAACCCAGGATGTTGCTAAGATAATGTATGTTGCTTTCTACAAACTGACAGGAAGGCCCCATTGCTGAAGATAATACCTACATAACTCCTTGAAGATGGCATGGAGATGTCAAGCTGGTGACTACATAGGGCTTTCAGCCCTGCGTTATAGCCTTTTTGGTACAGGACATACTCTGCATGCTCTCAAAGGAGAAACATAAACACCAAGCCAGCTACAAACCCTTTGTCTGCAATGGTGTTCAACCTGAAAGACATGCTATGCCAATGGTGGTACAAAGCTCATGGGAACAATCAATATCTGATTTGATTAAAGGCCAACTCCATGAAATGGAGCCCATAGCTGACACTGCTTGAGTGACCAAGAACCTAATACTAGATAGCTAGAGACCTAGAGTAAAGCCAAATACTACTGGTCTTTAAAAAAGTATCAAAAATGACTTCTAATGACAGTCTGCTAGACTCAGACCAATGCCTTGCTCATCCATGAACAGAAAATCTTCCTCCTGTAACAAATGAGAATAAACAGAGAGACCCACAGTCAGACATTATGTACAGAGTGAGAGATCTTGGAACACTCTGCCTTAAACAGGATGTCTTTATCATATCCCTCCTCCCCAGGGCTCTGAGAACACTGTGGAAAAAGTGTAAGAGTCAGCCGGACATTGGTGGTGCACGCCTTTAATCCCAGCACTTGGGAGGCAGAGGAAGGCGGATCTCTGTGAGTTCAAGATCAGCCTGGTCTCCAGAGCGAGTGCCAGGATAGGCTCCAAAGCTACACAGAGAAACCCTGTCTTGAAAAACAAAACAAAACAAAAAGTGTAAGAGTCAGAGGCAATAGAGGACACACAGAAAACAAAACCCTCTAAATCAACATGATTAAAGCTCACATGAATTCACGGAGACTGAAACAGCATGCACAGAGCCTACACCTGTATGTACCAGGTCCTCTGTGTGTATTATGGCTTCCAGTTCAGTTTGCAAACATATGTGGGTCTCTTGTTTCCTTTTGCCTTCTCTTGGATTCTCTTTCTTCTGTTTGTTTGTTTCAGCCATTTCTAATGTGTTAGATTTAGTTCTATTCTATTCTTTAAAAAATAAGGATAACTACCTTAAAGCAAATTCTCAGGAGGATTCTGTATCTAAAATAGTATGTGCTCAAAATTAGAAATCACTCGAGTGATTTCTAAATGAGCTTTGTTGAGGCTATTATATAAGTACCATCATATTAATGTGTCATTGCTTAAATAATGGATATTGGAACAGAGAAGCAATATCCTAATTTACTTCCAGCTGCATTGCATTCTCTCTCTCTCTCTCTCTCTCTCTCCCTCCATCCCTCCCTCCCGTGTGTGTGTGTGTGTGTGTGTGTGTGTGTGTGTGTGTGTGTGTTTATGCGCACGTGCACGCACGCATGCACATGTGTATGGTATGTTTCATTGAACCTGGAGCATGCTGCTAGCAGCATGTTAAGCCCAGGGATCTTTCCGTTTCTATTCCTCACAGTACTGAGGTTACAGGTGCATGTAGCTATGTCCCTTTTTATACATAGGTGCTGATAATTTGAGCTCATTTCCTCGCGCTTGCCTAGCAAGCACTTTTATCCACTGAGCCATGCTTCCTGACCCTCTAGTTATATTTTCTTACTAGGCATGCTCCTACTTGTAGATATTATGAGAGTTAGGAAGAGGAAAATTGGTTTGGTATCCTATTGTTAGTGGATGTACTTCATTTTCAGTCTGTTTGTTACCTCTGTCTTCTGCAGGGTCTGGCTGGAGTCAATATCCTAATCCTTCCTATTTCTTTTAACAGTTTCTTGGGCTAAATGATGTTAGTGTCTGGTGGTGGTGGTGGTGGTGGTGGTGGTGGTGGTGGTGTGGTGGTGGGTGGTGGTGGTGTGTGTGTGTGTGTGTGTGTGTGTGTGTGTGTGTGTGTGTGTGTGTGTAAATTATTATGGTAAGCCAGTAGTTACTTTATTCAACCAGTCATATATTTAGCCTCTTCTTTACCTCTGTCTTCTCAAAAACATAGTACTTGCAGTCTCTGGCCTGTTCCGGGTTTATACACTTGAGTTGGCTTGCTTCCTGTTAGGATCCCACTCTGAAAGTATTTCAAGTTTTACATGTTGTGTGATAAATTAGTTTACTCCTCGGCCTGCTCTCTGTTTTTTGGCAGATATACTAAACCTGCTGCCTGCTATCTCCCTTCCATTCTTCTTTCTTACAGCTTATACATAAATTGAATCCTATATTGGCATTAACCTTTGCAAGAGAAAGGAGATAAATATATGTAGTCAACAAGTCAAATTACTGGAATACACACTCCCTCACTGTTTGTTAATGTAGATTTACTCTATTACCTATACTAGACTGTTACTCAGAATGGCTAGGAAAACCATTTAAAAACACTTTGGGGGCTGGGGATAACAGATCTTAGAGTATGGGTCTAACAATAAAAGTCTAGGTTCAATCCCCAGTGTGCACCCTGCCCCCAATAAGTAGTAGTAACTTTTAGGATTTACATTATAAAATATGTTTTCGGTTAGTATTAGTTTGTAATTTGTGATTTGTTCCAGTAACACTTGGTTTGTTTGACAACATCCAGTACAGAAGTTGAAGGGAAAAGCGAATGAAGAATTGACCATTAGATTGGACAGCTGGAGATGTAGCAGTGATGGTCTTTGTCTAGCATGGGCAAATACAAGTTAAATCTCCAGTACTGAAACCAGAAGTGCTCTCCTCCCTTCTCAAAAGAAAGTTAATCTGATTTCAAATGGAAGCATTCAACTTTTTTCAAGTGACTAAACACCAGTGAGATCTGCCTATGTGATAAGGAAGAGCAATGACTTAGAGGAGGAAGAGCAGGTTGAAGGCTGTGGAAAGAGAAGTGAACATTTCATGTTTGCATTCTGCTGCACATAAGTGAGCATTCTGCACATGGGGGGGTTAATTTACAGAAGTTTCATGTTTTGTTTTTAGTTTTGCTTACTCAGTGAGTCAGTATTTAGTGTTAGGATTTTATGTGCTCTCCAATTTTTCTAATATTTTTATAAGAGTAACAAAACTATCAGTAAACATATGGATTGCCCCTTCCAATTACATAGTCAAAACAGCTTTTGACTAAACCTCTCTGTGTAGAATAGTGGTTCTCAACCTGTGGGGCATAACACCCTTGGGTAGAATGACCCTTTCACAAGGGTTGCCTAAGACCATTGCAAAACATAGATATTTATTTACATTACAATTCATAACAGTATCAAAATCACAGCTATGAAGTAGCAATGAAAATAATTTTATGATTATGGTGACATTTGCCAACTAATTCTTCCTCACTTTAATTTTCTCCTTTCGTATTCTACTGTGAGCCATAAGGAAGGCTAAGCTATGCCTTTAATATTTTGCTTAGAAGTGGTTTCTTTTTAATATCCAAGTTTACTCATTATTTGCAAGTTATACTTTACACAAAATACTAGAACACAATTTAGCCAAATCTTCTACCCTTTATAAGAACTGATTTTCTTCTAGTATCCAATATCTTATTTGTATCTGCACCTTGACTAGAATCAAATTTAATGTACAATCTTTCTAGAATGAACCTCAAAATTTCATCATTGGCCAGGTACCAACTTCAAAGCTGCTTCCAAATTTTTAGGTATTGTGATTCCAGTGTCCTTATTGGTACTAAAACTTTTAGAGTTGTATGGATAGTACTGCCTCAAACCTCTCAGTTCAGATTTTAGACTGTTATATGTTACAAATTGCAGTGTTTTGCTGCAAATACAATGTTTTATACACTTACAGAAACACAGTGCTTTAATTGTGGAAAACAAAGACTGAATATTTCCCTATCATCACATGTACATCCTCAAGATGTACATATTGAGTTAGTATATTTTTGAACTGGGTTGTGTTATAATGTTTGGTCTCAAAAATTGGAGAAGTGAGCTGGGCAGTGGTGGCACACACCTTTAATCCCAGCACTCAGGAGGTAGAGACAGGCAGATCTCTGTGAGTTCAAGACCAGCCTGGTCTACACAGCTAGTTCCAGGATGGCCAGGACAATACAAAGAAACACTGTCTCAAAAAACCTCCAACAAACACTGGATGAGGGAATCTTGGATGGGTATAATCATATTTCATTGTTTACATGTATGAAATATTCAAAGAATACATTTTGGGGGAGGTGGTGGTTTTGAGACAGGGTTTCTCTGTGGGTTTGGTGGCTGTCCTGGAACTAGCTCTTGTAGACCAGGCTGGTCTTGAACTCACAGAGATCTGCCTGCCTCTGCCTCCCAAGTGCTGGGATTACAAAGAATACATTTTAAAAGTAAGTTTTCTCATATATGAACAGGTCATATCACCTGTTCAACTATGTTCATAGCTGCTTTATTAATTAACACCAGAAACTGGAAAAAACCTAGATGTTTCTCAACTAAAAACTGGATAAAGAAAATGTGATACATTCACACCATGGGCTATTATTACTCTGCTGTTTAAAAATCATAACATTTTAAGGCGAATGAATGGAACCAGGAAAAAAATCATCCTGATTGAAGTAACCCAGACTCAGAAAGACAAATATAGTAGATATTATAAGTAGATATTAAAGCTATGTAACAAGGATGGATATAAGTGGGTGCATGTATCTGATCTCCCTGAGAAGGAGAAATAAAAAAATGGACAGGTCATATATGGAAAACCTTTAAGGAGCCTTGGATGAAAATTTGGCTTACCTCCTTTTGAGTTGTTGGCCAGTGGAGTACCCTAGACCCCACAAACATAACAAGCTATTTTAAAATCTATCTTCCAAACTTGGTGGTATAGCCCTATTGCTAAAGATACTATGTACCTGAGTCATAAAACATGGGAAAATCTAGCTCAACTAGAATCTTTATCCCTACTGTCTAGTGTTCATATTGCTGGAAGTTGCTATACACACTACTAGCGGAGAAGAGTAGTCATCAGTCTCACCCAGCTATGAACCCTGCAAGCTACAATAATGACCTGACTAGCAAGATAAATATGATGGTGTGATAGTGACATGAGGATTATGGGAGTAAACAACCACTGTTGATTGGCTTTAAGATGGAACTCATACCTGACAATTGTCAAAGAGGGCAAAAACCTTATGATAGTTAAGTCATGAGCCCTAGGAGAAACCTACTATTATTATTCCACTAAATGAATATAGCAATTAACAACTCCTAATTAATGACATATTGCTTTATGTTTGGTATAGATCATATAAATCAGTAATTTGCTCTATTCTCATTACAGAAGTGTTTTTACAGTAGATGACAACACAGAAACCTAAATGTTGACACACTGCAAAGAGTAAGAGGCTTTGGAATGTTAAACTTTAAATAAGATGTCTTTATCACCCCTCAGGGGTCAGGGATCTATGTGGAAGAAGGGTGAAAATACTGTAAGAGCCAAGAGTGGTTGATGAAGACAAAACAAAACAAAACAAGTGTTTTCCAGACACAACAGGGTAGATGAGCTCATAGAGACTATGACAGCATGCACAAGACCCAGAGAAACTCAAACTAGACAAAATCTCAACATGGAAAAGGGGAGATTGAAAGTCCCACCCCCATCTAGGGGAAGAGCTATTGGTATTTGATGTTGTTAGAGGAAAATCAATATATTTACCACATTCCAGGGCAGGCTTCTATGCCCAGGAATAGTTGGCCACAAGAAACTGGACTCCATTTTTGAGAGAGAAAGAGAGTAGTGAGAGAGAGAGAGAGAGAGAGAGAGAGAGAGAGAGAGAGAGAGAGAGAGCAAGAAAGCACATGAAGTTGATGGGTATGAGGTTGGGTGGGTAGGGTGGTAGGGGAAAATGTGGGAATAGTTGGGAAAGGGGGGTGAAAGTGATTAAAATATATTTATGAAATTCTCAAAGAATAAATAAAAACAATTACTTAAGAAAAAGAAGCTCTGGATTAGAACAGTCCCATCTACATAATGGAGGACAATATGTTGTATTGAGTCTATTCATTAACCTATTGATTCAAATGTTAATCATATTCACAAATAGCCTCACAGATACATCCAGAATATTTCCCTAGAAGTGTGATGTTTCACAAAATATGTGGGTATCCTATGGCTTTGTCAAATTGACATACCTAAAATTAACCATCACAAATGGGTTTAATTATAGATATATTTTACCTGTGACCAACTTCCTTGTCCCTTATTAACTTTTGTACAACTTTATTTATTTTATCTATTTACTTTTTATCTTTCTGATTTCTAAACATTTTAGATTTGCATTGAAATAGCCTTCCCCTAATTCAATTCCATAGTACTAGCAAGGAAAACTTTTTACAATTCATAAAAAATTGATTATGTTTATATGTGTGTGGGTTATGTGCATATTAGTCCACATACCTCCAGAGGCAAAAGAGGGTGTTAGATACCCTGGAGCTGAAGTTACAGAGGGTTGTGAGCCCTATGATGTGGGTGTGGGGAACTGAACTTTAGTCCTCTGCAAGAACGGTATGTACTCTTAACCTCTGAGCCATGTCTCCAGTAACAAGAAAAGACTTTTAATGTACAAATAACATCTGTTCCTTTCATAATTAAAATATTTTGTTTTCTAGGCTTTTGAAATCTCCTAGGTAGGACTACTATACCTTCCCTAACCCTACTCAATAACTTTTTAGCCTCTTGCCCCATTTCTGCCACACTCCAGTCATCTCTACTAATTTGCATTTCCCAGTGAAATGTATGATGTCTCTTTCTCTTATGCTCTTGTTCATCCTTATCTCCCTGCTAGAAATGCCCTCTTGATCATTCTTGACCATTCTTGCCAGTGACTGATCTCTTGAATACATTGGCATTCTCTTCTCTGTAAAGCTTTCTATAAATTTTGTTCTGATTTAGTGGGTTGTCCTTCTGGGTATCATGGTTTCTGGTATATGTATCTTTCATGACACTTTTTTCCATCTGGACATTTACATTTTAGTTGTCTGTCTTCCTTACTGGACTTTGTGCTTATAGAGAGAACATCCATGGTTGTATACTCTGGGAAAGGCATATTGTCATCGACTCAATAAATATTTATTGAAGAAATGAGTTGTTTTAGTAATAATAACATGTATAAAGAAGTCATTATAATTGTTCCAGGAGAAGAAATGAGAACCACACTTCCAGTGATTACAATAGAGATAGCAGCCTGGACTACAGAGCAAGTGCCAGGGTAGGCTCCAAAGCTACACAGAGAAATCCTGTCTCGACCCCCTCCCCCCCCAAAAAAAAGAAATAGCAAAGGGTCAAAAGGTTTAAGATACTGTGGAATAGTGAAATCCATAGGATCTGGGCACTAAATACAAAGTGTAAAGGAGAGAGGGGAGTCAAGATTCTATGTTGAGAAAGTGGTAAAACTAATAATGGGAGGGAATAAAGTATGGGGAACTAACTTGGGGAAGTAGACATGTATGGTTAGTACAAGATTTACAAGTGACAGTAGGAAAACAGGAAGCCCAGCTGATAGTAAAAATAATAATAGAGATTGAGATACAATTTTTAAAAAGTACTAAGAGGTGGCAAAGAACGAATATATAGGGAGAGAAACAAGAGTATTGGAGAAAGATGAGGAAGGACTGCTCTATGTGGGTTAAGAGGGAATTCAGTCTTGACAGGAAAAGGAGTCGTTAGAAAGGTAATGAGAGCCTGATGTATGTTGATTTATAGTAGCCTACAGAGAAAAGTGTTTCAAAGGGGAAAACATAAGGAATGTTATAAGATCAAGAAGGAGCAGATAGGTTTAGGCCATGTGGAGGTCATTGAATCCCCTGAAATAATAAAATAGGTTGAAAGTCAGGAGCAAGAGTTGGTTAAAATCTAATTAGAAAGCTAGACATTTGTTGATTTAAAAAGGGGAGATAGGAATGTATCTCCCAGGGTTAGAAATATTCATCAAAAAGCATGTTAGGATGATTACAGAGTATCTTGCATAGGTGGTTAAACAATGTAAATATCACTTATATGATTTCATGGTAAATGGATTTTCCAATCCTGCAAGCTCTGTTCATGCCACCCAATGTAAACTCATTTTCTTGGTGGCTCAAAATAATTGAATCTATCATTCAACTGAATTCTACTCTTGATAAAGGCAGAAAGGCAGCTATAAATTCTAGTCTCCAATTCCACAAATTAAGGGCAAACCTTACCCCTTCTGCAACATAGCACACAGCTTTCAAGAATACTTCTATAGTGGTGGGGTTTTTGGCAGTGTCTTACTGTGCAGCTCAAACTGGCCTAGCTTTGACTTCTCCATCCATCTACCTCCTCTCCAATGCTGGGATTATGTTGTGATTATAGATGTGTACCACCACACCTATCTTTACAGTACTTTTCTTGAGCTATTTGGTCTCTCTCTCTCTCTCTCTCTCTCTCTCTCTCTCTCTCTCTCTCTCTCTCTCTCTCTCTCTTCTCTCTCTCTCTCCATAATGTTTTTTTTCAATAGATCTTCAGAACATCATGGTTTCTAAATAATAATTAGTCTGCATCACACCTTGATTTAGTGATGGAAATCAAGGTAGGAGGGCGAGGAAAGTGATTAAATATGGGTAAAGTTAAGTGTCTCATGCAAGCAAAGCAAGTGCAAAGTTGGGCAAAGTAGAATAAGAAACCCAGACCATATTATCAAAGGCCATTTTGTCACCCAGTAACATATTACTTATTAGAGACCTTGTTTCCTTACTGAATGACATATTACCCACAAACTCAGCTTATCCATTTAGGAGGTATTCAAACAGTGGTTCCCAGATAAAAATATATTTCTATCTAGTGACCCTGCTCCATATTTCATCTATAAGATGTACTTACCAATTTGTTTTTGCTAAACTCAAACATTAGTATTTCAACATCCTTGTCCATCCAAATATGATTTACCTAGGATCCCATGAGTTCCCACAAATGAAGAAATGAATTTACTTTGACTGATTGACTTTTCCATGGACTGCAATCCTTATATTGGTGCAACTGTCTTCCATTAACTTCATGTTATAGGTAAAGAAACTAAGACCCAGCAAGGACAATTTCCAAGGACATATAGTATCTCAGAAAAGTTAGAATGTGAATAAAGTGGGCCAAAGTCCATTTTCCATTAACTACCATTTAACAAAATTTATGGGCCATGATTTATTTAAACAAGACCATAGTACTTTTTTGTATCCTATTATCTTGAGCTTTGTTTCCTGGCCAATCCTTTATTTCTTGTTCCCTAAAAACAAAACCAAACAACAGCAGCAAAAGCTGATGGAATTGGCCAGTGATGTGTGGATATAGCTCAGTGGTAGAGTACTTGCCTCATAACCACAAAGGCTTAGGTTCTAACACCAGCCCTATAACATCAAAACATAAACTGACTATTAGAAAATATGCTCAGTAGTTGAGAGGGCAAGCAGTATTAGATTGAAAAGATAATGGGATTTGAATTTTGTACTTTCTGTGTACTTGTAGGAGAGTTTTTGATTTGAGATATGCAATCTAAAAGACACTAACCATAGCCAGACCAGAGCACACCCACAAGACTATGGTTTTGATCTCCTTCTGGCTAGACCTAAAAGGGACTGCCAGATGTGGGATTTTTCTTGGATTGCTTACCTGTGAGCCAGACCTTCCCCCTCCCTCAATAGGTATTATGAAACGCCTGAGACTTTTCTGGGGTCAATTGTTTCATGGACTTGGCTCTGCTGGGGGACCCTAATCCATCTGCCTCCCTCTATTACCATCAAAGGGAAGTGACCTATCTAGAGAAATTATCTGAACCTGCTTCCCTACTATTTCACTTATTTGTCTACCTCAGGAGCCTATGATAAAGAGTATAAGTGATTTTAATTGTTTTATATAGACACAATAGGATGTTTAAAATTTCTCCAAGTTTGTTTTAGGCTGTCAATCAGCCTTCTGCCTGCACTAGAACAACATTGGATTGGCTTGGTTTTGCTCCAGTGGTTATCATCAGTTCGGAGCAAAATGATGCTATTAAGCTGTTTGCAATCAGCTGCCTCCTAGTTCTAATTTCTGTGTCTTGAACACTCAGTCTCTATCAGGAGAATCTCTTGCTCAAGAAAAGAAAAATGCTTATGGAGTAAGGTCTAAACCTAGGCTAGCAGGAGTGATGGCTCAACACAGTGAGGACTTCAGTGATTCAGTGAAAATTCCAGTTCTTCATTGATAACTAGTCACTTTGTGATTGGGTTTGAGGCTTGTTACATGAAAGAGACCACACCTCTGATACTATAAACCTGGTTATGTTGGGGAAGTTCTAGGCCCAAGAAGGAAAACACTACTGATGATTCCTAAAATGAACATATTGTGAAGCTGCTTTCTAAATATTTATGTTTCTATCCATAGACTGCTGTGACTCTCAGCCTAGGCCAGTGAAGCTCTCTTTTGCAAAAGATTACAATTAATGTAGACTCATATATGGCAAAAGTGCTGAGAATAAGTAATTAATGAGCAGAGTCTTAAATGAGACATCTTTATCACCTCTACCCCCAACAACCAGGGAACATCTGTGGTGTAATGTTTTAGTCTTTTGAATTTTTTTGGGGGGCACCCAAATAAATCACACATGGAGACTTATTCTTAGTTATGAATGTCCAGTCTTAGCTTGGCTTGTTTCTAGACAGCTTTTCTTAAATTAACCCATCTAACTTTTCCCTCTGGGCTCGTATCTTTCTTACTTCTGTATATCTTACTTTCCTTCTTCCTCCATGGCTGGCTGAGTGGCTGGCCCCTGATAGCCTCCTCTCCTTGTTCTCTCCTTTCTCCTCCTTCCTCGTTTCCCCCTTCTATTTATAGTCTCTCCTGCCATCCCTGCCTATCCTTGCTCCTGCCTTGCTACTGGCCGTTCAGCTCTTTATTAGGTGTTTTAGACAGGCTAAGAATCACAGCTTCATGTAGTTAAAAATGCAGCATGAACAAAAGTCACACACCTTAAAATAATATTCTACCACAAACATCATAGAAGAAATATCAGAAAGAATTTAGGAGTCAAAGAATGGGTAAGCATGTCATGAAACTCTGTCATCTACATATGATACTGGCATTGTCAACATAAACATACAGCACTGACAGAAACCTATACTATATCATTCACCATGGGTAGGTGAGGCATCCATGATGTCCTGTGCATTTCTGAGAAGCTAATGATTTTTAATAGTTGCTAAAGGAGGGGATATCATTTTTCTCTGATGGCATAACCATGGGGGAACTGGGTGGGAAAAAGAAGAAGGGGTTGTGAGGGAAAGGAGGAGAGACAGCATAGAGTAGTGAGTGGTAAATAAGATCCCCATACATTGCACATCTACAAGAAATTTAAAAAAATAGAGATAAAAATAAAAATGCTGTTCTTCAGCTTTTCAAAATGACCTTCCATATCACAAAGCACCTCTCAAAATGTGCCAAAAAATAGAGGTAATCTCATTCACTTATTTATTTAGCACAATTTGTTGGTTACATTAACTGAAGTCATTTAAGAAAAATAAACAGCACGAGAAAAGTGGAGGGGGCAAAATCAAAGGAGATCTTGGTTGGTTCAAAGACTGTTAATACTTTGGCTTGAATGTATTGCGGCATACAACTGGAGACACAAAAGTAAGGAGGCCAGAGAGATAGTTACAGGCCATATCAGAAAGGGACTTGTTTGTTATTTTGAGGAACTTGCAACTGTATTTTGAAGATAGATGAGGACAATTGAAATATAGGACTATGACATAATTGGATTTTTCTTTTAGAAAGGTTATTTTAGTAGTCAGAATGATGATGCCGAATAAAACTAGGGACAACATTTAGATATCATCAAAGAGAAAGACAAAGTTATAGGGAAAAATTCTTATCAGGTAAGAGTAACCATCACATTAACAAATACACCCTTGAGTTAGATTATCAATGTTCTTTAATGCTAAATACAGTTATCAGTAGTTATCATTTACTTCTGTACACAGTTGAACAGTGAATATTTCTTTAGGAAACACTGTCTTTCTATAGCTTCTGGGCTTAACATTCTCCTGCATCTTTGGTCCTCTTACTTGTATCTAATATTAGAATAGTATAATTAGGGGTGAGGTATTGCACATTCACATGATCATGTACATGCACACACAATGAAAAAATAAAATGGCAGAATAAGCCAAGTATGATGACACATACTTGAAATCTCAACTATATTGGAGGCTCAGGCAGGAATATCACAAGTTGAAGCTAGACTGATTGATACCTAGGGAAACCCAATGACAAGCTAACTTTTTTCCACTCTATACTTTCTCAAGTGAACCCAAAAAATTTCCATGTGTTCAATATACAAGCATATGGCAACAACTTGTAGTTTTTTATTTCTAGATTTCTGTCCCAAGCTTCAAAATGGTATCTACAATCCCCCATTTGTCATGCTCTTGAATTCATCATGTCCCTATTCAAACTAATTCTCTCATTTTCTGTCCACATATGTTCTCTAACTGATCTGGAACACTAATAAGGACTACTCATCTTCCATTACAGCATACCATTTTTGAGAATTTATTTTCCATAGTTTGATCCCTAGTGCACTCTCCAGCCTCGACATGTATATTCCAAACTCATGTTGAACTTGTCTCCTTTCCCCTTGGGATTCCTAGGTCTTTTTTTCTTTCAGAGTCTTTACATTGTTATATAATCTGTCTGTAACATTCTTTTCTAAAATCTTTATCTGCTGAGCTTCTACATAACTTTCATATCTTAGCTTACATATCATGTTTTTCAGTGCAACTTTCTGGACTCATCTGACTCATCATTGTGTCTTCCATACTATTTCCCTCCTCTGCTGCCTGATGTTCCCATAACAGCCCATGAATTTCCTCTACACTTCTCTAGCACAATTTTAAAGATTTAATTGTTTTTGGAATGGAACTTAAGTCCTCTGGAAGAGAAATACATTCTCTTAACCACTGAGCCATCTCTCCAGCCCTTAACATAATTTAAAATATTTATGAGATCATTTATATACTGTCTTTATGCCTCTGACTCTTAACTACACAAGGATAGAAAGACTATTAATACTATTCTTGTCTGTGTTCCCAACACAGAAAATAACGACACATAGCAATCAATAAAAATACTTTCACTGAATATATATATTCTCATATACATATCATTCCTATATATACATATGAATGAGTAATAATATTTTTCTAAAGCATGTTCTTCTCTGTTAAAGGGGAAAAGTGTTCTGAGCTGGGGGTCAGCTTTAGTGTCTGCTGAGTACATACTCTGAAAGATTGACAACTAAGAAGATCTCAACCACATTCTTATTTTCATCTCCCATGATGCAAATGAGAAGTATACTTCCTTGTTCTCCATTTGTCCTCAGGTTTTTCTGTTTTTTAAGATTTCCACAGGGAGAAAAAATCAGGTAGAGAAAAAAGAAGAGCACAATAAAACACCATCTTTTGAGAATCTAGAAGATTTGAGGTCTACTTAAGAGTTTTAGTTTGTCTCTACTTCTACAAAACTCATTTATCTAGAGCTAATTCAGTTGTTGATAAATTTGTTTTCTTCTTCAACTTTCAGTTACAATGTGCCTGTGTGCGTGTGCGGATGGGGACTGAGCTTTCATTACAGCTTAACCTCTGAGCCCAAGATTGAAAAGCTGAGATAAGGGATCTATGACTCCAAACCTCATGACACTCAGTTGTTATGTCCCAGATATTCTGGCTCCCAGGTCCATGCATGTCTTACAGGAAGCTTTGCCAGAGTAGTAGGTGAAGGGAACACTTAGGGTCGGTAAAAGAGAAACAAGTTTCTCAATTTTGTTTCAGTCATAGGAAGTAAAAAGCAAGATAGAGGCATCTTCAGCCTTATCTAACTCAGTAAGTCAGAGTCAAGGATTTGTCTACAGCAAGACAGGAACCATTTTTTAATTTTTTTTAATAGTTCAAATTAGGAACAAGCTTGTTTCACATATCAATCCCTTCTCCCTCTCCCTCCCCTCACCCCCCACCCCTCCTCCCTCCACTCCCCAGGCAGGGTAAGGCCCTCAACAGGGGCTCTGAAAGGGACCATTCTAAATGTCTCATAATTATACTATTGGTCCCAAGAGCTTTATTTAAGTCTAAGGTCCCAAGTGCTTTGTTTAAATCTAAGCTCAGCATCTTTTCCTTTTTAACACCAAACTTGGTATTGGACTGAGAGAGAAAGATGAGGCTTTATTATAGATTTGACACTGACTACTGAGTCCTTGAGGAGCCTATATTTTTTCTTTAAAGAGCTGAACAAGGATGACAGAAATAGACATACCAAGATAGATGGGGATATGCCCATGAGGTCTCAACCCTACTACAGTTTAGTAAGAATGTGGTCTTCAGGCTAAGAAGGCTTGTACAATGTCTATTTCCAACTCCTGGGATCTGTGACCCTTTTACCATACATGGAAAGGAATACTTGGTTTCTGTGGGGCCTCTAGAATCTTTAGAGATGGTGAGGGTCACAAAGAATTCTTCATACCAGAAATGAAGTTTCCCCTCCAAAAGCATTAAAATTAATGGTGGTATGTGATTGCTTCTATTTTCTCTCCCTCAAAACTCTGAGAAGAATTTACCTTTTCCACAAGAATTTGTCCATGGACCCATCATACAAAAATTTTAGTAAGCACATGTGAAGGTAAATTGATAAGTACAATATTGGACTTCATAAAATGTACCTCTTAGTACCATGTTTAGGAATCTCTGTGGGACTGCCTTAAAGGGAAGCTGTGTTTCCTTATGGCTAAATGCACATTAGCAGATTCTAAAGTAGCCATGAGGTTCAAGGAGGGGAGACTTGAAATCAGCTTCCCATGAGTCCAAATCTTCATAGATGCCACTCCTCAAGCAGTGTGCAGCTTCGGGCACCTTATCCTTTCTGATTCTTAAGCTTTGTATTTGTAAATGAAACTGGCATTTAATCAACAGTGTAAAAGGATGCATGTTCCAAATCAATAAATATTTTTGTAAATACAAATACCATACCCTTTGGTTTGGGGTGGATTTTTAAAATTTAAGCCCAGTTTAGGAAATGATTTTCCAAGATAGCAAAGCAGTAATCAAGGAAAAGTCATGGTGTGTCTTATCTATTCTATCCAGGTGTGAGCTTCTTGCTAGAGAAACTCTGCAATCTTGGCATCTCCCAGCTGACCCCAGTGCTTGCCTGTTGCTTGAGAGTGCTACAGATAGAGCGCTCGTCTGATTTGCTTCTTCACGTTCAGAGTTAGGAATAATATCTAGAGCACAGCATGCTTGTCACTTACATGAATCCATCCTCACAACTGCCTGCTAAAGTTGTGCTATTATCCTTAGTATTAGATGGGGAAGTAAGGAACAGAGATTAAGTCAAATGTCTTAAAAATACTCAGCAAGTAGCAAAGCTGGGATTTGAATCCGAGGTCTTTTCCCATATATATATATATATATATATATATATATATATATATATATATCACATAGAAGGTACTTGTTTGATATTTGTAAAAAAGAATACAGCTATGAAAACATAAAGTATAATTGCGCAAAGAGAAAGGGCATCATCACACATGGGCACTGATTATAATAGCCTTGTTCCTAGAAATTGGATACAAATCTACTCTTTATAAGCTTTTTGCTAATGTACCTAATACATGTATAGCTTGAAAAAAAAAGAACCCATAGTGCCCATTAAGGGTTCCTGCTGCTTAGACACGGTGACCCATTTTGTTTAGTGAAGAATCCCTTTGTCAAGTCAATAATCACCTCCTAAATTCTCCCATTTATATAGTCTTTTCTGACATGTAGGGAACTGGTGAATATCCTTTTTGTAGATCTTTTCCACTTGCCTACAATAGCCACCCTACCCTCCTAGAACTGTAGGGCTAGAAAGACAGTTGGTGCCCTCTTCTGGAGATTTGGGGCAGTAGCATGCATTGAGCCACCGGGGTGCGTTTCTAGGAGAACAGGCCAAATTCCTTCCTTTCCATTCAAATGATAAGAAGGTAGTTAGCTTGAGGGTCTTTTTATGAAAACAAGATCATTGGCGTGGGCCAGGTGGCCAAGGCTCACAATCGCAGCTGTCTTGAAGACTAAGGCAGGAGTATAAATAAGGCCAACCTGGGCAACTTCGTTGAGATACCATCCCTTGGGGCGGGGATGCTTTGAACCTACCTTTTTTTTTTTTTTTTTTCAAAGTTAGGTCATGTTAATTATAGATAGTTGTACAAATTGCTGATCAGAAAATTGAACGATTATATGGATTTTCTATAAATTTCAAAGTTTAGGAGTCTTTAAAATTGTATACATTGGTAATTATTAATACCTTTGCTTTAACAATAGAATATAAAAAGTAATGTGAGCTGGGGCTAGAGCTCCATGGTGGAGTACTTGCCTGCAATATACAAATACCTTTAGTTAAATCTCCAATGCTTGGGAAGAAAACAATGTGTTTCCTGATGCTGTAGTGAAGAAAATTAGATTTCTGGTGAACCTTTTGGTTTGAGACAGTGTCTCATTATGTAGCCAAGATTGGCCTGTTATCTTCTACCTCTCATCTACCTGACTTCTGAGTTTACAAGAGTGAGGGCACCATACCCAGCCATTTTAAGCGTTGGAAGGACTCCAAGAATGTATTTTCTTCAGTAAGGATATATATACACACATACTTTAAGGCTATTAATGACAGACACCATGTATTGAAGATTAACTAGTTGCTACTTTATATAAATTCTCATTTATATAAGTATCATTTAAATCACATCAAATCCTGACAGTACCAATGTACAATTAATAAAACAGATGGAGAAAGGCTAAGCAACAGCCCCAAAGTAGCAGAGCCAGGAGTTAAAGCCTCAGTGGTACTCCTTTTGGTATAATATGTTCTCTTTCTCTACATTATTTTTTTTTGCTCCCATGTCAGAATCTCACTACAAAAAAAAAAAAGATGTCATGGAGATGTTCTTTGACTGATAGAATTTCCATATAAGACTGAAACATCAAAGAAAATCATGATCAAAACACTCACATGGACTGTTGCTTGTTGGCCTCACTATTTGTTCATATATATAGAACACAATATATGATGATACATAGTTTAGTTAAAGGCAAGGGTCAAATAGCAAGGACAATATTAGAAAAACAGAGAAGTAGTTTAGATAGGGAGGAGGCCAGGATTAGTGGCACAGATCTGTATTCCTAGCTATGAAGTAGACTGAAGCAGGAGGACCACAAGTTCAAGGCCTGCCTGGGTAACAGAGTGAGTTCAAGGTAAGTGTGTGCAACTTAATGAGACCCTGTCTCGAAATTAAAAGGTGACCTGGATGTAAATCAGTAGTAGAGTACTTGCCTAACATTTGCCAAGCCCAAGTTCAATTCTCATAGCACAGAAAGAAAATGAGAGGGGGAGTAGGAGGGTGCTGAAGGAGCTTGGTGGCTGCCTCTCTAAAGCCCAGGAAGCTAGGATAAATCCATCAGGCTAAGCCCCAGCTTAACAAGTTGAGTAGCATAGATCAAAGATAATGAAAACTGATCTACACTTGGAACTTACTTTGTTCTAGACACTCTTGTGTTTTACATATATTAATTTCATTAGTCCTCACAAAATTTCAGTTTAGCTCTTACAAAATTAAGAGAATGACCACTATGCGAAATTGGAGGTAAAGAGAAACTGAGTAAATTGCCCAATACAAGCTAAAAAGTGGCGGACCTGGAATTCGCCATTCAAAATATAGACGAAAGGTTGATAGTGTAGATAGTGAAAAGAGTTTGGTGCTGTTCAAAAGGCTGACTCACAAATGTTACTATGGCAAAAGGAGAAAAGTGTTACCCCACTGCATAAAGACATTCTTGTAAACAAACATGTTAAGGGCTAGATTATTACCAAGAAAAATTAATTTGCATGCTGTACATATCATGCACCATTCAAGCCAAGATATGTTCTTGAAACTTCAGAAGTCAAATAAATGCCCAATAATAGAAGCCGCTGATGTCCAGCAACAGCTGAATAGATAAAGAAAATGTGATATACCTGTGAGAACACACACACGTGAGCTTTATGTAGCCATAGAGACGTGAAATAGAGGGACTGGAAAGATAGCTTAGCATTTATTGGTATGCACCACTCTTTTAGAGGAATGCAATTCAATTCCCAGCAACTATGTTGCAGGTTTCACAACCTCCTGGGACTTTTTTTCTGGTCTCTGTGAGCCCCTGTACTTACCAGTACATAACATAATTTAAAATAAATCTTATTTTGAAATACAAAGAGCATTTGGAGGAAAATAGATTGAACTAGAGACCATCATAGTAAGAGAAATAAGCCAGACTTTAATGTCAATTTTTTCTCATATGTAGCATACAGAAAGAGACGAAGAGGCAGGGAAACAAGACAGGGACAGGGTAATGAGGGAAAATGGAAAGACAGCCGTTACATTTTCTCCATGATATGAAAGCCTGGGGCAGACTGTTTGCTGAAGGAGAGAGTATAAGAGAAATTCATGGGGGTGCATATGAGCAAAGTACAGTAATATTCATATATGAAATGATATAATAAAACCCATTATTTTGTATGCTATCTGAGAACAAAAGCAACAAAAATTTGAGTAGAAAGAGCAAGGAACCTGTGTTCAACTGAAAGTCCAGCCTGCTCTGTGGAAAGAAAAGCACATTTGAGGAGGAAACCTGTGCTGCTGGAAACCTATGCTCTCTGAATTCATGGTATAGTAGTCTCAATAACGAAGAAACCTCTGAAATGTATGTAAAATTCAAACAGAAAAAAATATAAAAGCAAAAGTCCAAAGACCCATGCTTGTTTCATGATAATGTTGCCTGTTTATAGATAGTCACATTATGAAGTAAGTGCCTTCCACAAATCAGGCCTCACCCATCCAATTCAAGTCTTGACCTCATGCCTTATGTTTTCACCAAATCTCCATCCAACCTGGGTGAGAGCAAGTTCATAACCTACCATCTTTCAACAGAACTGATGCCCAGGGAAGCTTAAACCAAGTGACCCAGCTCTGTTGCCTCCCATTAGGAACCTAGGTCAGACAAGCTCCCCAAAATTCACCTTCCATTGCCTTGGGGTTCTCAGAGGAAACCTGCTCACCACTTTCCATGGTAAACCAGCAAATTCCAAGTTGGTGGTCTCAAACTTAACTCTATATTACAATCATCTGTGAGCTGAAAACCCCTCGTGGGCTGGTAACATTCCAGACCCAAAGGAGCAGAATCTGATCAGCTGCCTCCAACGTACAGCCAGAATTTCGAACCACTAGGCAAGGACTCTTCTTGAAGCTCCAGTAGCCACACTCACACAGTGATTTTCACATTCTACTGTTTGCAGGGCCTTCTTGAAGCACCTGCTGAGACCTTACCCCCATAGAGTTTGTATTTGAGACTGGATCCAGGAGAATACATTCTTTTTTCCCCTTTTATCACCTATTTATTTATTTATTTATTTATTTATATTTTTTTACTTCCCGACCACTACTCATCCTAGGTAGCTTCACCACAATCCAGCAGCAAACCACACTTTTGTGAGATGCTTCACTAAGAGTTATAGAAGTTGGATGGGAATAGGAGGCCTCTGTCTCTTTAAGGCCTGATTGAGGGATAGCCTTTAAATCTGCGGTAGCACGGGGTAAGGTTGCTTCCTTTTAACCTATTATATTGGGTGCAGTCCAGATTCCTGGAACGGGCCTCTCCTCGTAGGTTACTTTAGCCTGTCTGAGAAGTACTGTGTGGTTCCCACCAATGGATAGTGGGTAGGGCATGCTGCCTTGTCCCACTTGCCGTTTCTGTTTGTTTTCGTGCCAAGAAGCCTAGTCAGGAGACTTGCTTTGGCCCAGAAGATTCTCCCACAGGAAGCAAGAGAGGGTCTGCCAGCCGGTTTTTCTTTTGATTTCCTGCCCTGTCTTTGGTGTTTGTTAAACCAGGATGTGGAAGAGGTCAGAGTGATGTCCTTTGGACTTGAGTAGGAATCCGTTGACAAGCACCAAGCTTTTCAAGATGGCCCTTCTCACAATTCTTAAAATTCTTTTTTGGGGAATGGTGTTTTTTATGGAACACAGGGTTCAAATGGCAAAGGCAGGGTGGCCCTCCATCACCCGCCTTGCTGACGACCCCACATTGCCCTTAAATCTGGATCTGGCAAAAGAAGCCTCTGGAAAGGAGATGAAGCCACGGCCCCAAGGATATCCCCTGAGGTATATGCTGAAGTTATACCAGCGTTCGGCCGACCTGCATGGGCATCCTAGGGAGAATCGCACGATTGGAGCTAAAATGGTGAGGCTGGTAAAGCCCTCAGCCAATGTAGTAAGGCCTCTCCGAGGTGAGTTCTTGTGGCCCCACAACCCTTCAGGGAACAGAAGAGGGGAAATGTGTAGACAGAAAGGAGGCTTGGTGTGTTGTCATTGATTGGTGAGCAGATTTGGTCAAGTGTGGCTTTCAGAGAGTTGGAAACTTATGAAAAGCTGGTTCCAAGCCTATTTCCCATTCGAGCCACAACATAAGAAAAAATTGTCTTGGGTCCTACTGAGCAATCTTCCTGGGCTGCAGGACAGCTAAGTACAGTATGAACTCCTTTATTTTGTAAGTTGTTATACCTCTTAAACTAGGGCTTTTTATGTGGTTGGTTGTTCTTTGAAGGCAAAGACTACAAACAAGATAATGAGCTAGGAAAACTTGCATGGCCTCAGACAGAAACCAGCTATCATCTGAAAGTCAACATACATGACCCTATAACCTCCTTGTTACTATATTTAATCCTAATGACAACCATTTCCATTTGTTGTCATGTGGCAATGAGCTTAATTTTAAAGATCAGAAAAAAAAATAAGGCACAGAGATTAAGTAACTTGCAGATGTTCCCCTAGACAACTGGCTGGCAGAGATGAGATTTAAACTCCTGATCATCTGATTCTGAATGCACTACGAAGATATCCTTACACCAAGCACTTTTATTACTTGGTTCACATTACCTCTTGGGGATTTTGGTACCATGGGACCGAGTGTATTTATTTGTCCACATTATGCTCTATCTATGAATTGGATACTGTTCCCAGTCTCCTGAAGTAAAGGCAGCCATCAACTTCAATAAAACTTCCTAGGAACTTGATGAGATCAGTATGGGGTTTGCATTACTCTCTAAGATACCCACAGGATTCACACTTCTTCATTCAAGTAAAATAACTTATATTTTACTATCCATCCCTTGCTGTGAGCTTAATGTGTATCAGGCACTGGAAAAATTACTTTGCAAATACTATGAGAGTATTACTTTTTAATACTATAAAAGGAGGTGATGGTATAATCACTTATAGGTGAAGAAACTGAAACTCTAATGCCACACAGCTAGTAATGGGTAGAACCAGATATCAAACAGGCTCTGAAACTCCAGTGTCTGTAATCTTAATTACCATACCATGATGAATCCTCAGTAGAGGATTTTAATTGAGCACAAGTTGCTGTGTTTGTGTGTGTGTGTGTGTGTGTGTGTGTGTGTGTGTGTGTGTGTGTAGTTTTGGGATAAAGGCAAATAACATCTTCCCTAGCCTCTAGGGGTTCCTAGTATCAATAGACAATTACATAATGATGTAATGATGTAAGGACGAGTGCTTTGAAGAATGACTCACTGATCAGAATTAAGAAAGCAGGGAGTTAGTTAGGAGGCCTCAATGAAGAGATGCTATTTGAGAAAGGAATAAGGAGAGTATGCATGTAGACAATGAGGTGCACAATGTAGCAAAGAAAAGTGGCATGGTAGTAGAGATTAATTTAGCAAATTGTATTTTACTACTGAATGCTATGCATAAAGATGTGATTAAGACAAATATAGCGCCTGCTCTCATAGAACACATGTTCTTATGGAGAAGATAAATTAGCAAACTGTTAAATAATTGCAATTTGTGGCAAGTGAAATGCTCTGCAATAGTGAATAGTAAGGCCACTTCTTTCTGTAGGGGGTTAGCTTTGAAGAAGTGATATATGGGCTGAGGTCTGTAAGAAGTTTTAACTGAGGAAACTGAACAGAACCTGATTTAGGCAGAAAAAACTTGTAAAGGCTTAAAGGGCAGAAACGGGCATATCCCACTCGAAGAAGGGAAAGACTAGTGGGGCTGGAGCCTTGTGGGGAATGGCAGGAACTGAGACTTTTTAGAGTCAGGGACTTGCAGGCCTTGAGAAAGGATCTGGTTTTTATTACTAAGTGTGGCAGAAAAACTGAACAAATCAAGGGTGCACTGGTGATGGGATGGATGCCTAGAACTGCAAGGATCCTGGGTGACTGTGGGACAACTGGCATCTAAGGCCTATAGAAGGATCCAGAAGTTCAGTCACACAGGATGTATGAGTCATCCCTTCCCTTGAAAAGTCTTCACAGACCCTTCCTGGCTCAGGTTCTCAGCAGCCCCACCCTGCTTCAGGAAACATGTGATGTCAAGGTCTGAAAGGAAAGGGCAGTTCCTCAGCAGACAGCCTGCTAGATGTTTGGGTGGGGTTCCTTTGCAGGGTGGGGCAGGTGTACGAGTGGGCCTCTTGGAAAAATTGTACTAGGAGAATGTGGGATAACATAAGGAAACAAGTACAAGGGTAGCTTGTGTCTCCTTCCCTAGAATGAAGGCCGGTGCTGCGAACCTGAGGATGTGTTAGGCATGAGCTGGAATGGGAACTTCTAAAACTATTTTGAACACCAAGACATTAAGGACTTCTTTGTTGAAAGTGACTGTCCCCTTGGAGAATTTTAGGCTTGCACACTCAGTGGAAAAGGAAGGTTAGGTGAATGATACATGGACACACTAAGATGTTCCAACACAACAGGAGGCTTTACCCCATGCTGTCTGTTTTCTAGTCCAGTCTTAACCTGTACCAGGAAAAGAAGTTCACAGCTCTGCAGACAGAGGCTTCCACTATTTATTTTTGGAAATAATTTTTTTTCAAGAATATATTCTGATCATGGTTTGGCCACATGGTGTCAGAACTACAATTTGGATTAAAGCTTTTAAACCTAGGTTTCATGCAGTTTGGGCAGGTTTTTTATTTATTACTTTCTTTTTATTTTATTTTATTTTATTTTATTTTTGAGACAGGGTTTCTCTGTGTAGGTTTGGTTGCCCTGGAACTCACTCTGTAGACCAGGTTGGCCTAAAACTCAAGAGATCCACCTGCCTCTGCCTCCCAAGTGTTGGGATTAAAGGTGTACACTGCCACCACCTGGCTGGAGCAGGGTTTTTTCCCCAAAGACTATTCATGCAATCAAGGTTCTTACCGAAATGGTATTCAGGGGCGTGGTTGTAAAATGAATGGGCTAAACCTGAGTGGAACAGGAGGGACTGAGCTGAAGGAAAAGATTCAGAAACAGTTCTTGAAGTTGGTGGAAGGCAGAGATGCAAAGACGGTTAAGCACCCAGTTCAGTGATTCATGACAGCCATAGCACCCAATATTAGATTTTCCCCCTAAAACTACATCTGTATAGTGATGTGACATGGAAATCCTTTCTTCATACATGTGTGTTTTGATAGTTTTCTTCATTGGTCACTTTTAATAGTCAATGAATAGTATAACTCATCATCAATATATACATACAACATACTTCTATATTTGAGTTTTCACTGTTAGTAGTGTTGTAATTTAAGTGTCTTGAGACAAAGATGCCATGGGACAGGGTTCAAGCAGAGAGTTTTTTAATTAGGGAAAGGGACCCTGAAAAGGGGAAAGGGAGAGGGGAGACTGTCGTCTAGGGATAGGAACAGTGGGAAAGAAGCAGACAGGCAGGAAGAGAGAGAGGGGGGGAGAGGGGGAATGGGGGAAGAGAGAGAGGCAAGAACAGAGGGAGAGAAAGAGAGGAGGATGGGAGGTGGGCAGGGCCCTTTTAAAGAGGAACATAGAGAATAGGCACAGGTGGTGTTTTTAGTGGCTGCAGCTGAGGGTGTATCTTGTCAGTACTCCGAGGACAGGCCAGTACAGATGCCTGAATACCAATAGTCCAAAAGTAAGATGGATTTATGCTTACTATAAATAGACTTGGGTTCAAATCTTTTACTTGCCAGGTGATGACTGCATGCATTCTTTTTCAGTTCAGGGTATAGAATCCAGGACCTGGACTGGTCGTACTAAGCTTCATCCCCAGCCTTTGCTCAGGTGTCCTCTGATGGATTCTGTAAGCCTCAATGTCATTATGTACAAAATAGGGATAATAACTATCTCATAAGACTATTGTAAATTAAAGGATCTATGTAGGTACTAGATAGTATACTAGTAGGTGCTCAATAAATGAGTTAATTTCAGGGCTAATTACAACTATCAGTTTACATTCAGGTTTTATAAGGATGTACAAGTGGTAGATAAGACACTAACAGTGGGTCCTGTTCTTTCACATTTGTGCAGGTCCCTGGCATGTACAGATCCTGGACTTTCCTTTAACATCAAACCAGGTAGCATACCAGCTTATCAGAGCCACTGTGGTTTACCGCCATCAACTTCATCTAGTTCATTATCATCTCTCCTGCCACGTGGAACCTTGGATCCCCAAATGCCTGGCCAAGCACTTTCCTTCTTCAGAAGCAGGTTCGTCAAAGTTGCCTCCCATGTCGAAAGCCTGGACAGAGATGGATATTACACACTGTGTTCAGCAGAGGCTCTGGAATCGCAAGGGACGGAGAATCCTTCGCCTCCGCTTCATGTGTCAGCAGCAAAAAGGCAGTGAGGTTCTTGAGTTCCAGTGGCATGGTATGTCATCCTTGGATGTCGCCTTCTTGCTGCTCTATTTCAATGACACTGACAGGAGTGTACAGGCTAAACTTCTTGCACAAGGCCAAGAGGAGTTAACTGACAGGGAATCTTCTGTTCTCATGCGGAGTGCCCGGCAAGCATGCAGCATTGCATCTGATGTCCCTTGTCATTCTCAGGAACATGATGGGTCTATAAATAATCAGTGTTCCCTCCACCCTTACAAGGTCAGCTTCCATCAACTAGGCTGGGATCACTGGATCATTGCTCCCCGTCTCTACACTCCAAATTACTGTAAAGGATTCTGTAGTCGTGTGCTACCCTATGGTCTCAATTCACCCAACCATGCCATCATTCAGAGCCTTGTGAATGAACTAGTGAATCACAGTGTACCACAGCCTTCCTGTGTCCCTTATAAGTTTCTTCCTATGAGCATCCTTCTGGTTGAGGCAAATGGGAGTATCTTGTACAAGGAGTATGAGGGTATGATTGCCCAGTCCTGCACATGTAGATAACAATGAAGTTGTAGCTATTTCAAATTTCCTAAGAAACTGGAGAAGATAAAGACAGCACTATTGGTGTTAAAGCTGACAGTGATCTACCCAATCTACAGCTTCTATTCCTTATCTTAAAAAAAAAAAACTATTGTGCTTATGCTTAAAATATAAGAGCACTTTAAATTCTATAAATGTTGGGATCACATCTTAATATTTTAAAAAATTAATTTAAAATACCATGAAATAGTTATCTTTAGCATTATTTAAATCTCTTCCCTCATTTGTGAACTCTTCAGCTTGTAAAAGAGTTTTCTGGTACTAGTAGCATAGCATGGATCGGTGTGATTTTACTAGTCAGAGCCTGCAGTGCTTGGATAAGATGCTTTTCTAGAGATGTACTATTATGTCATTTTTTTATTGTGACTTTGAAAAAAACAACACTGGTCCATGGTAGTAGAACATGTGGCATTCTGGAGCTGACTTCATTCTGGGCTCACCTGTTTTATGTGTTCATCTGGGCTCTTCTGGGCATGGGTCTCTGGAAGGACAACATTTGCTGCTTGGGAAGAAGTATAGAACTTTCTCTGGAATTAAATTCCTTGAGTTTCTCTCCTTTTAGTGGTACTGAGGATAGTGGTACTGAGGATAGTGAGCAAGTGCTTTACCTCTGTGCTTTATTCCCAGCCCAGCTTGGCTCTACAATCCTGTACCATAAGTGTTGGAACAATATTGCAAATAAATGATACTTTGCTTGTTAAAGAGAATCTTAAATGCTTTGGAGATTGGGAAGAATGAATTTATGGCTTTTGTAATCTACAGCTATGATCCAAATATCTACCCTAGTCTCTGAGGGACAGGGCCAGAGGCGGCTCTGAATTTGCTCTCCAGGCAGCACTACTAGTAAGCTGCTCTCACTGATGTGCCTGTTAGAGAAACCCATTATGTTGCAGTACCTGCATAGCTATTGATTATTCTTCTCACCATTCTCGGTGGGATAGGACCTGACTTAAGGGTTCGGGCATGTGCTTGCCACTGTTAATTCCCATCTGTTTCTTCACATTTATCATAAATTAACTCAGTTACTTGTTAATTAATCATTTCCCAGTGGTTGATGCTCACTGGACTGAATATCTGGATCTATTACTTAGCATCATTTTGCTCACATATATACTTAGAAATAAATTCAGGCTTTACCATTTATCTCTTCAGTATTGTCATGACAACTCCATTTAAAGTAGCTGTGTCTACTCTCTTCTCATAGCACAGTAAGCTTTCCCTTAATATGCTGTAGTGATACCGTCTTCACTGAAAAAAGTTGGAGCTCCCTTTGAAGGTTTTACTTGTTTCATGACTATGTTCTGAGTGACCAGAGCTGAAGACCTAGGAAATCCTTTGAACACAAAGTTGACATTGTTTTTGTGTGTGTGACATGGAATACCCCACTATTTATATATCTGTATGTTTATATATTTTCTTAAAGAATAAATGTAACATGTGTACTTTGCATATAAAATATAGTGATTTCAAAACTGTTTAATTTATAAAAGATTATGAAAGCTATGTTGTTATGCAAGGTGGTTTGAGAAATCATGATATGTTGTAAGCTGAACTAGGAGAACAAATTTGGCTTCCCATTTAGCTATTTCTTCAGCATTCCTAGGATAGGCAAAAACACACAACAAACCTGAAAATGTACTTTGGCTATGGGATTAAGTCCAGAGTTCAACCTCTTGGTGTTCTTTGGAGTTTTCAGAAAAAAATATCTCTGACCCTTATGACTTCTGGACACCTTTGAAACTTAAGGGAAATTCATGATTAGTTGTCCCTATTATGTTCCGAGTAGTCAAAATAACCAAGGAAAACACTGGCAGGATGGTGTCATTTGTCAATGGTGTTATCGTTTTCCCTTTGAAAAACTGTATTGATTCAGTTGAGCACCTTTTCTTCAAGTCTAAAGTAAAAGGCATGTGTCTTAAACCTTCCTCTGAGAGAAAAGCAGTTCAGACATCCTCTACACTATTGCTAGGAGTCTTAACTGGGGTCATCCTTGTGGATTCCTGGGAATTTCCCTAGTATAGGTTTCTCCCTAACCCCATAATGTCTCTATCAAGGTTTCTTCTCTTTATTGCTCTCTCATTCTGTCTCTCCCCCAATGTAACCATACTTTTCCCTCATGTTCTCATCTCCCCTCCCCTTTACTGCCTCCTGCCCCTAGTTTACCCAGGAGATCTCATCTAATTTCCCTTCCCAGGGCGATCCATGCATCCCTCTTAAGGTCCTCTTTGTTACCTAGCTTCTCTGGAGCTGTGGGTTGTAGTCTGGTTATCCTTTGCTTTACATGTGGGAGGCAGTTTTGTAGCTTGGTCCCTGGCAGTAGGACCAGGATCTATCCCTGGTGTATGAATTAGTTTTTTGGAGCCCATTCCCTATGGTGGGATGTCATGCTCAGCCTTAATGCATGGGAAGGAGCTTGGGCCTGCCTCAACTTAATGTGCCAGGCTTTGATGACTCCCAATGGGAGGCCTTCCCCTTTGGCAGGAGTAATGAGAGGTGGGCTGGGGAGGGAGGCAGGGAGAAGGATGGGAGGGAGAACTGTGGAATATAAAATGAAATTTAAAAAAGAAAATAGATTTTTGCTGGGCAGTGGTGGTGCATGCCCGTAATACCAGGAGGCAGAGCCAGGCAGATCTCTGAGTTCCAGGCCAGACTGACAGGGATACATGGAGAAACCCTTTCTTGAAAACAAAAATAAAAACCCAAAAACAAAAAAAGAGAAAGAAAATGGATTATTTTCTCACATAATATAGCCTTATTGCAGTTTCCCTTGCCTCTACTCCCCCCAGTTCCTTCCTACCTCTTCTCCCACCCTGATCCACTCCCTTTCTGTCTCATTAGAAAAGAACTGGATTCTAAGAGATAAGAAAATACAATGAAATGAAATAGAAAAAAATAAGATCATCACATTGAAGTTGAACAAGATAAGCCAACAGATGGGAAAGAGTCCAAAGAGAAAGGATAAGAATCAGAGACCCACTCATTCATTTATTCAGGAATTCCATGTAAACACTAAATTGGAAGCCATAATATATACGCTAAGGACATGGTATAGACCTGTGCAGGTCTTGTGCACCCTGCTTCAGTCTCTGCTATACTCATAGAACAGTGCCTCATCTGCTGCACGAGGAAGCTTCTCTGATGATGGCTGAATGAGGTACTGTTCTATAAGTATAGCAGAATTTCATTAGAACTCAATATATCACTATGTGTCAGGGTTTTTTGGGGGAGGGTATGAGGGTTTCTTTTTGGGCGTTTTTTGTTTTGTTTTAGATCAGCAGTATTTGGTCTTACCCTATGTCCCTGGGCTATCTAGTCTCAGGTTCTTGGTAACACGAGTAATGTTAGTATAGGTTCCATCTCGTGGAGTAGGCCTTAAGTCAAATCAGGAATTGGGTTTGTGACTGACTGACTTGGTGTTTATGCTACTCTTTTGGTAGTCTGCAGAGTACCTTTCTGTAAAAAAAGACACTGGAAAATGTGGGTGACAGCTTTATGCAGGTACCAGCTATACTTTTCATGTTCAATGATCTGTGTTGGTATTGTCTTTAGCAATGGGGTGTTGATGTTACTTCATAGAGAGGAACCTAATGTCTTGGCAAAAGCATGGGTTGTTTGGAGGTTCCCATGGCACCTTCTTTGGCCAACAAGTCAATTAGATTTAACCCAATCCTGGTGCTGGAAACTTCATTTGGTGTCCACTTAAGACTTTGTCTTCTCCATTTTTGTTGGTGATTTCATTTAGATTGCCTTCTTATATATTTTAGGAAGTTTCTACTTTTTTCATACTATCACTCAAATTCCCTTTAACTTTAGCTACTTTTCCCTATAATCTCTCCCTCAATCGCCTCTCTCTTTCCTTCCCTACTTGATCTTCCCATTCCAGCACCCTCACCTGTCCATTTTTTATCTATTCTATTTCCATTTCTTAACAAGACACATCATTCCTATGTTCCCTATTGACATATATTACCTCTCATCCTGTACTCTATACCTACCCTATGTGGTTCCACAGATTGTAGCTTGGATATCATTAACTTAACAGCTAATATGCACATATAAGGGAGTACTTACCATATTTGTCTTTCTGAGTGTGGGTTACCTCACACAGGATGATTTTATCTGTGAGTTTCATAATTTATTTTTTAATGGCTGAGAAATATTCCATATGTAAATGTACCACATTTTCTTCATGTGTTTTTTTGTTGTTGTCCTCCAAGAAGTCTTTATTTCAATTTACTTTGGTTTCAAATGGAGCAAATGAGTTTCAAAAAATTTCATGGCTTAGGATTTATTTATTTTTTAAAATTTCATTTTATATTCTAACTACAGTTCTCGCTCCCATTCTTTATCCTGCTCCCAACCTCTCCCCAACCCACTCCTATCCACTTTTCCTAATGGGGTAAGGGCTCCCATGAGGAGTCAACAAAGTCTGGCAAGCCCCTCCACCTCTGCATTAAGGCTGAGCACGGTATTCCACCATGGGGAATGGACTCCCACAAGCTAGCTCATGCACCAGGGATAGATCCTGGTCCTACTACCAGGGCCCCTCAGATAGTCCAGGCTTCACAACTTTCTCCCATATACAGAGGCTCCACAGTTTTCGGTCTAGATTTCATGAATTTCCATGAGCTTGGTTCAGCTGTCTCTGTAGATTTCTCCATCATGATCTTGACCTCCCTTGCTCATATATTCCCTCCTCCCTCTCTTCCACTGGGTTCCTAGAGCTCTGCCTGGTGCTTGGTTGTGGATCTCTGTGTCTAGTTCCATTAATTACTGGATGAAGGCTCTATGGTGACAGTTGGGGTAGACACCAATCTGATTATAGGGGAATACCAGTTCAGGCGCCCTCTCCACTATTGCTAGGAGTCTTAGCTGCGATCATCCTCATGGATTCCTGGGAATTTCCCTAGCACCAGATTTCTCCTAACCCATAATGTCTCTCTCTGTATGAAGATATCTCTTTCAATACTCTCCCACTCCGTCCCTCCTCCAACTTAACCATACTTTTCCCTCATGTTCTCATCTCCCCTCCCCTTTACTGCCTCCTGCCCCTAGTTTACCCAGGAGATCTCATCTAATTTCCCTTCCCAGGAAATCCATTCCTCTTAGGGTCCTCCTTGTTACCTAGCTTCTCTGGAGCTGTGGATGGTAGTCTGGTTATCCTTTGCTTTGCATCTAATATTCACTTATGAATGTGTACCTACCCTGTGCTTATCTTTCTGGGGACTTTTTCTAGTTCCATTCCATGATGTCCTTGTTTCTTACAGCTGAGTAGTACTCCATTATGCAAATGTACCACATTGTCTTTATCCATGCTTTGGCTGAGGGCCATCTAGGTCGTTTCTGGGTTCTGTCTATTACAAATAATGCTGCTATGAATATTGTTGAGCAAGTCCTTGTGGTATGATTGAGTATACTTTGGGTATATGCCCAAGAGTGGTATGGCTGGGTCTTGGGGTAGATTGATTCCCATTTTTTTGAGAAACAGCAGTACTCATTTCCAATATCTAGGTTGTTTCATATTTATGGCTATTATAAATAGAGCAGCAAGAAACATGGTTTAACAAGTGTCTCAAGGGTAAGATAAAACTGTCTTTGGGTGTATTCCCAAGAATAGTATAGATGGATCTTGAGGTAGATTGATCCTCATCTTAGGAACTGCCACAGTGATTTCCATAGTGACTGTACAAATTTGTAGTCGTACATGCAATGGATAAGTTTTGCTCCACATCGTCTCCAGCATGAGTTGTCACTTGTTTTAATGTCTTGGCCATTCTGAAGGGTGTAACATGAAATCTAGAAGTAGTTTGGGTTCGCATTTCCCTGATGGCTAAGGATGTTGACCATTCCTTTGTGTTTCTCAGAGATCTGAGTTTTCTCCATGGAAAACACTGTTTAGAACTGTACCACATTTTTAAATTGTATTATTTATTTTTTGATACCTAGTTTTTTGTGCCCTTTATATATTTTTGGTATTAACCTTCTATAGGATGTGTAGTTGGTAAAATCTTTTCCCATTCTGTAAGCTGATGCTTTGTCTGAGTGGCTATGTCCTTTGCTGTGTAGAATTTTTCAATTTCATGAGGTCTCATTTATTAATTGTTCATCTTATCTTCTGTGCTAATGGTGTTCTGTTCAGAAAGTCGTTCTCTGTGTCAATGAATTCAAGGGTATTCCCCACTTCCTCTTTTATCAGGTTCAGTGTATCTGGTTTTCTATTGAGGTCTTTGATCCATTTGGACTTAAGTTTTGTGCAGGGTGGTATGTATGGCTCTATTTTCATTCTTCTACATGCTGATATCCAGTTTGATCAGCACCCTTTGTTGAAGATTCTTTCTTTTCTTCAGTGTGTATTTCTGACTTATTTATAAAAGTCAGGTGTCCATATGTGTGCAGATTTATGTCTGGGTCTTCAATTTGATTCCATTTATCAATGTGTTTGTTGTTACCCCAATACCATGATATTTTATTGCTATAGTTCTGTAGTACAACTTGAAATAAGGGATGGTGACATTTCCAGCAGTTCTTTTATTATTCAGAATTGTTTTAGCTATCCTGGCTTTTTTGTGTTTCCGTATGAAGCTGAATATTGTCCTTTAAACATCTCTGAAGAATTGTATTGGAAATTTGATGGGGATTGCATTGAATTTTTAGATTTCCTTTGATAGGATGGCCATATTTTACTATGATAATCTTACCAATCTATGAACATGGGAGATCTTTCCATATTCTGACATCATTTTCAATTGCTTTCCTCAGTGACTTAAAGTTTTTATCATGCAGGATTTTTCACTTGTTTGGTTAGAGCTACCCCAAAATATTTTAGATTATTTGATGCTATTGTGAAAGTTGTTGCTTCACTGATTTCTTTCTCAGTAGTTTGACATTTGTATACAGGAGGGCTACTGATATTGTGATTTAATTTTGTATGTAGCTACATTGCTGAAAGTGTTTATTAGCTATAGGAGTTTCCCAGTGGAATTTTTCAGGTCGCTTCTGTATAACTGCAAATAAAGATAATTTGACTTCTTCCTTTCCAATTTGTATCGCCTTGATCTCTTTCATTTGTATTATTGCTCTAGAGAAGTCTTCAGGTACTATAGTGAATAGGTATGGAGAGAGTGGACAACCTTGTCTTGTTTCCTGATTTTAGTGGAATTGCTTTGAGATTCTCTCCATTAAAGTGCTTGCTGTTCATTGCCTTTATTATGTTTAGGTATGTCTCTTGTATCCCTAATCTCACCAGGACTTTTATCATGAAGGAGTATTGAATTTTGTCAAAGGCCTTTTCTCTGTCTAATGAGATGATCATGTGGTTTTTGTCTTTCAGTTTATTTGTATGGTAGATTACATTTATTGATGTACTATTTGAATGATGCCTGCATCTCTGATGTGAAGCCTACTGGATCATGGTGGATGATCTTTTTGATGTGTTCTTGGATTCAGTTTGCAAGTATTTCATTGAGTATTTTTTTCATCTATGTTCATAAGGGAAATGGGTTTGTAATTCTCTTTGTTAGTCCTTAGGTGGTTTGAGAGTCAGGGTAACTGTGGATTTATATGAATTGGGCAATATTCCTTCTGTTTCTATTTTGTGGAATAATTTGAGGAGGAGTATTGGAATTAGTTCCTCTTTGAAAGTCTGGTATAATTCTGCAGTAAAACCATCTGGCCTTCATTTGGTTATTTATTTATTTGGTTGGGAGATTTGTAATGACTACTTCTATTTCACTAGGCATTGTAGGTCTGTTCAAATTGCTTATCTGATCTTGGTTTAATTTTGATAAGTGTTGTGCATTGAGACAATTATCTATTTCTTTTAGATTTTACATTTTCTTAGTGTGCAGTTTTTAAAATTATGTCCTTATGACTCTCTGGATTTCATTGGTTTCTGTTGTTTTGCACCCCTCTTTTCATCTCTAATTTTGTTAACTTGGATATTCTCTTTTTCTGTCTTTTAGTTAATTCAGGAAAACTGATTTTCTCAAAGAACTAATTATTTATTTTATTGATTCTTTGTATTGTTTTTTGGTTGTTTCTTTTTATGGATTTCAGCCCTGAGATTGATTATTTCTTGCCATCTACTCTTTTTGGTTGTGATTTCTTCTTCACTTTTGTTTTTGTTTGTTTATTTGAGACAGGGTTTCTCTGTGTAGCTTTGTAGGCCAGGCTGGTCTTGAACTCACAGAGATCCACCTGCCTCTGCCTCCCGAGTGCTGGGATTAAAGGTGAGCACCACTACCACCCAGCTTCTTTTTTGTTTGTTTCTTCAAGAGTTTTCAGGTGTGCTCTTGAGTTGCTAGTATAATATCTCTCATTTTGTGTGTAGGCACTTAGTTCTGTGAACTTACCTCTTAGGCCTGTCCTTATTGTGTCCCACAAGTTTAGGTATGTTCTGTATTCATTCTCATTCAATTCTAGGAAGTCTTTAATTTCTCTATTTCTGTCTTGACCCATTTTCCATTCAGTAAAGAGTTGTTCAGTTTCCATGAGTTTGTAAGCTTTGTCTTATTTCTGTTGTTGAAATCTAGCTTTAATCCATGGTGATCTATAGGATTCAGAGGGTTATTTCAGTTTTCTTTTGGAGACTTGATTTGTGCATAAGTCTATGGTCAATTTTGGAGAAATTTCCACAAGGTGGTAAGAATGTATATTCTTTTGTGTCTGGGTGAAATGTTCTGTAAATTTTTGTTAGGTCCATTTGGTTTATAACATCAGTTATCTTCAGCATTTCTCTGTATTGTATTGGTAAGGGTGGGGGTATTGAAGTCTTCCACTCTTAGAGTGTGACGATCAATATGTGATTTAAGCTACATTTGGTGTCTGTTTTACAAACTTGGGTTCCCTTCTGTTTAGGGCATGGATGTTAAGAATTGTGGATTTTCACCTTGATGAGTATGTAGTATCCTTCCTATCTCTTCTTATTCATTTTTGTTTGAAGTCAATTTTGTCAGAAATTAAAATGTCTATACCAGTTTGCTTCTTAGTTCCATTAGTTTGTAATGCCTTATTCTCTTCTTATACCCTGAGGCGATCTCTATCCTTTCTGTTGAGGTATGTTTCTTGGGTGCAGCAGTATGATGAATCCTGTTTTCACATCCATTGTGTTAGTCTGTATCTTTTTATTGATGAATTCAGATCATTGATGTTGAGAAAGATCAATGGCCAATGGTTTTGATGCTTTGATTCTTATTATTGTATTTTTGTTGTTGTTGTTGGTGTTGGTGGTGGTGGCAGCGGTGGCAGTGACAATGGTGTGCGTGCGTGCGTGCGTGCGTGCGTGCGTGCGTGCGTGCGTGCGTGCGTGCGTGCGTGCGTGTGTGTGTGTGTGTGTGTGTGTGTTTTCCTTCTTTTGACTTTGATAGTCTGGAATTATTATTCCCTGTGTTTTCTTAGACGTAGTTAACCTCTTTAGGTTGGAGTTTTCCTTCTAGAGCCTTCTATAGTGATAGATTTATAGATAGATATTGCTTAGATTTGGTTTTTATCATGGAATGTCTTATTTTCTCCATCTATTGTGTTTGAAAGTTTTTTGGGGAGAGGTATAGTAGTCTGGGCTGGCATCTGTAGTCTCTTAGTGTCTGCAGTACATCTGTTCAGGACCTCCTGGCTTTAGAGTTTCCATTGAAGCTTTATTAGGTCTGTCTTTTTATGTTACTTGGTGTTTTCCCTTGCAGCTTTTAATATTCTTTCTTCTATATACATTTAGTATTTTGATTATTTATTATATGCTAAGGGGACATTTCTGGAATGGTCGATTTGGTGTTCTGTGTGCATCTTATACCTTTATATGTATCATTTTCTTTAGGTTAGGAAAATTTTCTTCTATGAGTTTCTTCTTCTTTATCCTTATATTTAGTGTTTTCATAGTGTTCCATATTTTCTGGATGTTTTGTGCCAGTTTTTTAATATTTAACATTTTCTTTGATGTGTCTACTTCTATTTTTCTTCAGTGCATGAATTCTTTCTTCCATTCCTTGTATTCTGTTGGTGAAGTTTGACTCTATGGTTCCTAAAGTTTCATTTCCAGATTTCCTTCAGTTTGGGTTTTCTTTTTAAAAATTGTTTTATTTCATTTAAATAACATTGTTTTCATTTATTTTACATACCAACTGCAGTTTCCCCTCTTTCTTCTCCTCCCCTCCCTCCCACCCCCTCACTGCTTCGTACCCTCCCCATCTACTTCTCTGCCTCCATTCAGAAAGAGGCAGACCTCCCATGGGCTTGAACAAAGCATGGCATATCAAGTGAGTCTGGAATGCACTCCTCCCCTTGTGTCAAGGCTGGGCAATGTAATCCAGCATGAGGAACAGGTTCTCAAAAGCCAGCTGAGCATCGGGTCCTGATCTCACTGCTAGGAGCCTTACAAATAGACAAAGCTACACAACTGTCACACACATGCAGAGGGCCTAAGTAGGTTCCATGCAGCCTCCCTAACTGTTGGTTCAGAGACCATGAATTCCCAGGAGCTCAGGTCAGCAAGACTCTTAGAGCCCAGTGCTTGGCTGTGGATCTGTATGCATCTGTGCATCTGCTTCCATCAGTTATTGGATGGGGGGGCAACAAAAGAGATATCTTGATAAGAGGGGCATTTCAGGATTAGAAACCTGGTGCCAGGAAAACCCCTAGGAATCTACAAGGATGACACCAGCTAATGTTCCTAGCTGTAGTGGAGAGGGTGCCTGAACTGGCCTTCCCCTGTAATCAGATTGGTGACTACTCTAATTGTCATCAGAGACGATGTATCTAGTTTGGGTTTTCTTTATTGATTCTATTTCCACTTTCAGATCTTGAATGTTTTTTACTAATTTCCTTCTGTTGTCTGTCTGTGTTTTCATAGATTTCTTTAAGGAATTTATTCATTTCCTTTTAACTACTATAATATTCATAAAAACTATTTTAAAGTCTTTTCCTTGGAGTTGAGCTTTATTGGGATATTTAGAGCCTGCTGTGGTAGGGTTGTTGGGCTCTAGTGGAGACATATTGTCGTGACTGTTATTGATTATCTTTTTATGTTGGAGTCTAGGCATCTGGGATTGGGGAGATTATAATTCTAAGTACTGATATCTGGTCATGTCTTTGTTGGGTGGGTGTTTTGTTCTTTGGTTTCTGTTGCCCTCTCTAGTTTTTAGGAGAGTGTTGTGGCTGTGTCTTGCCGGTAGGAAAATCTTCTGGGGTAGTGATAGGCATGGGTATAGGGGGATATGTTCCAGGTAACAGGTGCTTCTGGATATTGGAGCCTGAGACTTGGGAATGAGGATGGGCTAAGGGTGTGTGTGTGTGTGTGGTGGGGTGGTTAACTGGAGGGAGGAAAGCAGGGTGTTCTACCAGGATCTGTGTAGTTATTCTGCAAGGAATAAGGCCAGAGTAAGGAGAGGCCACAGAAAAAGTTTTGCTTCAGATCTGGGGTTGAGACTGGGGGACTGGAGTCAGGGGAATGGAAAGAGAGATAAATATCTGTAGTTAGCCTACTTGCTTGCCTTGTCAGTGGTCTGTGGGTTATCAGGGAGTGCCTGCTGGAGTTGGAGGCTGGTACAAAGCAATGGTGGGGGCGGAGGTTGGAGGGAAAGGTCTGTGTGATGCACAGGAGATGGGGCAGGAGTGAAAGGGAGGTTACAGCACATGTTCTATTGCAGATCTGAGGATGATAATGAGGTATTGGATTTGAAGGAGAAGGAAATATCTAGATCTGTAGTTAGCTCACTTGCCTCCCTGACCAAAGTGGTATTTAGCCTACATCTTACACTTTTTTTTTTTTGGTCTTTCGAGACAGGGTTTCGAACTCACAGAGATCTGCCTGCCTCTGCCTCCCGAGTGCTGGGATTAAAGGCGTGCGCCACCAACGCCTGGTTACATCTTACACTTATATTAATCTAATTCTGGAGAATCAGGAAACTTTTATCTTCAGTTCCACCAAGGATTTGGGTGCTAAATAATGTAAAATAGTATTTCACCTGAGTACTGTGGTATGGGTGAAAGAGGTATTAGCTCCAATTCAAATGGGAATTTTACTGAGGTATAATTAATGCACCATAAAGTCACCATTTTTTCTTTAATTCAGATAGTTTTGAATACCCAACAGTATGAAAATGCCACTACAGTCCAGTTTTACCATAAAAGGAAATCCCATGAGCATTACCAGTGAATCCTAGTTCCTCCTTTACTACAGCTCCCAGTAACTATTAATCATTCTGCATATGTGTTTGTGTATATGTACCTGTGCATACTTGTATAGATTCATACATGTTCATGTATCTATATGTGTTTGCATATGTTCAGTGGCCAAACTTGGCTGTCATTCTTATGATGCCATATATCTTGTCTTTTGAGATAGTCTTTCACAAAGCTCTAGATAGGTTGGCTGACCAGTGATACTCATGAATACCCCATTGTTACCTACCCAGCAATAGAATTATAAATGCATACCATTGTAAAAGGAGTTCTTAATTGGTCTAGATGATAAAAGGCTGGAGTCAGATATAGAGAGAAATGCTGACAGATCAGAGAGAAGGAGCAAGCCACAGCACACCTTACTTCCTTAGTATCTCAGCAGACAACAAAACAATTTCCTGTTTCTCCCTGCTTATATCCTGTTTCTGCCTAGCTACCTCACTTCCTGTCTGTCTGTATAGACCTCCAGACATCTATGGTTAGCTAGTGGCAAGCTCCATTCTCTGACCCTCAGACAGGCTTTATTTATATAAGCAAGATATCACCACATACTACCATGCTTTTATGTTTATGATAGAGATTTAATTCATGTACCCACACTTGGAAGGCAAACACTTCAGTGATTGAGCTGTGTCCCCACCACTGTTGTATTTTCTTTGATGAATTATGGATATTTATATAATTATATAATATTAGGCTTTTGGGTCTTTCTACTGGACATCAGTATAAATGGATAAACCCCAAATAAAACATCAAACAAGTGTAATGATATGGAGGAATAGGACAAATACTTTTTTGTTTGTAGGCATATGAAATGGTACAGCTGCTTTGTCAGACAGACTGGCAATTTATTACAAAATTAAACCATAGTCTCATAACAATCTGGCAATCATAGCCCTTGATATTTATTTAAATGAGTTGAAAACTTATGTTCAGATAAGAACTTACAGATGAATGTTTATAGCATAAATATAATTGCTAAAGCTTGGAAACAACTAAGATATTCTTTAACGGGAGAATGGATAAAAAACTCTGGGTCATGTACATAATAAAACAATATTGATACTTGAAAAGCTATCAAGCCATGAAAAAACATGAGGGAAACTTGAATGCAGATTGTAATAGAATCAAGTTTGAATGACTTCGTGGTAGCACATACCTGTAATCCCAGCACTCAGATGGAGGCGGAATATTTCTGAGAATCTGGGACAACTGCAGCTACATAGCTCCAGGTCAGCCTATAATACAGGATGAGATCCTGTCTTTTAAAAAAGGGAAAGCCTTAAAGGTCTGTATATGGGCAATTGACAGCTTCTCAGAGAAGGAGAATCTGTTTTCTCTAAGAGTATTGACACTTGCAAGTCAACCACATTCCAGTGGAAGGCCACACATCCAAGAATATATATATATGCTGCATAAATTGAAATTAACAGGTAAAAAAGAGGACACAAAGTTATATGAGAAAGGGAGGTTCTAGTAGGAGGAGTTGGGGAAGGGGGTGTATATGGCCAAAACACATTTCATAAAATTCTCTATGAACTAATACAGATTTAAAAACCCTTTATACTAAGGCCTGGGGAGATGGCTCAGTGGATAAGACACTTGCCACATGCATACAAAACATTTTTAGTTCAAACCCAGCAAATCCATGTAAATATCAGATGGACATGTTGGCCTGCCTGTAATTACAGCACTGAGATGGTGGAAACAGGATTCCCAGAGTAAGCTGGGTAGCTAAGTTAGTCTACATCAGTGAGCTGTGAGATCACTGACAGAAATTGCCTCAGTGAATAAGGTACAGAGTGATATAGAATAATTTCTGATAACTTTGAGATGCCCCATGTTTATGGGCACATGTGTACTCAAATGTTTGAATATACATACATGCTTATGACATATGGGGAAAAAACTAGCCACATATAACACATGACCAAGGATTCCACTCATATGCTACTGGGGGAAAAGGCAAAACTATAAAGAGTGGAAAAATGGCTGCAAAAGATGTAAGCAAGATGGGAGACATTAATACATATTGTATGGGGATTTTAGGGTAATTAAATTGTGATGCAATAATAGTAGGTACATGATATATCTCAAATCCCATAGGAGGAGTACTGGATGAGCCCTAATGTAAACCACCAACCTTAATATAGTATCAATAGATTCATATACTATAACAAATGCACTATTCAATAGCCATATGTTAATAGGGGAAAACTGAGGTGTCAAGAGAAGAGCTATAAATGAGAATTCTATTTAAACAAAAAACATTAAAAAGATTTATATTTTCTCCATTTTTATTTGAATTAGAAACAAGGTTGTTTTACATGTCAATCCCAGTTCCCTCCCCCTCCTCACCTCCTTGCTCCCCCCACCACGCCAACTAACATCCTACCCATCCCCTCTCCTTTCTGCTCCTCAGGGAGGGTGAGGCCTTCCATAGGGGGTCTTCAGAGTCTGTCATATCATTTGGGATAGGGCCTAGGCCCACCCCCGTGTGTCTAGGCACAGGGAGTATCCCTCTATATGGAATGGGCTCCCAAAGTCCATTCCTATGCTAGGGATAAGTACTTGTCTACTACAAGAGTCCCCATAGATTTCCAAGGTCTCCTCACTGACACCCACGTTCATGGGGTCTGGATCAGTCCCATGCTAGTTTCCCAGCTATCAGTCTGGGGACTAAGTGTTACCCCTTGTTCAGGTCAGCTGTTTCTGTGGGTTTCACCAGCTTGGTCTGGGCCCCTTTGCTCATCACTTCTCCCTCTCTGCAACTGGATTCCAGCTCAGTTCAGTGTTTAGCTGTGGGTATCTTCTTCTACTTCCATCAGCTGCTGGATGAAGGCTCTAGGATGGCATATAAGTCAGTCATCAATCTCATTATCAGGGGAGGACATTTAAGGTAGCCTCTCCGCTGTTGCTTAGATTGTTAGTTGGGGTCATCCTTGTAGATCTCCAGACATTTCCCTAGTGCCTGATTACTCTTTAAATCTATAATGGCTCCCTGTATTATGGTATCTCTTATCTTGCTCTCCTCTATTCTTCCCCAACTCAAACTTCCTGCTCCCTCATGTTGTCCTCACCCCTGCTTTTCTCCTCTTCTCATTCTCCTAGCTCCCTCTCCCCTCCTTCCATGCTCCCAATTTGCTCAGTAGACCTTGTCCCTTTCCCCTTCTACAGGGGACCATGTATGTCTCTCCCTCTAGGAAAAGATTTATCTGTATTTCTATTTTTTCATTAAAAACTTAGAAACACTCAAGAGGCAGAGGCCAGCAAGTTCCAGGACAGCCTGGGCAGTGCTATTGAAGGAAGGGTGACATGGGTAATATAGAGCTGCCCTTTCTGCCTTCTTTATGTCTCTTTTCTTAGTCTGTGCTGTTGTCTCTCACATGGTTTCCTTAATTCTCAGAAAGGCATTATTTTACATGAGTACTTTTGATACTAATGTTTAGGAGGATAATTGCTGGAGAGTTCTATTGCTCCTATTTGGTTTGTCCCTCTGTCAATTCTATTTTGTCAACTACTCAATCTTTCTCTAAGCTTAAATCTGCTCTAAAAACTAATTATTTTAAAATAAAATGAAAGAATTTTGCATGAGGCAAACCCTAAGGCAGATTAAATAAGAATGAATCATATGAGTTATGTCAAGTGATGATAAATTTTTGAAAAGAGAGGTTTTTGGTGATGCTTCAACCAAGTTTTCCTCACTTAGTACATGTTCAGATCCCGGTTTTTCTCAACTACTATTATGGCCAAGCTGTTGGGTTTTAAGGTTACTGTGGAGTTGGGAACATCCAGAGTAGAATAAGCCAAGTTGAAGCAACAGAACTCATCAGTTCTTACAGAGCTGTAGCCATATTTCTTTATAAATGTTCCCTGGGTTATTAAAACCTTTGATATATTCAAAAGTGTTTGATCCTGAAAAGGTTGATTTTGAATTTTCCCCTAGTGCTCTGTTTTTATGAAGTTGTAGTGTTTTGGAGACCCTTGACCCAGGCATTCCTCATTTGCTCTATCATAGTCTCTCCTCACTGTGACTCATTCCAAAGACCTACACCTCTGTGCCTGCTTCTCATCCAGTAGTTCAAAAATGCATTTTCACAGATAACAGACCATTTCTCACCATCTTATGGAATATTAAAGCAATATTACATACCAGGCATAGTTGTGTACTTGTACCTGTATTTCTCCCACATACTAATAGACACAACTATCACATCTGTAATTTATTTGTTTAGTATTACTGTGCAAGGAGAATATGGTATTGCCCAATAAAATGTTATATATCACTTGTTCATCTTTGGGGGCCTAAGTATGTTTACGTTCAGCAAGAAGAAAAACCGTGAGACTAGTGTTTTTACTTGACCCCAAAAGACCAATGGAGAAATCTCAGGAGAAAGGAAGAAGGGAGATCAGAGGTAGAGAGGCAGTGGAAAGAAAGTTCCACAAGCAGGAAATGAGTAAATATGTGAACAGTGCCTGTTAGGTTAGGAGGAGCAATCTCAAGAGAAGATGTGAGGGGACGGGTTTCAGGGAACACGAGGTTCAGAAACTTCACTGGTTTTCACTGAAATCACAGATGCTCTTTTGCTATTAGGATTCCTTCCTAGCACTGCCTGCATCTTGTTTTTTTTTTTTTTTTCTGGAGTCATGTCATCACTTACTGCTGCTTGTGGTTGTGGTGCCTCATCTGGTAAGTGTAAAAAGATGGGACGATGGGAATGGTTGGAGGATAGGTGCCATGGGAATTGGGTATTCAACTGGAGTCTCCTTCCTCCTCCGTTTTTCAATTATGCCCTACTTAATTCATTGACTCTATGGTAAAGACTGTGGCAAAACCATTAGATAACCAGAGACTGTCAAGCAACTCCAAGTAGTTTCAATTTTCCAGAAGCTGTAGAATTCCTATATTTGGACTCTAGAGTGTGTAACCAAATGCTACAAGTATGCCTCAGCTTTTGTTCTGTAGCTACTCCCAGGTAAAGTGGAAGACTCTGGGATTCACATGCTTCACATACCCTCTGCTTAGTCTTTATATGAATGAACACTGTATCATCAAAAATAGTGAAAGTGAGGGAAATAGGGTCAAAGTGTATGATACACACTTGAATGAAAATCGAGCATGAAACTTATTACTTTGTACAGTGAATATAAGCCAATAAAAAGAAAGTAAAATGTTTAAATAAAAAAAAAAACAGCCACAGGGGAAAGCAGATCTAGAACTGTGAATGGAGCTGGGATTTACATTTGTTCTTTGTTCTTATGTCAATAGGGTTAAATAATTTTTACCGCAATTTATTTTGGCAACAGCACATTTTATTGCATAGTGCTAGCATATGCATGCTTTTTAACAAGATAGATTTTGGTTGGGAAGGTTGAGGGATAGAAAGAGAGACAAAATGAGTGATTCCTATTAGTCTTACTCCATCATAACTTGGTCTCTCAGGGCTAGTAGAGACCCTTAGAGATGGGATGACAGTAAATGGGGAATTGCCTTACTATGCCTTTGATGACCATCCAGCATGTGCTTTAGCTGTCAGAAGCTGGGCAATGGTGAGAAGGAAGAATGTGATTTCTATGGAATTCCCCACACCTGTACACTTCAGTTCAAAATTTCTACATCTCACTCAAATATAGGATTTCTCTGCCATATGCCTCATCTGTCTGACTTTCTCCATCCACCTCCATTGTTACAGTCTTACAGCTTCCAACAAGATGAGCACATTTCCCTTCTAGAGTATATACACACTGCCTTACTAGCTCCCATATCTTCTCATCACTAGAAGTGAGTAAAGTATTTTATTATTCTTGTGTGTGAATCTCTGCTCCTCATTGTACTCTTCTAATGGTCCATGACTTGCAGTGGAATCCATCTTAGGATGTAGATGAAGTGAAGATATTTTGTGAGATTCTATAGTCTTTTCTCTTTCCTTTTGCATGGAGCTAAAAGGAAGTCATAGGTATAGTTCAGCAGAGAGTAGTGAGTGTTGTGGAGGGTCTCCAAACCCATGGGATCATATCTGCAAGAAAAACTGGAAACTCAGAAACAGTTGTGTAAGCTAAAACTTAAAAAGTATTAGTTTTAATATGACAACAAGCCTCTCTATCTTCAAATTAAAATACTCTTCCTATTAAAAATGATATCAAACTTTAAACATAAAACACACAAAATCATTTAAAATTAATAGTAAATGTGTCCCTTTCTAAACTCTGACTATATCCTCCTCAGCTTCAAAGGGTACCATTTATTAGGTTTTAAAAGAAACATCTGAAGTGATGGGATTTATTATGGCATTTTCACATATATTGTATTTGTGTTGATTCTCCTCCCTCACTTCTGCTATCCTGTCTCTCTGTTCCCTTCTTGTTGGTCCCGTTTCTTCTCCTAGTAAGATCCCTCTGATTCCATGCAGAAGTGACAATTTAAAACACATATATATTTTTCCAGAAATTTGAGAATTCTGGAAAATTTGAGAAGAATTCTGAAAATTTGAGATTTTTTCTAGAAAATTCAAAATATTTGAAAGTGTTTAAATATTGTTTTCTTGTATTGTTTTCTATGAACAGTTTGTTGCATATTGTCTTCTTCAAACTATGTATTTAATATCATGATGTACAGACATATTTCACTCATATTTGCTTTAAAATAAATCTAGGTTAGAAATTATGAAAGTAATGGCAATGCCTGGTTCAATGTTCCATTAGTACTAAAGACTATAAAATAAGTAACTCTTACTACATAGAGGCAGTTAATGTTATGAATTTATTGTGTGTCTTTCCAGAAAATTGTAAATTTATGATTTATTTGGAGGCAGAACATTTTCTTAAATGAGTTTACCTATGGATCTCTAAATGGTGTCTTTTTAAAAGTTGTATTCATCTGTGTGCATGTGTACATATGTACCATGGCATGTATGTAGAGGTCAGAAGAAAACTTTGTGGAGTCAGCTCTATTTTTACCAGGGGATTGAACCTGTGTCATGAAGCTTGCACAGTAAGCACTTTGACTCACTGAACCATCTCTCTAACTCTGAATGGTATCTTTTAAAAAATAATTATTAACCTATATTAATTGTATAAATTAAATGGGATTCACTATGATGTTCCCATAAATTTATTACATATTGTATCAATACACCCTTTTATTATTCTTGCCCCCCTTCATAGCACCCTTCCTTGTCCTTAAAAATCCTTCTTAAGGAGAGTGAATATGATCAAAACATATGGTACCAAATTCTCAAAGAACTAATAAAATACTTTTGAATCCCTTTTTTCAATTTTTTTATTTTATTATTCTCTCATATATCATACCCTGTCCATGGTTCCCCTCCCTCCAGTCTCTTCCCCCCTCCCCAGATCCACCACCCCCTCTGTCTCCCCTCAGAAAAGAGTAGGCCTCCCAGGGACACCAACCAAACATGGCATAATATGCTCTAATAAGACCAGGCACATACCATCACATTAAGGCTGAACAAGGCAACCCAGTAGGAGGAAAAGGGTATCACAAGTACCCAAAAAGGTCAGAGACACCCCAATTCCCACTGTTAGGAGTCCCACAAGTGCACCAAGCTACTCAGCTATAGCATATATGCAGATGACTTAGGTCAGAATCCTACAATTTCCCTGGTCTCTGAGAGCCCCCATTGAGTCCTGTTCAGTTGATTCTGTGGACATGTTTTCCTGGTCTCTCTGTCCCTGTTGTGCCTGATGATCTTTCATTCGGAGAACCTCCCTGAGCAATACAATATTTGGTTGTGGGACTCTGCATCTGCTCCTATTAGTTGCTGGATGAAGTCTCTTTGACAACAATTCTGCTAGGCTCTGGTCCCAGAACACACTCTGCAGGCAGGACAAACTGTAGAACAAAGTTTTCTGGCTGGATTAGTGTCCCAGTCCCTCCACTTAAGGCTTTGCCTGGTTACAGAAGATGGCCAGTTCAGGCTCCATGTCCCCCATTGCTAGGAGTCTTTGCTAGGGCTACTCTTGTTGATTCCATGAGTTTCCATCGCCCCTGGTTTCCACCTCATTTTCAACTCCCCCCCCCAATTCCAGTAGTTTCTCCCAGGATTTTCTTCCCCACCTCCATCCTCTTAATTTCTTCCATTTTTCTGATTTCCCCACCATTAGTAACTGCTGTTTTTTTCTCTTTATCTACAAGCTTAAATTATTGATTCCTTTAAATTACTGAATACACATTTGTCTTTCTGCATCTCAATTGTTTGACTCAATGTAACATTTTCTGTTTGTATTAATGTTGTTGTGACAGGATTTCATTCATTTTTATGGCTCAGTAGTTTTCTATTGTGAATGTACCATATTTCCTTTATACATTCTAATAAGGGCCATCTGATAAAATAAACAGAAAATAACAGTTCTCTTTTCCATATAGAGATTTCATTTGCATGGGAATATATTCATGGGATTGGAGGGGTGCTAAGGTTGCAACTCAATGGTAAAACACTTGCCTAGCCATGTGATATTCTGGGTTTGATCCTCAGATGCCCAAAACAGGAAGAGTGCTGGGGAAATAGCTCAGTTAGAAAAGCACTTGCTACATCCCTATCCATCAACTCCTCCCTACAAATATCTCTGCCATTGTCATGTCTAGTCATTTGTTTTGTTGCCCATTGAGATTAACCACAGCTTTCTATGTGGCATACCTCCATTTGAGCCCAGGGGGCTCAGAAATGGACCAACAGTTAAAGACTGTCTATCAATAGCTAATAGTTAAAAGGTGAAAAGTTAGGGCATTGTGAGACCCACCTCCTCCCTTGATTTACTGTTGAAAGGGCTGGTCTTGTGTGAGCCCAGTGAAGGTAACTACTGTGATTGTGAATTAATGATTGCAGTAGCATAGAGAGTGACATTTTGTAGCCCTTCACCCTATCTTCCTGCTTAACCTCCTCTTCTGCAGTGTTTCTGAGCCTTAGAGAGAGTGGCACAAATGTCTTGCTTAGGATTAGAACCATAGCTATTGCTTATTCTCTGCATTCTGAACTGCACTCTCTACATTTACCATCATTTATTGTAAAGACAGGTTTCTCTGATTAAGGCTCAGAGCAGCTTTGTCTGTGGATATAAGCAGTTTAAACAGCAGTAATACATTCCCTGCCTCAGCCTACAACCTCCCTAGATCTGAGCTGTTAGTCAGGCTTACTATACCAAGCATGGGTTTCCATTCTCCTCATGGAGTAGGTCTCACAGCCAATAAAAGGACAGCTGATTACCCCACCATGGGTGATAGTGTGGATGAGCCAAAATTACTAGCATGTTACATCCCTCTGTTTACCAAGTGGGAAGACAAAGCTTTAGATAAACCAGACAGAAAGAGGTTGGATAGCAGACCTCAGTCTGGAGCAGCTCCTTCTCTCCTTACAAGGTAGGAATAATCTCCAAGGATTGCAATATTAGTTCTGTACAAGCTGGATTTCCTACTAATGGTTTGCAATGAAAAGAAATGTGTTTTTTTTTTTTTTAGTTTTGCTTCTAATTTTTTGGTATTATACCTCGGTGTGTCTTAGTTCAGGCCTCTAATAAAACTCCAGTATACTGTGGTGCTTTGACAAATGCTTTCCATTCAGATTGGAAAGCTAGAAGGTCCCGGATTAAGATGCTGTAAATGCAGTGTCTTGGGAGAGTTTGTTCCTGTCTTACTGACAGCCACCTTCAGGGTGTTTCCTCACCACTGTATAGTAGATCGCTCTGGTCTCTTCCTATACTTGATCTTAGCTAAAAGACTTCCATGCTGTGTTTTTCCATCTTATTATAAAGGCGGTGATTGAATAGTGGGAGAAAGACATGACCTTTAAAGGTTCCACTGTGCCTGATTACCTACCACAGGCTTTGCTTTTAAATGCTGTTCTCTTGGGGGATGATGCCAACAATAGGTCTGTAACAAGATGTATAATGAAATTCTTATAATTACATGAATTCCTGAGGGCTCATCCCAGTTATGGAAAGGAAGAAGTTGTGTTAATGAGAAGTCCGTTTATTTTCTGCCTCTGATGAACATATTACAGTCTACACCCTCTAAGTATTACAAGCAGAGTAAGTCTCCATAGCTGATGATACAAACTATGGCTCTTATCTATTGGAACTCTGATAAAAGGGAAACAGTCCACTATGAAATGAAATCTCCAGAACGACATTTACTTTCGGAGTTATAAAAAGCAATTTCTAATTTGCTAATGCACTCTCAGAGTCTGACCCTTAAAGGCTAATGATTTTCCTGCTTAAAATGAATATTTTTGAATAGGTCAAATGGATTCTAGAACTGACAAGCACCTTTAGAAATCCCTACTTGACACTTAGATTCGTGCTATGTCTGTCTGCTTCTACAACACCTTGGCTTTGCTACTGAAGAAGAGCTAGCTACCAGTTTATTTATTCTTCATTCACAAGCAACAATTAGCTGGGCCTCACTTCAGGTTATTTTTATCAGCTTGCACAACAACTGTGCAGGACAGAATGAAGATATAGGCTCAACCAACGAAATTCTTACTCAGGCTCCATTGCATATTAGATTCCTCTGGGGGCGTTCTAGATTATAAAAACAAAAGCACCCGAAGTACTGGCCAGGCCCTCTACATTACTTACAGATGCCAAGAAGGAAGCACTCCTACTGATGTCACACACAAATTCTTTGTCTATGAGGTGTAGATCTTACTATGTTGCTCAGGCTAACTTCAAACTTCTGGGCTTAATCAATCCTCCTTGCCTCAGCTTTCTGAATTGCTGAGATTGAAGGCACTTGCTCCTAATTGAAGCCATAATTTCTTTTTAATTTTTAAAATTTATTTAAAAGGTTTTTTATTTTAACATACCAACTACAGTTCCCTCTCCCCCTCCTCCTGATACTGACCCCCTACACCTTCCCTACACCCAGCCCCTACCCACGCCTCAGTAAGGGTAAGGGTTGACTCTCCAAGGCACATCAAGTTGAGGCAAGACCAAGCCCCTCTGTATAAAGGCTGAGAAAGGTATCCCACCTTAGGGAATGGGCTCCAAAATGTCAGTTCATGCACCCAGGATAGGTCCTGGTCCCACTGCTAGGGCAACAGATCAAGCCACATAGCTGTCACCCACGTTCAGAGAGCCTAGTTCAGTCCCATGCAGGCTCCCCAGCTATCAGTCCAGAATCCATGAGCTCCTAGTAGCTCAGATCAGCCATGTCTGTGGTTTTCCCCATCATGACCTTGACCACTTTGCTCATATAATCTTTCCTCCCTCTTTTCGACTGGAATCTGAGAGCTGGGCCCAGTGCTTGGCTGTGGATCTCTGCATCCATTATGCCATAATTTCTGATCCAGAAGTGAACTGTACATTTTTTTCTTTTTCTTTTTTTGACTGACATAATATTTGTACATATTTGAGAACCATGCTGTGATGTTTGACTCATGTGTACATTGGGTAGTGATTAACTGAAGAAAATAGGCAAGTCATCAATTTAAACTTTTATCAGGTCTTACTCAAATTCTTCCCTTCTATTTTGTAAATGGCAATCACCTGCTATATCTTAAAGTACCAAAACTGACTTCTTCATCCCAGCAATAGCATTGTACCCACAAACAGTGTTTGGGTTATTTAATAATCACATTCAGGAAGATGAGATTGCAGGCCTATCTCTCATCAGTGACAAGTATCAGCCCAAAATAAATTAAAGCTTTAAATTTAAGACCCAAAGCAAATTTTATTTTCAATTCGTGATTCCTACCTGAGCCTACAAGTTAGGAATGGACATATCTCAAGAAGCAGGAGCCAGCCCCTAAATCCTGACAGATTGAATTCTTGGCCCAGTGACAGGAGTGCCTCCTACTGTTGATTATTATGTTCCACTTGCTTGATTAACTACACTTTTCAACAGATGTTTGATAACATTGCATTATTTCCCTCACCTTTTGCCTGGCACACAGCTTTTAAAGCTGGTTAATTCAGGTGACCACAGAAAGGGAATTAGCTTTCCTATGATGCTAACTTGGATAAGTGGTCAGTGGGAAAAAAATTCTGGAAGATTATACAAACCCATTTTGTTTTCCTTTATAGAAAATGGATTTTTTCCTCCACTTTTTATTTCAATTAGAAACAAGATTGTTTTACATGTCAATCCCAATTCCCTCTCCCTCCTCTCTTCCCCTGCCCCCCACTAACACCCTACCTATCCCATACCCTTTCTGCTCCCCGGGGAGAGTGAGGTCTTCCATTGGGGTCTTCAGAGTCTGTCATATCCTTTGGGATAGGACCTAGGTCCTCGTCCGTGTGTCTAGGCTCAGGGAGTATCCCTCTTTGTGGAATGGGCTCCCAAAGTCCATTCCTGTGCTAGGGATAAGTACTGATCTACTACAAGAGGCCCCATAGATTTCCGAGGCCTCCTCACTGACACCCACATTCATGGGGTCTGAATCAGTTCCATGCTGCTTTCCAAGTGATCAGTCTGGGGGACAAGAGTTCCTCCTTATTCAGGTCAGCTGTTTCTGTGGCTTTCACCAGCCTGGTTTTGACCCCTTTGCTCGTCATTCCTCCTGGATTCCAGTTCAGTTCAGTGTTTAGCTGTGGGTATCTTCTTCTACTTCCATCAGCTGCTGGATGAAGGCTCTAGGATGGCATATAAGTTAGTCATCAACCTCATTGTCAGGGGAAGGGCATTTAAGGTAGCATCTCCACTGTTGCTTAGATGGTTAGTTGGTGCCATCCTTGTAGATCTCTGGACATTTCCCTAGTGCCTGATTTCTCTTTAAACCTATACTGGCTCCCTCTATTATGGTATCTCTTAGTTTGCTCTCCTCTATTCTTCCCTCTACACAAACTTCCTGATCCTTATGTCCTCCTCACCCCTCCTCTTCTCCCCTTCTCATTCTCCTAGCTCCCTCTCCCCTTCCCCTGTGCTCCCAATTTGCTCAGTAGATCTTGTCCCTTTCCCCTTCTCCGGGGGACTCTGTGTGTCCCTCTTAGGGTCCTCCTTATTTACTAGCTTCTCTGTTGATGTAGATTGTAGGCTGGCAATCCCCTGCTCCATGTCTAAAATCCATATATGAATGAGTGCATGCCATGTTTGTCTTTTTGCGACTGGGTTACTTCACTCAGGATGGTTTCTTTTAGTTCCATCCCTTTGCCTGTGATTTTCAAGATTCCATTGTTTGTTCCCCTGCTGAGTAGTACTCCATTGTGTAAATGTACCACATTTTCTCTATCTATTCTTCAGTTGATGACCATCTAGGTTGCTTCCAGGTTCTGGCTATTACAAATAATGCTGCAATGAACTTCGTTGAACAGATGTCCTTGTTGTATGAGTGTTTTTATTTTGGGTATATGCCTTAGAGTGGAATTGCTGGATCTTGTGGTAGACTGATTCCCATTTTCCTGAGGAATCACCAAACAGATTTCAAAAGTGGCTGTAGGAGTTTGTACTCCCACCAGCAGTGGAGGAGTGTTCCCCTTTCTCCACATCCTCCCCAGAATAAACTGTCATTGGTGTTTTTGATTTTAGCCATTCTGACAGGAGTAAGGTGGTATCTCAGAGTTGTTTTGATTTGCATTTCCCTGATGGCTAAGGATGTTGGCGCTTTCTTATGTGTCTTTCAACCATTTTAGATTCCTCTATTGAGAATTCTCTATTTAGCTCTGTATCCCACTTTTTAATTGGATTATTTGGTGTTTTGGAGGCTAGCTTCTTGTGTTCTTTGTAAATTTTGGATATCAGTCCTCTGTCGGATATGGGGTTGGTGAATATCTTTTCCCATTCTGTGGGCTGGTGTTTTGTCTGGCTGACTGTGTCCTTTGCCTTACAGAAGCTTCTCAGTTTTAGGAGGTCCCATTTGTTAATTGTAGATCTCAATGTGCCTCTGCCTCCCTACGGCTGGGATCAAAAGTATGTGCCACCAACGTTTTTATTGATCTTAGCCATTCTTATGGGGGTAAGATGAAATATCATAGGTTTGATTTGCATTTCCTTGATGCCTAAGTGTTTCTCAGCCATTTGAGCTTAATTTTGGACATTTGTTTTATTGATCTTCAACTTTTGAGTTCTTTATATATTTTGGATATTAGCCCTCATTTGGATGTGTTTTTGTTTTTTTTCTTTGGGGGCATTCAAGACAGGTTTTCTCTGTATTGCTTTGGAGCCTATCCTGGAACTCAAACTCACAGAGATCCACCTGCCTCTGCCTCTTGGGGGCTGGGATTAAAGGCTTGCACCACCAATGCCCCGCTTCGTTTGGATGTAGGCTGCTTTGTCTAAATGGCAGTATCCTTTGCCATGCAGAAGCTTCTCAATTTCATGAGGTCCCATTTATTGTTGATCTTAGTGCCAGTACTAACAGTGTTCTATTCAGAAGTCTTTTTCTGTGCCAATGAGTTCAAGGCTATTCTCCACTTCCTCTTTTTCAGGTTCAGTATATCTGACTTTCTGTTGAGGTCTTTGATCCATTTGGAGTTGAGTTTTGTACAGCGTGATATTATGGGTCTTTGGATTCTTCTACATGGAGCCATCCAGCTTAACCAGCAGCAGGTGTTGAAGATGTTGCCTTTTCTTCAGCATGTTTTTCTGACTTCTTTATAAAAAATCAGGTGTCCACATGTATGTGGATTCATTCAATTCAAATCCATTGATCAACATGTCTGGTTTTGTTCCATACCATGATGTTTTTATTACTGTAGCTCTGTAGTACAACTTCTTTTATTATTCAGAATTGTTGTAGCTATCCTGAGTATTTTGTGTTTCCTTTACAAGCTGAAAAATGTCCTTTAAGGTCTGTAAAACAACTGTGTTGGAAATTTGATGGGGATTGCAATGAATGTTTAGATTGCCTTTGGTAGGGTGGCCATATTTTACTATGTTAATCCTACCAATCTATGAACATGGGAGATCTTTCCATTTTCTGATATCATTTTCATAGTTTTCCTCATGTTTTTTTTTAATCACACAAGTCTTTTACTTGCTTGGTTAGAGTTACTTTATGATACTTTTATTTGAGGCTATTGTGAAAGGTGTTATTTCCCTGATTTTTCTCAGTCCGTTTGCCATTTATATGTAGGAGGCTATTGATTTTCGTGACTTAATTTTTTACCCAGCTACTTTGCTGAAAGTATTTATTAACTATAAGAGTTTTCCAATGGAATTTTTCAGACCACTTATATATACTATCATAACATTTGCAAATAATGATTTTTCACTTCTTCTTTTCCAATTTCTATGCCCTTGATCTCCTTCAGTTGTCTTATTGCTCCAGCTAGAACTTGAAGTACTTATTGACTAGGTATGGAAATAGTGGACAATCGTGTCTTGCTCCCAATTTTAGTGGAATTGCTTTGTGTTTCTCAAGATTTAAGTTTCCATGAACTGCTTTTATTATGAGGAATGCCTCTTGTATTCCTAATATCTTCAGGACTTTTATCATTAAGGTCACTGGATTTTGTCAAAGGCCTTTTCTGCATCTAATGAGATGATCATATGATTTTTGTCTTTCAGATTATTTATATGGTAGATTACATTTATTTGTGTACATATATTAAACCATTCCTGCATATCTAAGATGAAACCTATTTGATCATGCTGAATCATGTTTTTGATGTGTTCTTGGTTTCTCTTTGCAAGTATGTTATTGAAAAAAATTCATTTATGTCCACAAGGGAAATGGGTCTGTAATTTTCTTTGTTGGGTCTTAATGTAGTTTGGGTATCAGGGTAACTGTGGCCTTGGTAAACATATCAGGCAATAAAATGTTCCTTCTGATTCTATTTTTTGGAATCATTTGAGTATTAGTGTTAACTCTTCTTTGAAACTCTTGTAGAATTCTACACTAACACCATATGGCCCTGGGCTTTCTTGGCTCAGAGGCTTTTAATTGCTGCTACTATTTCACAAATTATTGATTATATTCCTGTTCAAATTGCTTATCTTATCTTGATTTCATTTTTTAAAACATTTTTTATTGATTCTTTGGGAATTTCACTTCGTGCATCCCAACTTCATTCATTTCCCAGTCCCTCCATATCTGCCCTTCACCCTTGTAGAATTCCCCCTCCCCCTCCCCCCCAGCAAAAATAAAAATCTTAAAACAGCAACAACAACAAAAACACTTTGCTCCTCCATCTTCCTGCCTCTCCATCACTCTTCATTCATCTTAGTGAGGGGTGGAGCTAGCTTTCCTGTGAGGGGCAGGACTAGCTCTCCCAGGGCCAGCAAAGGGTGGGACCTGCTTAACACGGACCTCAGACTTCAATACACATGATTTGCATGATGGTAACACAGGCCACACGACTCCAGCTGCATTAGGATCATGGACCCAGATATGGTTCCTGGCAGCAGCCTGGGCTAAGACATCACCATGGCCCTAGATGGCAGCACAGGCCAATCAGATCAGTATGGTCCCTGTGGCAGCATGGACCTTAGACACCAACATGGTGTCAGGTGGCGGCCCAGACACCCTGGTATCTGTGTGGTATCCATGGCAACTTGGGGCCATGGACATCAACACAGGCCTTGTCTGGGATAGGACCATGAACCCAGACATGGTCCTTGGTAGCAGCCTGGGTCCGGATGTAACCATGGTCCCAGGTGTCTGCGCAGGCTGCCCACATCAGCCTGTTTCTTAACACCTTTGCTTCTTCAGTTCTGCCCCTCTCCACAGCACATGAAGTGCTCTGTTTCTCTTTCTTTCCCATTTTTCCACCATATATTTGCTCATGGTAACAGCACCCAATGGCTGGGACTGTGAGTGTCTTCTATCTGCCTGGGCTGAGCCTCGATGGTCAGGCCTGCTTGATTTCATTTTGCTAAGTAGTACCTATCTACAAAATTATCCATTTCTTTTAGGTTTACCAGTTTGGAAGAATACAGGTTTTTAAAGTATATCCTTATGATTATCTGGTATTCAATGTCTGTTGTTATGACCCCTTTTCATCTCTAATTTTGTTAATTTCAATATTATCTCTCTGCCTTTTAGCTAATTTTTATAAAGGTTTGTCAATGTTACTGATCTTCTCAAAAAAACAAATTCTTTGTTGCATTGATTCTTTGTATTTTTTGTTTATATTTTATTGATTTCAGCCACGAGTTTGATTATTTATTGCCACATACTCCTTTTCAATGTTACTTCTTCTTTTTGTATTTGAACTTTCAGGTGTGATTGTAAGTTGCTACTATGAGGGAGGCTGGTATTAGCATAGCACCATGAGTGCTATGAACTTGACTCTTAGAACTGCCCTCATTATGTCCCACAAGTTTGGGTATGTTGTGTATTCATTTTTGTTTGATTGTAAAACGTCTTTAATTTCTTTCTTGAGTTCTGTCTTGACCCATTTTTCATTCAGTAGAGATTTTTTCAGTTTCCATGAGTTTGTAAGCTTTCAGTTGTTGTTGGTATCCTGTTTTAATCCTTGGTGGTCTGATAGGATGCAGGGAGTATTTCGATTTATTTTTTTAATCTGTTGGGACTTTCTTTGTGTGAATTTTAGAGTTAGTTCCATGAGGTACTGGGAAGAAGATATATTCTTTTGTGTTTTGGGTGAAATGTTCTGTAAATATCTGTTAGGCCCATTTGGTTTATAACATCAGTTAGCTCCAGAATTTCTCTGTTTAGCTTTGTCTGGATGACCTGTCTATCGGTGAGAGTCAGATATTGAGTCTCCCAGTATCAGTGTGTGAGGGTTAATATATGATTTAAGCTATAGTAGTGTTTCTTTTAAAAACTTGGGTGTCCTTGTGTTTAAGGTATAAATGTTAAGAATTGCAATATTTTATTAGAATAGTAATATTACAAAAACATCTTCATGATGAAATTTTCCTTTAATGATATGTTGTGTCCTTCCCTATCTCTTCTGATTAGTTTTGGTTTGAAGTTATTTTTTCAGATATTAAAATGGCTAAACCAGCTTGCTTCTTAGATCCATTTGCTTGGAGTATCTTATTCCATCCTTTCACCCTGAGGTGATCTCTATCCTTTATATTGAGGTTTGTTTCTTGGATGCAGCAGAAGGATGAATCCTGTTTTTGCACCCATTCTGTTAGTCTTCATCTTTTTATTGGAGAATTTATATCATTAAGAGATATCAATGTCCAATGGTTGTTAATTCCTGTTATTTTGTTATTGTTATTGTTATTGTTGTTGTTGGTAGTGGCTGTGTGTGTGTGTGTGTGTGTGTGTGTATGTGTGTGTGTTTCCCTTATTTTTACATTGCTGGCCTGGGATTATTTATGTCCTGCAATTTCTTGGGTGTTGTTAAGCTCTTTAGGTCGGAGTTTTCTTTCTAGTGCCTTCTGTAAGACTAGATTTGAAGATACATTTATTTCTTAAATTTGTTTTTAATCATAGAATGCACTATTTTATCAATCTATTGTGAATGAAAGTTTTGATTAGTATAGTAGTCTGGGCAGGCATTTTGCTGGATTTTAGAGTCTGCAGCACAACTGTCCGGGCCCTTTTGGCTTGTAGAGTCTCCATTTAGAAGTCAGGTTAGTTCTAATAGATCTGCCTTTATATGTTACTTGGTCTTTCCCCCTTACAGTTTTTAATATTCTTTCTGTGTTTTGTACATTTAGTGTTTTAAATATTATTTCCAAAAGGAATTTCTTTTCTGGTCCAATCTATTTGGTATTCTGTATTCTTCCTGTATGTTTCTAGGCATCTTCTCCTTTTGGTGAGGAAAATTTCTTCTATTATTTTGTTGAAAATATATTCTGGGGTTTTGAGCTATTTTTCTTATTCTTCCTTTATTCCTATTATTCTTATACTTGGCATTTTCATAGTATCCCAGATTTCCTGGATGTTTGGTGCCAGGAGTTTCATGTTTTGTTTTTAGATTTAATATTTTCTTTGTGTCTTCAAGACCTGAGGTTCTCTTTTCCATCTCTTTTATTTTATTGGTGTACCTTGCCTCTGTGATTTTTGTTTGAGATACCAAATTTTTCATTTCCAAATTTCCCTCAGTTTGGGTTTTCTTTTTTGATTCTATTTCCACTTTCATGTCTTCAGTGGTTTTATTCACTTCTTTTCACAGTTTGTGTTTTCATAGATTTCCTTAAGGGATTTATTCATTTCATCTTTAAGTGCTTCAATCAAATCTGTAAGCTATTGTAATATCCTTATCTTGTTTTTCAACTATGTTCAGTTTCTATGGTAGGGTTGCTGCTCTCTAATGGAGATTTATTGTCCTGGCTATTATTGACTATGCTTTTACATTGGTGTCTAGGCATCTGGGTTTGAGGTGATTATAATTCAAAGTGCTGATATCTAGTCTTGTCTTTTTTGAGTGAATGTTTTGTTCCTTGGTTTCTGTTGCCCTCTCTGGTTCATAGGAGAATGTGGTGGCCTAGTAGGAAAGTCTTCTGGGATCCTGACAGGTGTGTCCCCTGGAATTTCATAGTAAAAATATTTCTAGTTACTGGGAGTTGACAGGAATAAGGATAGGCTAGAAGGGGTGCTCCACCAGGATTTGCTTAGTGCCCTTGAATGAGGGGACAGGGTGGGGAGTGGCCCCCACAGGCTGGGGGTGAGACTGAGGAATTGAATTTGGAGGAGAGGAGTGAGACTGAAGATCTGGAGCTCACCTACCTGCTTCAATGCCCTACTTATTTCTCTGGCAGACTTGGCTATAGGGTTCCTGGGGAATGCCTGCTGGATCTGGGGGCTAGAACGGCAGGATAAGTGGGGAGGAAGGCTGGAAGAGAAGATATGAATGATCTGCTGGAAATGGGGGCAAAGAGGATGGGAAGGTCATAGTAAAAGGCTGCTCTGCTACAGAGTTGGAGATGAGACTGGGGAATTGGATGTGGAAGAGAGAAGCGAGAGGTGTTGATCTGCACTTAGCATTAGCCTAGCTTCTTCCCTGGCTAGAATGGATTGTAGGTTCCCAGGGAATGCCTCTTTGACTTGGGGGCTGAGAGAAATCAGTGAGTGGTGGAAAGGGTGTTTGGGGAGGAAGATCTGTGTGATGCACTTTAGATGAGGGATGGGAGAAGGGGAAGCCATGGCAGCTAGTCTGCTACAGAGCTGCGTGTGAAATTGTGCAATTGGATTTGGAGGTGAAGAGGAAGACGTAAAGATCTGCAGTTAGCCTAGCTGCTTCCCTGGCTGGGAACAAAAAAACCTTTTTGTAAACTCTTGAAAACCTGAGCAATTCTTAAATGTGTATTTGTGACTATGTTGAATATTATTTTTTCCTGGGAAAATGGTTTCTCCTACATACAACTCATCTAAGCATAAAACACCCTACTGAGAATAAAATGATGGCTTACGGCAGTGTGAGTGTAAGGTTAGAAGTATTGGATGGAGCACACTGACTTTGTGAAAATGTGGAAAATTAGAAATGCAGGTGGACATGGGGGTGGGTATTAATGATCTTTATTTTTCAAAACTGTTCCTGGAAGCTTTGTTCTGGTTTTGAAAGAAACTTCACTGTGGGGCTTTTTGAAATGCCAGCAAATGCTTGGAACTGAAACTTCACAGCCGACTGACCACACCTGATGCTGTACTGACTTTGAAAACAGCATGGGGCAGTCCCACGCTGTCCATTTCCCATGTTAACTACTTCCAGATGGTGTCCATGCTTGTGCGGCTGGTATATGGATGTCAAGTTCAAGCAAACCTCTTTGCAACAGCTTGATTTATCCAGCTTCTGAAACCAAAAAGCATTTCTATATTTTGGACTGTATTATGAACCTATGAGCAGAAGTCCCATGATTGAGGCCACATTAGAGTGTCTACTGAGCTGTGCTGTGAGCAAACATTTTATGTATAAAAGCCACATACCATGCACATTGTGGAGTTGCATTCCTCATGTGTATCCTATCATGACACACATTCCTATCTAGTCCCAAAAGGATTGCAGGCTGCAGTAAGCTTACTGATCACATTGCACTGTGCCTAAAACGGTTAATCTGAAATTAATACAGAAATTTAAGTAGAAAGTCACATGGCTTTCCAAGACAGACCTTTGTCCTTCATGGAATTTTAAAAAGCATCTGAATCTAGGAGTGATAGAAGGTACAATAACCAAGATCAATACTATAGGTTGTTATTAACCTGTCTGCTCAAAATTACTTTGATATCTTTGGATCTATTGATTTCCTTGATATCTATTAAAGGAATAATTTTATTTCCCTGATTTTTCTGTTGTTTGTCTATTCTGTCTTTTATTTACTTATATCTTATTTTGAGTTTAGTTGGCTCTTTGCTTTTTTAAGCTGATATGATATATTATTGACTTGAGATCTGTCTTCTTTTTAAATGTAGACATCAACATCCAGGGTGATATACTGTCTTTTAAACCTTGTATTAAATGCATTCCATTAGTTTTAATATATTGCATTTTAAATTTCTTTTATGTCAAATTACTTTACATTTTCTCGTGCTTTCTTCTTGATCCATTGGGACTCTTTTGTTGTTGTTGTTGTTTGTTTTGTTTTGTTTTGTTTTTAGAATGGGTTATTTAATTTACATGTATTTATGGATTTCCCCAAATTTACTTTTGTTAGTGGTTTTTTATTTCATTCCATTATGACTGGATATTTACTTATGATTTTCTATATTATCACTTTCTTTTGTAGTAAATGCATGTGTTCTAAGTGTGCCATTTTACTTTCTTGGAATATCTCATTGTGTTTTTTTTATTAATGGTTGCATTGAGATTTAAAATTGGCTTCGTAAACAACCTAATTTCTTTAGTAGTAACACAATTTCAAGAATTTTTAAAAACATTCATTGCTTCAATATAGCTTTACTCTGCATTTCTCCTTTTGTTCAATTTTTATAACACAAATTACTTGATGCATTACAATACATCAATAAGTTTATATTCGTTACTTTGCACAGCAATTGTCCTCTACTTTTTTTTTGAGAAAGGTCGCTGGAACTCACTGAGTCCTGCCTCTGCCTCTAGAGTGCTAGGATTAAAGATGTGTGCCACCATACCTGGTCAATTGTCTTCTATTTTTAACTTTTTATTTGATTAGGATGTTTGGAAACATGGTTTCACTATGTAGCCTATGTAGCCCAGGGTAGCCTTGAACTCTCCATCCCCTTGCCTCAGCCTCCTGAGTGTTGACATTACATGCATGTACCAATACATTGGGGAAGCAACTTTCTTTTAAATCACATAGAGAAGAGGGTTGCAAATAGCAGTAGTGTATAATGTTTTGCATTAGCTACCTTTATTGGTGTCCTTTATATCTTACTAATTTAGTTTACTATTTCATGTTTGTCATTCTGGCCTAAAGTATTTTTAGTATTTTCAATGTAGCTCTGACACAAAAATTAATTCTTTGAGTTTTTACTTGTTTTATTTGGTTCTTCTATAATTTCAATAGTTTTATTTTCTGTAATATTTGTGTAGTAGTTTCAATGAGAAACTACTCAGGCATTTGAACCTTAGGTTCCCAGTTGGTGACACTGTTTGGATGATGCTGTGGCCCCTTTCCAAGGTGAGGGCATTCTGAATGAAGCATGTCACTGCGGGCAGCCTTCAGTAGTTAAAGACTAGCTTCACTTCCAGCTTGCAGTTGAAGATACGCTAGCTAAGTTTCATGCTCTAGTTTGCTTCTGCCAAGTCTCCCCATCAACCATGGACTCTGACTCCAAATAAACACTTCCTTCTGGAAGGTGCCTTGCTCATGGTATTTTATCACAACAGCATAAAAGTGATACAATTAAATGTATAGAAAAGGTGTGAAGATATTACAGAATCCTCCTATACCCCGCACTGATTTCCTCTATTAGTAACATCTGACATTTACAATAGTACAGTTAAAACTAATCCTTATTGATACATTACCATTTATTAAAGTGTGGACTTTTTACATATTTCTGAGATTTAGTTATGTATGCTTTGGCTCCTTTTGACTGGGAAAAGTCCTTAGCGTTCCTTGTTTGTCACTGATGATTTTGACAGTTATGAAGTATACTGGTCAAGTATTTTATGGAATTTGGGTGTAGAATTTATACAATTCAGAATTTATGTATCTAGAAGACAGGTAAAGTGTAGTATGTACCCTACCAATATAACTTATTGTTTTTAATCCCCTAACTACTTGATTACTTGCCTGAAGCTTGTCCTGTTTTCCACTGTAACATCCCTCTTTCTCACAACTTCTCTTTTCTACTTTGCACTCTTTAGAGGGGTGCTGCAGTTTCCTGAGGAAATTATTCAGATTCTTTTCCATATGTGATTTATCTACTGCTATCTTCCATGTACTTATTTGGTCATTTATTTCTATCCCTATGGTTTCATAAATCCTTATTTTTATATGTTATGCCTTAGTGTAAGTGTTCCCTATGTGATTTCACAATAAATGGTCAAATATGTATATACATGGAAGATAGTAGTAGATAAATCACATGTGGAGAAGAATTCTGGATAATTTCTGTGAAATCACATAACAATATATTTCCCAGAATTTTTCCCAGTTACTAAGTGGTAGATGGCCATATGGCAGTTTCATTTGCTTTGGGGAAATAACTTTACCAACAAAAGTACAGTGCTTATATATAGTTCCTATTGTATTTAACCTAGTAATCCACACTCAGATGTCATTATTGTGGATATCTTTGAGTTCAATTTAGCTGTAGTTGTTATGATTCTTATTTGTATTTTTCCTTTCTCAAATTTCAGAAGTTTCCAGCCACTATTCTTTAAACATTGTTTCAGGTTTTTCTGTTTCTTTTCCTTTTGTGACTTCCACAATATGTGCTTGGTATGTTTGATGCTGTTCTACAAATCCACTAGGAGCTTTTCATTTTTATTCTTCATATTTTTCTTTCAGCATCTTAGATTAAGCTTATTTAAAAATTAGCTTTCAAAATGTGTGTTCAAATCCACTTGTTCTTTGGCTTGCTCAAATCAAAAGATCACTCATTATTTTTTTACATCATTAGTCTATATTTTAGTTCCACAATTTGTTTTATTTCTTTTTTACAGTTTCTCCTTTGTTAAATTCTCTGTTTTCAGAAAAAAGCATTCTCTTCATTCACATCAGGTTTTTTTCCAGTTAATCATTTTTAAAACTTTCATTAGAAAATGACCACTTTGAATATTCTTAAATCGTTAATCTAGAAATCAAATTCTCCAATTCGATTGGAGTACATTTCTGCTTCCTTTCTGTGGATCTCTGGTTAGTGAATTTTCCAAAGTTTTTTTTAAAAAAATTATTGGTTCTTAGAGAGTTTTGCAGAATGTGTTTTGATGATACTCACCTCTCCCCTGACTCTCTCCAGAGCCATCTTTTCTTCCCCAAACAATTAACTTTGTATCCTCCTGTTGTCACTCATCAAGTCCAAATTGTGGTGCAAATATATTCTTGGACATGCAGCCATCCATGGAAGCATGGCTCAAGATTGTATTGTATATTGTGTGTGGTCACTGATGTCACTTTTTCTTTCCTCCAGTTCAGTAATCAGTTACTGATATGGCAAAGATTTCTTTAAATGCCAAAATATAGTGGTGGTGTGATGGTTTGAATGAGAGTCCCCTCTAGGCTCAAATGTTTGAACAATTGATCCTCAGCTGGTGGCCCTGTTTGTGGAGGCTTAGGAGGCATAGCTTTGAGAGTTTAAAGACTTGTGCCATTTCCAGTTTGCTCTCTCTGCTTCAGGCTTGTGATTCAAGGTGTGAACTCTCAGCTTGCTGCTCCTGTTACCATGTCTGCTGCCTGCTGCCTGCTGCCTGCTGCCTGCTGCCTGCTGCCTAGATGTAGGGTTTTCATTATAGGTGTATTAATTGGGGTTGGACACCCCACAGACAATAATTCTCTATATTTTGACAAGTTGTGGATCTCTATAATAGTTTCTATCTGTTATAAAAGAAGCTTATTTGAAGAGGGATAAGAGCTACACTTATCTGTGATTGTGAGGATAAGCATTTAGACAACAGAAATGATATTGGTTTAGGAAACCAGCTATAGTAGGTTCTCCTTTCTGGTCTGTGAGCCAACCATGAATGGTTGGCTAGGTTTCAAGCACCAGGTCTGAGTTCACTTGTGTTGAGTGGGCCCCAAGTCCTTAGATAGTTGTTGCTTATCTGGAAGATAAAAGTGACACTGTTGCTCCATTGTGAATCTCTTGCCAGTTCAATCCTTGTTGTGGTTGGACTACTCATTGCTCCTTCCCCTTATCAGGTTATGTAGCACCTTCCAATAGTGTGAGAGCTAGTCGCCCTGGAGGACTTGCAGGTCAATGTCTGCCTGATTCTCCCAAGACCTGTGTTCAAAGTGTATGATGTCTTTAGCAATGGAGTCGTACCTTCAAATTCTGGGAGGCAATAATGTATATTGTTTTGAGGGTCTCTTGGACACCTTGAGCAATAACTGAAAAGGAGATTTCTCATGCCTGGCTCTGGGGTTTTTTGTTAGATGTCTATGGCTCTTTGGGGAACATTATTACCCCAAGTGGTGTAACTTCATTTAAAATACATATCTATGTATACCCATATGCATATGCATGTAGTTATAGGCAAATATAAAATATAATGTGATTCCATATTTACATTTTAAGAATTTATTCTAAGTATTTATAATTAGAATTATTTTAGAATATATTAGTATATGCCTACGTGTGTGTGTGTGTGTGTGTGTGTGTGTGTGTGTGTGTGTACTACAAGTGCCTAGTGTCCTTGATGACAAGAAGAGGGAAACAGATCCTTTGTAACTGGAGTTATGGACAATATGAGCTGCCATGTGAGTGTTAGGAAGCAAACTCAGGTCCTCTGGAAGAGCAGCCAGTGCTCTTAACCAAGGAACAATCTTTCCCACCTGTATTTCACACCTGTATACTATTCAAATTGCTATTTAGAATTTATCACCTAAGATTGTTTTCCTATATTAAAAATAATTTGGAAAAATTTTAAGAATTATCTGAACATAAATCAAAAAGAAACTTCTTCCTCAGATTTATTAATGTGAAATCTTATTGATTCTTTGGGAATTTCACATCATGCACCCTAATCCTACTCATTTCCCAGTCCCTCCATATCTGCCTCTCACTCTTGTAGTGCCCTCCCTGAAAAACAAAAGAATAAAATATAAATAATAATAGTAAAAGAAAAACCCACTCCTCCATCTTTCCCACCTCTCCATCACCTCTTCATTTCCTTTAGTGGCACTGGGAGTTGCTGTGTGTTAATGCAGTAGACCCTTTTGTCCAAAGAGCTTTACTTGCAAATGTTCATTATGTAATGAGTTGTTGGTCAGGTTTAGGGCCTCTGTCTTTGGTACACTATCAATACCGGACCCCCACATTCCTTCCAATATCCTGCTGTCCCCAGATTCATGGAAATCCTGTGGCTATGGTTACACAGGACCAGTCCCTTCAAGCACTCCAGCATATCATGGATGGGGTAGATATTGGGGTGTGCCAACTCAAAGCACCTGATGTATGTCTAGATGGCACCTGAGTTGGTCAGTACAGGCCGCTGGGACTACTCCTCTCAGGTGAGGGGCAGAGCCAGCTCTCTCAGGCCCATGGTGGGGTGCAAGGGCAGTACCTGGGCTATCAGGGTCCTTTATCCCAGAGCCAGGGAGGTTCTGGGTCAGCACTCATGTTGGGGATAGGTCACCCTGGGCCAGAGATGTATGGGGCTAGCTCAACAGGGACATTATACTTCAACACATGGTTTGCATGGGCCTCTGTGGTAACACAGACAATAAACATTCACACAGATCCCAGCTTCTGCAGGACCACAGGCCCAGATGTGGTCAATAGCAGCAGCTTGGGGCCAGATATCACCATGGCCCCAAGTGGTAGTGCAGCCCGCTCAGATCCAGATGGGTCCAGCAACAGTGTGGTCCCCGATGGCAACAGGAGCCATGAACCTCAACACAGACTGTGGCTGCAGCAGGGCCACAGATCCAGAAATGACATCCAGTCATAGCTCAGCCTAGGTGTCATTGTGGCCCCAAGTAGCAGCACAGTACATTGACCCTCAAGCACCAACATGGCCTCAGGATTCAACCCATATCCTGAGCACAGCCTTCAGTGGCAATAGCTTGCTGCAGTAGGGTCCATGAACCCAGACATGGCCCCTGGCAGCAGCTCAGCCCAGTCAACACCATGGCCACTGGTGACAGTGAAGGCCAACCAGATCATTACAACCCCAGTTACAACATGTCCCTCAGCCCCTAGAATAGCCAGAGGTGGTGATGCAGAAACCAGGCATCTGTGTGGCCCTTGGTGGTGACACAAGCTGTGAACATCATCACAGACCCTGGCTACTATAGGGCCATGGACTCAGACATGGTCCTTGGAAGCAGCCTGGGTCCAGATGCCACCATGGTCCCAGGTGGCAGTGCAGGGCACACAGATCGGCATCACCCTAACTTCAGGGTGGCCCTAGTGCCTCAATATGGCCCCAGTTGGGGGCCCAGACCCTGAGATTCCACACAACCCTTGATGGTAACAGACGCCATGGACATCAACACAGACCCTGTCTGCCATAGTGCCACAATCCCAGATGTGGGGCCTGGCCTCAGCTTAAGCCCGAGTAACTTCATGTCCCTGGGCGGAAGCCCAGGCCATTCAGGTCAGGATGGTCCCTGTGTGGCATGGCCCTTGGGCACCTACATGGCCAAATGTGGCACCCTCAACTCCAGGTATCCTCATGGTCCTCAGTGGTAACAGGGGCCATGAACATCAACATAGACCACAGCTGCAGTATGGTCATGCACCTGACATGACCCTGTTCTTCATGCCATTCACCTCTTCAGATCTGTCTCTCTCTATAGTACATGAACCTCTCTCTCTGCCATTCTCTCCCTCCCATACTCCATTGCCTTTTCCCAACTGCCCATAGCAAATTGCTCTGGATGGGCATGTCAGTGTCTATGTCCATCTCTGGCAACTCGGTCTGCTTGGTTTTAATAGGCAGATGTGTGTGTGTGTGTGTGTGTGTGTGTGTGTGTGTGTGTACTTCCTCATAAAAGATAAAATGTCCTTTGTTTTTCCTTATCACAGAAGATACGTATTTTTCTTTTTTAGTGTGTGTGTGTGTGTGTGTGTGTGTGTGTGTGTGTGTGTGTATGTATGCATGTATGTATGTATGTTGATGGGGTGGTTCACATGCATATTGAGGCCAGAAGGTCACATCAAAAGACTTAATCGATGGCACTTTTGCCTTTGTTGTTTTGAGACATGGTCTCTTTATATATCCCTAGCTGGCCTGGAACTCCTATATAGATAAGGCTGGCTTTGAACTCACAGAGATTTGCCTGCCTCTGTCTCCTGAGTACTGGGATTAAAGGAGTGTGCCACCATTCCTGGATGACTTTATTTTTTTTAAGAAAGGGTCTTTAACTAGACTCAGAGTTCATTGATTCAGCTCCATTGCTTAGCCAGCAAGCTCTTGGTAGCCTTCTATCTTTGCTTCTGGTGCTGTTTTGTTTTACTATAAATTAATGTTTTATTACCTAAATTTATTCTTTGTAATTTTACACACATGCATTTTAATTACTCTTACCTCCCATCCTTTCTTATCTGTCTCATCTCTCAATCCCCACTTTTCTCTACAATTTTTTCTTATGTTGGTGTCTTTTGTTTTGTTTTATGACATACTGATGTTATTAGGCAGTCCATGTGGCCATGTGTGTGGATCTGTCCACTGTAGCCTGATGGGTTCATCAGTGTGTTTACAACTGAAGACAATGAGTTCCACTCTCCAACTATCTACCAATAGCCAATAGTTTCAAGAGAGGGGTCTGTCCCCAGAGCTTCTCTTCCATCCATGACTTTTTGATAGGGCCAGTTTTATGAAGCCCAGTGCTTGCAACTACAGTTGCTGCAAGCTTATGATTGTAATAGTTGTGTCATGCCCAGAAGATAGCCTTTCCTAGACTTTCTCCCTATCTTCTAGCTCTTATATCATTTACCTTCCTCTTCTAAAGATCCTTAGAGGTGGTGGTATAAATGTCCTGCTTAGGACTGATCACCTAACAGTAATGTCATCATAACACCTTGAGCAGCCAATGAGTCCCTGTATTTACCACCATTCATTGAAAAGAGAAGCTTCTCAGCTGGGTGGTGGTGGTGCATGCCTTTAATCCCAGCTCTTGGGAGGCAGAGGCAGGCAGATGTCTGTGAGTTCAGGAGGCCAGCCTGGTCTACAGAGTGAGTTCCAGGACAGGCTCCTGTGTCGAACCACCCCTCCAAAAAAAAAGGAAAGAAAGGATGAAAGAAAGAAAGAAAGAAAGAAAGAAAGAAAGAAAGAAAGAAAGAAAGAAAGGAAGGAAGGAAGGAAGGAAGGAAGGAAGGAAGGAAGGAGAAGCTTCTCTGATTGAGGCTGAGAGTAATATTTGTCAATGGGTGTAACTACAAATATTTACAAGGCAGTGTGACAAGTCAATTTAGCAAATAATACTAGTAAGTCCTTCCATGTAGATACTGTGATCTCCTGAGCCATTTCTTAAAACAAGGTTTACAGTATTAGGCATGAAGTACTTCCTGTGAAACAGACCTCAAAACCAAGCATAAAGTAATTGGTTACCTCCATAACCTCCATGCCACTATTGCACCACTTGCCATATCTTACTTGGCAGGTCAGTATTGTAGCTGAGAGTGTCAATGTTTTTTATAGTAGGCATTCAGCCTGTGTTTAAGCTTAATTTCTTTTCCTTACAGTTACAAAGTCAATTAAATTTCCAAAGATTCTGTAGTACCATTCAAATCTGCCATTTAAGTATATCACAATTCAGTGGCTAGTCTAGGACTTAAGAAGTGGTCTGTCAGTTACTTTAGTTCTCAAAATTTTTGACAGACTAACCAGAATTAGGTTCAGGCTTAAGTATAGCTTAAGTTTGAATACTAGAGTGCTTAAAAAAATCTTTACAGGGAATTTATGTTTCCTCTCTACATCCTTCCAGATGCTTCTTGCTCCCCTAGGTCTTGAACTTTTGGCCCTCCAGTGAGTAAGCCAGTATTCTTTATCATAGTCTTTCATTTACTGATACAAGAGTGCAGATCAGAGGAAATTAGTTGACAAAGATTTTCTTCACCCTCTAGGAACTATAATTCTATCAATTTGGTAAAATTGGCTCATTTCCCTTTGAATTTTAGTTCTTGAAGATTTGTCTGTTCTTCCACAGCACTTCTGGGTCTGGAGCATGTGAGAAGAAGGAAGTGTGGAGAGGAGGAAACATTTTATACTCTCTCTGATCTTAAGAGTCACCATTCCTGACCTTCCAGTCTACTACTCCTCTAGCTCTTATTACACAGCATTTGTATATATGAGTACTCAGAGAGTACTCAGTTTGAGAACTCCAATAAGATCAGAACACTCCCATACTTAAAAAAACCCTAGAGGGCTTCCAATTTTACTTAAAATAAAACAACTCTTTAGTTGGTTTAGTCTTACCCCCAGATATATGATCTCTGTCTCTCTTTCCCAACTAAAATACAACCACCCATCACTCATCCTAAGCCCATAGATCTTTCAGTTCTCAATGTTGGACAAACTTGATTTCCCTATAGAGGTTTGTGTTTGTTGGACTACAATGTGGGGCTTCTTTCCCCCAAGATCTGCGCATAGTTGATCACATTCATCTTACTTATGTCTCAGCTCATCCCCTCAGTGCTTTCTGGACCATTGAAATACTAAAACCATTTCTATCACTTTTGTTCTACTATTTTCAGAGCATTGACTACTCTCTAAAGTTATCTAATCCATATAGCTGTTCACTTGTTTATTTTCCCTTTATCACTGAAACTGCAGTTCTCTGAAAGCAGGGATGTTGTCTTTCTTGTTCAATGTTATATTCATTCTCAGTGCTGATGAGCACAGAGTTTAGATCAAGTATTGTGGCATCCAGTGTACTTTCAGCTACTTGATATGCTAATGTAGGATAATGGCTTGAGCCAAAGGTTTGTGGCTAGCCTAGGCTATATAACAATACCTTGTCTAAATAAAAATACAATATCATTTTATACACAGTATATTCTAAAACAAAAAATTTCAGTGAATGAATATTTTGCATCTTATGTATATGTGTGTATATTAAAACTAAGTAAAATAAGTTCTATAAAGTCTATGTTTAAGAGGTATCTATAATTTTTATTAAAAGTGATTCAACAACATATCCTCAGGAGATACTTCACTGCACTGAATATTTTTTTGTGTAAAGCAGAACAATTTACATTCACCCATTCCTCTAGTATCTGATTATCTTCGTGCTGAAGTTATAGTTTTGTATGTATTTATTTTGTCATCACTTCATTCTTTTGTTTCTTTGGGGTTTATATATTATTTTCAAAAAGCACTTCTTCACTGAACTCATAATGTTTATTATATTACTTGATTATTTCATGTTTTCCCCTCAAGACTATGAGCTCCAGAATGGCTATTTTGTTTATTGTTGTATTTCCAATTTCAAGAATGAGTACTCAAAGAATGTTTGTAAAGCAAATGCATGCTATTTAATTTCTTCAATTGCCTCATATGTAAAGCAGAGATGGTAATAGTTAGGTCATTTGGGGGAGAAGATTGGTGCTGTGTTATGGTGTGAGTGCTAGGGGGCAGATTAGAGACCCTTAGCAACAGAGTCTAGTTATAGAATCACAGTGACACCAATTCAAGTCTGTCTTCCATCAAAGCATCAAAGTTAAACATGCCATTACCCTTCCATAGTTAAAACTACAAAAGGTAAATCTAAAAGTGACAAGTTTCAGCACCAAGGGAAGATAATGAATCCCCTCAAGGAAGTTTTTAAATAGGGGGTAGAAGAGAAATAATAAATCATAAAATGTCATTACTGACGTTTGGGAGTTAGAGGACTTAGGTGTCACTTTGTAGACAAAGGGAACAATTTTAAATGAATAGATAGAATAATATAGAAAAATGGTATTTGCATGTGGGTGTGTTTTTGCTACTGGAAAGAGGAGCATGCACCTGTTCGTGGCCATTGTTATTGCTTGTTTTGTTGCTGACTCCCTGAATATGCTAATTACATCTCTGCAATTTTTATAATTTATTTAAATTTTTCATACAATATATTTTCATCATGTTTTTCCCTTCCCTCCAACTGCTCTCAGATCTTCCCTGCCTCTTGCCTCACCCAACTTCTCTCTTTTAAAAAAAACACACACACACAAGAAAAATCAAACCAAATGAGCAAAACACTAATAAAATTAAAAAATAAGGCCTAAAGAAAATAAAATTAAACACTAAATCCCATAAAAATACATGGAATTCATTTTGTATTGGCCAGTTACTACTGGGCATAGGATCTGCCCTCAAGTGTCACTACAGCCAGTGACACTCCATTGGAGAAAGGGATTTTCCCTTTCCCAGCAGGTATCCACTACGAAAAGCTTCTTGGCTAGGGATAGGGCCCTGTGTCCATATCCCCTTCTCACTGCTGAGTTTTTATCTGGCTTGAAATTGTGCAGGTCTAGTCCATGCTAACACATTCTCTGTTATGTCCGGAAGACACTGTTTCCTTGGAGTCATTCATTGCCTCTGGCTCTTACATCTTTCGTCCTCCTCTTCTGCATAGACCCCTGAGAGGACAGGTTTAAAGAAAACACCCCATTTAGGACTGAGTACTCCAAAGTCCCTTAATCTCTTCATGTTATCCAGTTGTGGGTCTCTGGGTTAATTCTCATCTACTTCTCTGAAGTGGGTTGAACAAAGTGCTGATCTATGGGTATAGCAATGTATCATTAGGAGTCATTTTATTGCTATGTTTCTTTAGCAGAATAATAGTATTAGGTGTTCCCCTAGGCCCATGGCCTATCTAGTCTCATATTCTTGGCCATATAAAGAGTGTTAAGTAGGTTCTGTCTCATGGAGTGGGCCTTAAATCCAATTTAAAAACAGAGTAGTCTGTTACTTCCATAAAAGGTCACTGTTTTGGTGGGGAATTTAGTTAAGGAAGCAGAAAGGGTACTGTTATGGACTGAGTGTCCATATTGTTTTGTCCAGTCCAAATTCATATAACACAGCTCCTGGATCCCCACATTGTGACCATATTTGCAGATAGGTCAGGCCATGATGGTAGAGAACTCAGGGTGAAATTAGTGACCTTAAGGGAGAAGAAGAGAAGAAGACAGGAAATTTATATTGCTTCTAGAAAGTGCAGCCTTCCACTAGAGCAGTGGTTCTCAACCTTCCTAATGCTGTGACCCTTACAGTTTCATGCTGTGGTGACCCACAACCATAAAAATATTTAATTGCAACTTACTACATGTAATTTTGCTACTGTTATGAATCATAATGTAAATATATTATATACAGGATAGCTGATGTGCAATGGCCATAGGGGTCGAGACCCACAGTTTGAGAACCATTGCACAAAAGCATGGTGTGCTTGCCAGGGGCAAACTGACTCCCCCTTTTCCAGTATGCAATAATTTCCAACAGCTCTGCAGTGATTTGAATGAGAATGGCCCCCTTAGGCTCATATATTTGAATGCTTAGTCCCTAGTTGGTGCAACTGTTTGGGAAGGATTAGCATCCCCTTGTTGATTTTTGCAAAGAAACAAGCTAGTGCTGTCATAGCAGTTCCATTTAAACCTTACATCACTTTGGAGAGAATTACCCTCTAAACAATTTTACGTTTTTTCACCAAGTTGAATTATCTTTTAAAAATGTTCTTCTTTGTGGATATTATCTGCAAAGTAAAGGACAGCCATTCTATAATCTACAGACCCAGAGAAGCTAGGTAACAAGAAGGCCCAAGAGAGGGGGCACATGGATCTCCCTGACAAGGGGAAACAGAACAGATCTCACAGGTGGACTGGGGGTAGATGAAGATGGAAACAGGAGGGATCATGTTGTGGGGTGGATGGAGGAGGAGAGTACTGAAAGAAATGACTAGAAAAGGGGTGCATTTTGGGGTCAGATAGAAACATGGTAAAAGAGAAACTCCCAGGAATCTACAAGAATGCCCCCAGCTAAGAATCCTAGCAACAGTGGGTATGTAGTCGTCTGAACTGACCATATCTTATGACTAGGCAACATTTGACCTACAGTCTGTCTTGCCTATGGGATGTGTTGGGGTAAAGGTGGTACAGAGATTGTGGGAGTGGCCAACCAATGGCTGGTCCAGTCTGAGACCCATGCCATAAGAGTGAACCCCCTGACACTATCTGGAGTGCCAGGACCTAGAGGCTGGATGGCCCAGAGACCCAGGATAGAACCAAACATGACTGGAGTGGGGAAAATGTCAACTTAATGATGCCTAACAGTATTCTGTTATACTCAGATTGGTGGCTAGCCCAATTCTCATCAGAGAGGCTTCATCCAGTAACTGATGGAAACAGATGCAGAGACCCACAGCCAAACATTAGGCTAAGCTTGGGGAATCCTGCTGAAGACAGTAAGGAAGGATTGTAAGAGCCAGAGAGGTCAAGGACATCACAAGAAAACCCACAGGGAAAAAGCTAACTGGGCTCATAGGAGCTCATAGAATCTGAATTGACAACCAGGGAGCCTACATGGGATAGACCTAGGCTATATATATAGCTTGGTGTAGTTTTGAGACACCTAACTGTGGTAGCAGGGCCTGACCCTAATGCTTTGACTGGCTTTTGGGACCCTATTTCTCATACCTTGCCTAGCCTCAATGCAAGGGGAGATGCTTAGACTTACAAAAAATTGATATGCCATGGTTTGCTTTGTTGATACCCATTGGAGGTCTACCCCTTTCTGAGCAGAAATAGAGGAGGAGTTTATTGGTGGGGTCAGAGGGGAGGGGGAAGGAAATGGAAGGAGAGGAGGGAGGGGAAATTGCAATGGGGATGTAAAATAAATAAATTTAATTAAAATGTTTTTACTTTTTCTTTAAGAATTTCATATAGTATATTTTGATCATATACTTTCTCCTTTTCCAACTCCTCTCAGATCTCCTTTCACCTCCTTGCCCACCCAAATTCATGTTATTTATTTTTTAAGAAAAGAAACAAACATGGAGTTCTATTTGTGTTGGCCAGCTACTTATGAACATGAAGCTTACCCTGTAGTGTGGTTGACATACTTAGTGTCATTCCACTGAAGAAAACTGATTTTTCCTCTCCCAGCAGGTTTAAATTACAAATATCTTCTTGGCTATGGGTGGGACTTTGTGTCCACTTCCCATCCTCTGTGCTGGGATTTTGTCTAACTTGAGCTCATACCAGTCTTGTCTATGCTGGCATAGTCTCTGTGAGCTCTTATGTGCTTTGATTCTGTTATATCTGGAAAACACTGTTTCCTTAAAGTCATCCATCACCTCTGGCTCTTACAATCTTTCCATCCCCTCTTGTCACAGAGATCCCTGCCTGAGCCTTGAGAGAATATACCATTTAGGGCCAAGCACACAAAAGCCTCTCACTCTCTTCATATTGTCCACTTGTGGGTCTTTGTGTTAATTATCATCTGCTGTAAAAAGAAGCTTCTCTGATGAGGGTTGAGTAAGGCACTGATCTATAAAAAAAATGTAGTAGGGGGTCATTTTATTGATATTTAGCAGAATAATAGCTATAAGTTTTTCCCTAGGGCTCATGACATGTTTAGGTTCAGGTTCTTAGCCTCATTAATGGCCTCATGTATGGGTATCATCTCATGAGACAGGCTTTAAAACCAATCAAAAAGTAGTTGGTTACTTCTGTAACTTTTGTGCCACCACTGTACCATTAGGCATATCTTATAGGCAGGTCATTGTTGTTGTCATAATGTTTGTTGGGTGAGACTAATGATGATTATTTTTTCCCTCCAATAACATGTATAATGACTTCTACCACAATGAACCTTAGCCAGTAGAGGTGCAGCTTCCAGTTGAGTACCAGCTAGATTTCTCCATGTTTGATGACATAAGTACGTGATGTCTTCATCAACAGGGTGTTACTATCAGATTGTGGAAGATAATTCTTTTTTGGGGGGAGGTTTCAAGACAGGGTTTCTATGTGGCTTTGGAGGCTGTCCTGGAACTAGCTCTTGTAGACTGTGGAAGATAATTCTTGGCACTGGCAATAGCCTTTAATATTTGTGGTGAGGGGTCTTTGGGGCCCCTTTGGCCAATGATTTAAAAGTGTAAACTATTCGTAGTACAGGCAGTTTTGTTTGATAACAAATGATGCTTAATTGGGATATTGTCCTCCCCCCCATTATATGGTACTTCCATTTAAACTCGTTTTGTATATGTATATATTTTAAGACTTCTTGTTCTTTATTTTGTCTTTCAACAGTTTTGTAGTTTGGGGTATATAAATCCTGAAATTTTAATTGCATTTTTGAACTTTCAGAAGACAGAATTGTGGAAAACACACTATTTATCAGGCCCATATGGTCTAGGATATGTTGAATTTATTATTCCAAGGACACAGCTGTATCTTAGACAAAGCATGAATTTTTTGTTATATCCTAGCTCTGTGACCTTGGGAAGATTACTCATTGCCATTGAGCCATAGTTTTCACTCTTTAAAACTGAGTGAAAGATCATACTGCCTCACATAGTTATTGAGACATTTTAGATTGAATAAGAAATAAATTAGGGGTGCTGAGCCATATTAAGCAACAAAATATTAATTTCTATTTCCATTCCTAGACATTATTCCCAAAGAAGAAGGAAGATACTGGTGGAAGTGTTGGTGGTGATTTCTAGTTCCAGGGGTCCTTGGGAATACCAGACAAGCTGTTTACCACCAAGTTTTACTCCCACTCCCAGAAATTATTCTCAGATAATAATTAGGTAGGATATGTCAGTTTACAACTAGATAGCAAAGTATATTCCTCATAAGGAAATGAAAGGTATTTTTTTAATGTTAGGTTTACAGCAAAAACAAAACAAAACAAAAAAAAAACAAATGGGTGAATAAAAACATACAGAAGCAAAACCCCAGAAGCTTTAAAGTATGTGAGATGGCCATCAAACTGAATTGTGGAAGCCTCAGGAGATTATTACAAACTTGTGTGTTTCTGAGATACACTAGACTTCAGGGAGCTCCCAAGCAGGCAGACCTGCAGAATTTAGACCTGCTCTAAATAACTAATGGATTGTAGTGTGATTTAACCAATAATATAGTGTAGGAACCAACTGCAAAAAAATCACAGAGTGAATTGTCTTTCTCTAAGGACCTTGGAACTATGGAGAAGGCATCAGAATTGGAATTAGTGTTTGAAATTAAAAATTCCTTAATTCTTTCTTACTTTATCACATAGGAACATCTTTTCAGTACCTCTCCCCAAATTCCATGAGATTTGAGTCCAATTCTGTGTGGATATAGGAAAACTGACTCTGTTTGAGCATATAGTGAGTAAATGTTAGACTAAATCATCATGTATCCAGCTCTAGGTTTGATGTTGGATAAAACTGGCAATAAAATAAACATGGCTTGAGCCACACAAATACCTGACTAAATCATATTCACGAGTGGGTTAAAGGAAAACCTTAAGTAATTTCATTTCACTGCTGGTAGGTGTGGATGATCACTTATGGAATCAACAATACTTTACTTTCTCTCAATAACCTTAATAGAACAAAGCCCATATACCCCGTGAGACAGATTAATTCTCATAAATTTCCACGTGAAACACTAAAGATGAAAAGAGTTAAAAGTTATTTCCCTGATCTTGGATGACATCCACTATGGAATCATGGATGATTTTCCACGGGGGAGAGTTCTATGCAACTGTTAAATTTTAACACAGAAAGATGCTAGCATGGTAGTCATCCCTGTGTTCCATTTGAGCATCTGTCATGAACACTACTGGGCCTCTTGTCAACTGTCAGCCATCAGAGTTACCTGCCCATTCTAAAATTCTATTAAAACCAAGCTAGTCCAAGTCAGGTCTGCTTAAGGTGCTTAAGGATTCTCTCTCTCTCTCTCTCTCTCTCTCTCTCTCTCTCTCTCTCTCTCTCTCTCTCTCTCACACACACACACACACACACAGAGAGAGAGAGAGAGAGAGAGAGAGAGAGAGAGAAAGAGAGAGAGAGAGAGAGATAGTGAAAAGAACTGCAGCTTTATGAAGATGGTCCTAGGCAATTGTCCTGAGGTAAAAGGTCAGAAGGAAGGCCTTCATCAAGATTTTTACTAGAAGTATTCTGTTGGAGAATATTACATTTGTGTTACATTTGTTTATGTTGTGGAATATTTGTTTAATGATGCAAAGATGTGTTGTATCATTTTATGTTGCATTCTTTAACTCTGTGAAGCTGTGTTGCTTTGCCTGCTTAAAACACCTGATTGGTCTAATAAGGAGCTGAACGGACAATAGCAAGCAGGAGACAGGGATAGGCAGGGCTCACAGGCAGAAAGAATAAATAGGAGAAATCTAGGATTGAGAGAAGAGAAGGATTGAGAAAAAGAGGAGAGGAAGATTCCCGGGGACAGCCACACAGCCAGCCATGGAATAAGAAGGTGTGGCGTCCATGCCACGACTAAGTCCAAGTATTGGGCGAAAGCCTGGAGATTTAGTTAAAAACCAAGACGTCTGGCTGCTTGTGCTATGTGTGTCTTTCCATCTTTATTCGTCTGCCTTATTCTAGGGAGAGAGCAGCCTTATATACACTCACAGCACAGTGGAAAAAACCCAGGTGTAAGAGCTTGTGGAAGAAGAGCTCATGTTTTCCCAGGTGTAGTGGGGCAAGGCCGGGGCTGTAAGCCAGGACTAGAACACAGCATGCACATGTGGTTATTGGCTGATAGGCAACTCACAGAGACCCCATGGGGGCTGGGACCCAACAAGAAGGGAAGAAAGACACGAATAAAGAAACGTATAAAGCCCGGAGGTATAATGTAGTTCAAGAGAAACAGTTTAAGTTTTAGAAAAGCTGGCTAGAAACAAGCTAAGCTAAGATCAAGCATTCATAAGAGTAAGACTCCATCTATTTATTTAAGATCTTGGTGGTGGGCCCCTAAAGAGTTAAAAAAAAAACTATAAGATTCAATATGAGGCTTCTGAAATCACAGTGATTCTTAAATTTCAGAAACTTTTAGAAATTCAGATTGAATTAAATTCTTGTGGAGTCTAATTTGGTATGTTTGAAAGTAAGTATACAAAAAAACAGGCATTTCCAGTCATCTTTAATTGGGCTTTTGAGGAAGGAGTGTAATCAGAACTAATTGCTGCTGGTTTTGTTCTAAGGGCTCAGCAGTAAAGACAGTGTCTGCAGTAATTTGAAAGAGAAATGTCCCCTATAGGTTTTTACTTTTGAATGCTTGTTCCCCAGTTGGTGGCACAGCTGGGGGAGGCTCTGGAGGTGATGCAGCTTTGCTGGAGGAACTAAATCATAAGAGAATCCACAGTTCATAGCCTTACACTACTTTCCATTGTCTTTCTGCTTTGTGCTTGCAATTGAAGATGTGATTCCTCAGCTTCCTGCTCCAGCTGCCCACTGTTCCTGCTGACCCTCTATTATGGACTCCAAAGGGTTGGAACCATAAGCCAAAATAAACTCTTCTATAAGTTGCTGTTGGTCATGGCATTTTGTACATCTACAGAAAAGTAAATGCTAAGTCTGTCTAATATTTGCATTCTTTTATCCCAGATCCCTGAAGGTAATTTGGGTGTCTATTCTCAGTTTAAGCCTTATGAAATCAATACAGTGTCTGTACTCAATGACTACTAGGTTTGGTTATACTGCTCCAAGTCTTCCTGCCATTTTCAATGATGATCTGGAAGCCTTTTCTCTGAAAACATCCATGGGATTTCATGGTGAAATCCTGGAATACCTGGTCACGGCATTCAAGGACTGTAAGTGTCAATGCTTATTTACCAAACCAGGGTCTCCTAATAGAGCTGGTGGGAATGAAAAGCAGGCTGGGTTGGAAGGGTCTCAGCAAGACTAAGGCTGAGGCAAGTTTATTTTAAGCAAACATACTTTTTATACATTTACCAAAACAGAATATAATGATGGTTGTCAGAATGCAATAGCAGTTGCAAGCTAGGTGGGGTATGCAAGATTAATGTCTAAGACTAATTGTACAGCCAGGCTTCTATATGCTTGGCTGAATTCTAGGGAAAACAGAGATATATAGGTGGCTTGAAAGCTTCACTGTCTGAGGGATTACCCTGGTTTCTAAAAAAGTGAAAGGCACACAGTGCCCCAGGAGCCATGGACTCTAACCTGAAAAACACAGCTAGATCAGACCAACTCCACAACTCTGCAAAGGACTGTGACTGAACCTCAGTAGCTCTTGTGAAACATCTGAGGGAATTTCAGCTTCTAACTGCCACCTAAGGGTGAGTGTTCATTTATTTGATCAATGAATCCATGTCTATAGAACCTACCATAGAGGCCCTAGTGATAAAGTAAGGAAGAAGGCAAAACCATATCTGCACATGAGGGGCTTATTCATTTAATGCACAACATGCCTTTAGAAATATATACTTTTACTTAAAATTTGAGACTCAAAATAGCCTTGGTTTATCTGCAGCATCCAGCATTGTTCCAAGGACAGAAGAGTAAGCTAGAAGGACAGGAATCTGGTATTGGGTGGTCTGGGCTCTCAGCTGGAGAAACCAAGGCACCCTGTGAGTTCAGTGTGTTTATTATATAGTGTTGAATAGGGAGGCAGAATTATTGCATACATCTGGACAAGGAAGCAGGGTTATTATATACAGCTAAAGGAGGAGGCTTGGTTTACATTATATACAGCTGGATTAAGGGGACAGGTGTAGCTAATCTCTGCAGGAGCACTCTCTGTAGGGGAGCAGACTTTATGCTGTAAATATCTAGGGGGTAGGGTTGGAGAAGCAGTCTTCAGGCCGTGAATATCCAGCAGGAGGAAGCTATTGTGAACATTTTCTGCACACACTGTCAATACTTGCATTTGGTCCTCCTGGGAAGGTTGTGCTATCTCTCTGAGCCTGGGGCTATGGGATCCTTGACATGGCATACCCATGTCAACAGCACAGACTCACTCAGGACTTCATTTATTCATGGCTTTTTCCCACTTCCCACATTTATCCACAAGTTTAACAATGGTAACATTAGCTTTCCCAAGGAAGCTGACTGGGAACCAGAACTTATCTGTGACAAAAAAAGCTGTTGGGGATGCTCCCTCTACCAAGACTTGTAAGAGAAGGAAAGATGCAGGACTAGATAGGAGATGCCAAACAACCCTGTCTCAGTTGGGGGTTTTATTGCTGTAATGAACCATCATGACCAAAAAGGAATTTGGGGAGGAAAGTTCTAATTTGGCTTACTCTTACACATTGTAGTCCATTACTGAAGGAAGTCAGGATAAGAACTCAAACAGGGCAGGAACCCCCACTCCCACCCCTTTCCCCCCCTCCCCTGCCCAGGCAGGAGCTGATGCAGAGACCATAGAGGAGTACTCTTTACTGGGTTGCAACTCATAGCTTGCTCAGCCTGCTTTCTTATAGAACCCGGGACCACCAGTCCAGGGTGGCAGCACCCACATTTGGCTGAGCTCTCCTATAATCAATCATTAATCAAGAAAATGCCCTAAAGGCTCCCACACAGTCCAATATTATGGGGGAATTTTCTCAATTGATGTTTTTTCTTCTAGAATGACATTAGCTTGTGTCAAAGTGACATAAAACTAGCCAGCACAAACCACAGCCAGGCTCCAGGTGACCTCATTGAGAACTCTGCAATTGAGATGGCACTCCTGAAATGCAGCCAGGGATAAGGTTTGTTTATTTCCTAACACGACAGTCATTGAAGACACAAAAGCTGTGGGAATTCAAACTGTACACAACGGCTCTTTTCAGCGAATGGAAATTTCCAAAGGGCTAGCTTTTGGCAGCACTTCTAGTAGCCAGGGGAACCAGTCCTTCTCTTCTCAAGGGAAGAAAGACTGGACTTGGATCTATGAGACCTTGTCCAGATCTCACATCCCATGACTCTAAGACTAGAGAAGACTTCAGATTTCTGCCCCTTCTGTCAACCACATATCCTAAGTGTAGTGACTGTGCTTGAAGCATTTCCCTCGTGGGTGCTGCTTCCTCCATGGTCACTCGCTGCTTCACATACCCAGAGGACCTTGACTGGCAGACCCAACTAATCTCTCACCTCACTGCTTCTTCTACTGTAATCATGTGGATTCTGTAGAGACTCCCAGCTAGGTACCTAGAGTAGATGTCAAGGATCTTATCCCCACCACAGTTCTCCAAAGACATCTTATTGCTGCAGCTACATCCTGTGTGAATACTATAGACAGCTAAACCTAGTCCCTTTGTATTCAGGACAGATTTATTAAAGATGCAGACAAAGGGCTGCAGCCTCTGGATACACAATGCATAAAGTTGTGCTGCCACCTGGTGGTTATCCGGTTGAGATGCCAGACAGCATTTTTCAGTTTTTGCTTTTCCTGGTTTTGGTAGTAGTGGTAAGGAGGAAACCCTGGAAATTATGCGTGGTTGGCCAGCTCTGCAATCACCTGTAGAGCAAAAGCCATCTTTAATATGGTATCCTCCTTTCCCCTGGGAAATAAGGAAAACATTTTAGAATTTTAAAGTTTTGGATCAGGGTATCTTAAACACTGTGTCTTTTCCTATGGGCTCGTCTTTTGACCATAAGTCAGATGTAGTCTCTTGAGGAAGTGTTTCCAACAGCAGTTAGCTCTTCCTATCCCTGGAGGTCTTGGAATAGTGTGTGTGCTGCAGCATAGCCTGAACATCTGTTAAGGTGTGTGGGGAGTAAAGGAAGCCCTGAGTGAATGTGTTGTCGACGTGAGCATGGCCATATCAAGTATCCCAATGCCTTAGACCGATGGGGATTGGCAAAACCTTCCTCTGGTCAGAGAGCGAATGTTGACAGTGTGTTCAGAAAGTATCAAGCACAGCTTCCTTCGCAAGGATAACTTCAGCCTGAGACTGCCCCCTTACAGAGATCTCCAACTGAGTCGACAAACATTCCTCCAACTGTAGCCCACAAATATGCCTCCTCCATTCAGATGTATAGCACAAGGAGCTGAGCATCCCTCTAGGTTGCTGTTGTGGTCAGTGCCCTCCATTAGAGGGATCACAACCTACCAGACTTCAGGAGCTCGGCTTTTCTGTATGTGTGGCTGTTATTTCTTCATTCCCTCATTGCCCCAGGTAGGTAATCCCTGAGATGTGCAGGATGTACAAAGGTGAATTGCATTTTGATGTATCTGGTAAGACTGAGCTCCAGTGAGACAAATTCCAAGTCTGTGTTTTGGTTTTCTTGCTTTGTATATAGTGTTGTAACCCCCCCCCAGCACTGCAAGTATATTTTAATCATTCATATTACTCTGGAAGTGTTTCTGGGTCTCTTGCACAAATGTAAGCTAGGAGGATAAGGGATAAAGCTGGTATCTGGACTTCCCTTTTCCTGTCTTCGATGTCCCTGGGGCCTGTGATTTGTGACCCTCTTTTGAACTTTCTTTCACTGTACTAAAATATCCGAGGGCATAGAAAACTTAAAGGAAGATTGGTTCTACCTCATGCTTTCAGAAGCCCCTTGGTTTAGGAGCCTGCCAGAATACTGTGACGGGGAATACTGTGACAGGTGACACTGTGGCAGGGAGCACACAGTGAAGCAAAGGTGCTCACTTCTGTGAGTTATGAACCAGGAAGAGTAGAAGAGGCAAGCACTTCACTGTCTACTTCAGTGGCTAGCTTTCAAGGACATACCTTCTCCTAAGGTCTTCTAGGACCTTCCCTTAGATGTCCCATCACCTTCAATGGCATCACAGGCCTGGACTAAGCCTCTAGCACAGGTGCCTTTGGAGAATGGCTCAGACCCCAGCCACAGCAAATTACATTCTCGCAGCTCCATTCTTCAGGATGTTATTGTCTAATGGTAAACATTGGATCTGCCTGCTTTACCTTGTACCTTATCTCAGGTCTACTTCATTTCCTTGTGGGGGAAGAGAGTTCCAGGCCAGGCATTTACAATCCTCACAGGACAAGTACACACAGCAGATGACTGGTTGATGGGAAGAGAGGCAACTTGGGATTAAGGGAGTCCATAAAGACTATTTTCTGTGACCTCATTTTATCCCACTCATCTCATGTCGAGTGTTGTCTCTATCACTGGAATAGTCTGTATTTTCAATGAAAAGTTTGAATTGCACCCATTTTTCAGATAAAGGTGACTCAATGCTCATACAAATTATTTGGAAAGAAACACACATCTCTCATCACACAAACCACTTTTGTTTCCTGATAACACCGACCTGTCAGATTTCAAATTATTCAACCTGGGATAGAGAACTATAACCCACAAACACTAGAGAACTACAAAGCACACACATTAACTCCAAGAGCAATGGGCCATATTACTCCAGAAATGGGAGGTCTCAATTATAAAACACAAAAGGCCAAAGACAGATGGATGTGCAATGGGAACTAGAACAAAAATAAATTGCTTACATTTTGTTGTTGTTTTCAGAATATTTTTTATAGATTTTATCTTTTTTATTCATTTCACATACCAACCACAATTTCTCCTCCCTCCCCTCCCCTCCACTCCTCCCCTACCCTTACCTCCACCCAACCCACTCCCATCTACTTCTCACAAAGTGTAAGGCCGCCCACGGGGAGTCAACAAAACCTGGCACATTCAGTTGAGTATGACACTCCCCCTGCATGAAGGCTGAGCAAGGCATCCCACCATATGGAATGGGCTTCAGAAAACTAGTTCATGCACTAGGGGTAGATCCTGGTCCCACTGCCAGGGCTCCCACAAATAGACCAGGGTACAAAACTGTTGCCCACATGAAGAAGACCTGTTTGATCCCATGCAAGCTCCCCAGCTGTCAGTCTAGAGTTCCTGAGCTCCTGCAAGTTCGGGTCAACTGTCTCTTGCGGTACATGTACACAATAGAGTATTCATCAGCTGTAAAAAACAATGGCATCATGAAATGTGCAGGCAAATGGATGAAACTGCTGGTATTTTAACAAGAGACCAGCAGAAGTAAATTGAATAGACTTGGGACATCTCTGACTCAGCAGTGCCTGCTAGTGGCTGCACAGTGAGGAAAGCCAGGCAGCTCACTGCTTCTCAGAACCACATGTCTTCCCTTGGGCTTCTATAACAATGGGGTGGCTTATAAAAAAGTGGATTCTGCACAGTTTGGGGAGGCATGACTCCAGGATCAGTGTCAATCATGGCCATGTTCCAGTTAAGGTCCTTTAGTTGTTGACTGTTAGATTTTTACAGTATCACCACATGACAAAACACAGGGAGGAATGCTGGGTCTCTCTCTAATGATACTTATAAGGACACAAATCCTATTTATGAGCCCTGGCTGGCCACATAGATACCACTACATAAATAAGGTTGGCCTCAAACTCAGAGGTTGGCCTCAAACCCACTTGCCTCTGCCTCCGGAGTATTGGGTTCAAAGACACCTGGTAGGGTCTACCTTTTAATGCCATCTCATGAGTAAGAAGGGCATCAACTTTGTACTTTGAGAAAACACAAATACTCTATAATACTCCTTTACATGAAACACAAAGAGTCTCAGCTGCCAGCGCTCTGAATTCTGGGGAATGTATTGCTTCTGTATCCTCTGGCATACCGTGTTTGAAGGTGCTTGCTGCTCTCAAGAGCCTGCGATTGAATTTTCAGTTCACCCTCCAGGCCTCTCCTCTGAGGCTGGGGATATGGGGAGGGTGGCATGGTGACTAATGAGAGGCAGACACCTGAGGAGGGGCCACAATACCAAGGAGCAGGGGAAGCAGAGAAGCTGCCTGAGGCAGACAGCTAGAGGGGGCAGCATGTGACAAGCCTCCTCTGTGACTGAAAAGCAAGTGCTGGGGAATGGATGTCTCTTCAGATCCTGTGGTGCAGATCACATACACCCCAAGCTCATTGTGGCATCAGTGGCTCCCCCATTCTTACTGGGGTCGGCTTCCTTCCTGCTGATCCCTGACACATGAGGGGGCGTTCAGGAAATCATAATCCTATTGTTCAGAGAGTAGCCAGGATGCTGATGCTGGCCGCTGCAGAGCTGTCACCATGGCTACCGTGAGATGATTTTCTTTCAGGAGAAGAGTGACTCATGCATGAGTAGTGAATTCTGTAGATGTCAGTGGGGACATAGTGCTTCATATAGGAACCCTGGCAGATTTGCCTTTAGCATCTGGATATTGCTTTCTAACCAATGAGATGTCAATGACAGATGTGCACAGAGCAGTCAAATATACAGTAGACTGCAAGCAGTGCTGTATACACATGAGTGGAAGACCCCAGGAGGATCTCGGGTTCTGTCACATTAGGAACGCAGTGTTGGGAATGTGTCAGAGACCCTCCTAGAGTGAAACATCCTTGGGCAGGACTTGAGCAGTCAGTGATGCTTTTGCAGCAGAGGAAAAACATACTATACATTCTGGATAAGCTTTTCCAGTGGGACTTACAGGATGAAGTGGAGGTTTCTGGTGAGGACACTGGTGAGGATCACTGCAAAAATACAGACAGGAAAGGAAAAACACCAAGAGATGAAGCAAGGTGAGGTGTTGTGGACCTAGACTCAAACTGTGGTTGTATCTGTGAATGGACATGAGAAGGGAGAGCTGGTGTGTGACAAGACTTTTCCTGGGAGACAAAACACAAACCTCTACTCACCCCACACAGAAAACCCACAACATGCCAAAGTACAGATAGCACCAAAGTCCAACTTAGTTAACTAATGACTTTTGTTGGGGTTACTTATAGGAATGTGGGTGAGAGGTTACTTATAGAAGCAGAAATGACCCAAAGACACAGCTGTATGCACAAAGCCCACTCCAGCATGGGTGACTGACTGCTCACAAAAGGATGGGAACCTGGAGTACACTGACAGCCTTTGGGCTTCTCAAAGGCTTGGAAAGAGTCCTTTCCAAGGGACTCAGTTGGTCTAAACCTCTTTCAGGCAGCACGGACGATCTCTGCTCCTTCCAGGCAGGGTCTAGTCTCAGAGACTTCTTTGTGATAGGCTTGTCTGAGAATTGACTCACACCAGTCTTTATTGTTTACTCTAGGGAGGGAGGGGCCTAGTGAATATGGTCAGTTTTAGGGACTTCCTGAAGCTATTTTGAGTTGTTTACTTCTGGTTTAAGGAGCTGCCCTGCAGGATGAGATATTCAATCCAAAAGGACTGTTACACACACAAAAAAAGCTGAGTTGTGTTTGGATTGAGGCATAAACCAAAACGAGGATCACACAGAAGAAAGATGGGCAGGCATATGGTGAACCTAGGGTTTGTGGCTTGGGACACTGCCTGGAAGATTGTCTGGGGAAGGCTTTTAGATCTTAAGCACAAGAGGGAAGAGGAACTATGGAACAGGATGAGGACCAGGAGTGAGGCTGGGAAAGATCTCAGAAGTCTTCGGTAGGTGTTCTTAGAGCTCTAAGAGGAGATTCCAAGGACAGTGAAAGACATGGATCCAGAGACCAAGAGAAGGGAAGGCATACTTGACAAGCAGCTGCTGGTGGGCCAGTGTATGTCTGTAAAGGGGCGTATTTTCTACAGAGGAATTTGAGAGTGGGTGCAAGACTGATGTTTCCTCATTGTGGGGGTTGTGCTGTTACATACAGTCACGGGCACTGTATGCAGGAGAGAAATTATACTTCAATGAAAATAACCAGTAAAGGCAACATAGTCCCAAACACACTTATTTCCAAGGTCAGTAACATACATAAGTTATCTTTGATTAGGAAGTTACAAAATTAAAGGAGAGGGGAAAATGGAGTGTGTAAACAGATATTCCATGTCAGCAGACTGGAAGACTGCAGGATTAAACACCATTCCTCCTGAGTTGGTCTCTATTTTCAACACAATCCAATAAAAAGTCTATTTTGTGTGGATACCTGGTCTAGACTTTTAAAAATGAAATTAAGTTGTTCAAGCAAAGGAATATTCATTGAAAAAGAGAAAGAGCAATGTGTGAAGTTGACATGCTCTTTGGATACAGGCTTATTTACATGGGAAACACTCAGTGTGTGGTGATTGTGCCCCTGCAGGACAGGGGAGACTACCTTTCCACAGTTAGTCACAGAAAACAGCTCCCTCTCCATTCTGTCATCATTTGAGGTAGCTTTGATTTCAAAATAAAAATCTACATCTTTTGAAATATGACTGGGGACTATTTGTGTCTGTTTTCATGCTTATATTCATTAGTATTTTATACCTGAGAACATGTACAACATGTATCCAATTAGTAGGAAATTTAAGTGAAATGGCCAATGTTTTAGACATATAGCTTAAATGACTCAGGGAAATACAGAATTATAAAGTGACCAACAGCAATCACAGTAAATGATCAATTAGAACAATTTCCCCCCAAAATTCAATAGTAAAATGAACCTATATCTTTTTTTTTTTGTTTTGTTTTTTCGAGACAGGGTTTCTCTGTGTAGATTTGGAGCCTATCTTGGCACTCGCTCTGGAGACCAGGCTGGCCTCGAACTCACAGTGATGTGCCTGCCTCTGCCTCCTGAGTGCTGGGATTAAAGGCGTGTGCCACCAACCCCCGGTGAACACTATGTCTTAAGCTATTCAAATCTTAAGGAAAGCCAAAGGAGCACAGGAAACTACAGTCATTTTAAATTTGTTCCATGTAGTAAAGTGACAATTATAGATTATTCTAGACACATAAAGAATTGTAAGAAACCAGGCCAAACATACTCAGGGAAATAGATGTAAACCGATGAAGAGAAATCTTAGCTAGGAAAACTCAATAATATATAAATAATGGGATATGTCATGACCAAAGGCCTATCATTAACAAAAATGTATTTCAACCCACTGTGTTAACAAAATACAATATGGAAATTATTTATCTCAACCAATAATAAATAATAAAAGTGATAAATCTCAAGCTACCTTGAAAATGAAGATTTCATATCTCTAAGTAGGGAAAGGAGCTTTCTTTTCTCCATAAATAGTTAAAAACCATAACAGGGATGAGATGCAGCTTGGTAGAACACCTTTGCCTGCATGTCCTAGGCACTGGGTTCCAATACCAACACCAACATCAGAGCAAACCAACAAACAGAAAACCGCAATATCATACACAATGGGGAAATAGTAAGAGTTTTCCTTGTGAAAGTGAGCAATGGTTCCTTTTGAGGTGTTTATTCACTCAGTGAGAAGAATAATTGACCTGTATGGTCATAGAGCAGTAGGTTCTTAACATGTAGTCCATGACATTTTGGGGTCATCTAAGACGATCAGAAAACAGATATTTATATTATGATTTTTAACAGTGGCACAATTACAGTTATGAAGTAGCAATGAAAATAATTTTATGGTTGGGGGTCACCACAACATGAGGAATTGTACTAATGGGTCATACCATTAGGAAGATCGAGAACCGCAGTCATGGAGGAAGAACCAAATTTGTCATTACTCATACTGTCTTTACTGATTTGATTGTGGTATTAGAAAAAAATTCTACATGTAAGTCACTAAAGTACATTTACTCAGTTGGGGATATAGCTCAGTGGTACAGTGTCTGATTACTATATACAAGGTCCTGGGTTCAAATCCCAGCATTGTAGTAAAAACAAAACCTGGCACCTGGATAATATATATGAATGAAAATATATGTATATAGATATATGAGTACATGCCTATAAATGAATACATAAATATATATGAATACATATATTTACATACACATGTAACTTACAAACATGTCTGTATTCTAAAGAGTAATGAGCAATGAAAATGTATTCTAACCATAGTATCAGAAATGAGAGTGGGCCTAATGGCAAATTCAATTCATATAATCAATTCATATAATTAAGCTGTGATCCAGATCACAATAATAATCCAGATAATAATGCGGTGTAAGAAAAGTATTACATGTTTTTCCTAGGGCTGGGCCACAGAAGGAAGGAAAGGAACTGTTGCGAGTTCAGATCACTTATGGTGCAAGGCATACTTCAGCCCTATGTCTGGCAGGGAAGCTGGCTCTTGTAGCCAGGGTGCAGCTGATCCCAGTAGTCAAAAAGCAGGTCGTTAGAGGACAGGCAGAGCAGTTAGGTTGATCAGCAAATGGGTGGTCTTGCTTGAAGCTAACAGGATGCCTTGAAATCTCTTGTCTGTTGAGAGGGATGCTGATTACTGTCACACAGACATCATAGTGTTACCATGAGGATCCTAGGTTCTGGACCAGTGGCCTGTGGCATCAAATAGCTGCAAATTTTCATCATTGAGTCACCCTGCTACTGTTAGAAATTGAAGAAAAATCTCACCCTCTTTCTGTGTCCCTCCACTGCCCTCTGCTGGGACAGTTTAACATCTTGCTTCAATGCAAAGGAAACACTTAATTCAATAGTGTTTTCATAGAGTGTGCAGTGGGAGGCAAGAAATTGACAACTGATGCAAAACCACAGAATACATATAACAGACTTACTTCTAAAATGTCATAAAACTGTTCAGAGATACCACTGTTGTAGGTTGAACAGTGCCTCTGCATGTGTCCTCAGAATGGGGCCCTTTTGGAGATAGGATCATTGCAGGTATAATTACTTAGGGGGGTCTAATTAGATTTGGCCATAGTGTCTTTAAGAATGAGAGGATTTGGACACAGAGACAGGCATCCTTGAATGAAAGATCATAGGAATCAACAGCCTTCTGTGTACAAGACAAGGGGCAAGAACCAAAATCAATTCTCATCCACCACCTGGAAGGAACCCACCCTGCTAACATCTCAGATTTCCAACTTCCCAGACTTCAAGGCAATCAATTCATGCCTCTTCCATACCCAGTACCAGAGCATTTTGACAGAAGACCAAACAAATGAAAACCAAGTTTGGTACTTAAAAATGGGGTGCTGATGAAAAAAAGATATAGATGCCAGCTTTGGGATTAGGTAAAGCTAGAAGTATGCCAAGTCCCTAATGCAGTTTGGGAAAATTTTGGACACAGACAAGGAGTGGTCAAAATTTAGGCCAAAGATATAAGATCTGTTTTCCTCCCACAGCCTTGTGAAGAAACTGACCCCAGGCACACCTTGAACTTGCACTTGTAGCCTCCAGAACAATGAGTTAACACATTTCTGTTTAAGCCATCCAGCCCCAGGAAAACTAACATCGATACCAATATTTACTTCCATAAACAGAGACATATCCTCAGGCAACAATACCACACAATGTCAGTTCTCTCTGAATTATTTTAAAGATTAAATATATACATCTAATTCAGTATTTGACAAAGTGGTTGGTAATATTATATAGTAGTTTTTATATCCATAATTTTGCTTTCCATGGTTTCAGGAGCCTGCAGCCAATTGAAAATATTAAATGGAATTTTCTAGAAAAAATACAACTCATAAGTGTTAAACTGGGTGCCATTCTCAATATCATGATGGAAGTTTGCACTATGGTTCCTCATCCCCAGGATGTACTAACTAGCTTTGAGTATGCACCATGCACTTTGAGTATGCACCATGCACTTTGAGTATGTGCTAACTAGCTTTGAGTTGCACCATGGCTATCTCAGTCATCACATTGCCTAGCACTGTGATGGAGAGCCACACACATTACTATGGGACCCAAAATACACAAATGAGCTGAGTGATGAACAGAGGAAATCATAACTACTCTGTGGCTCTCGGAGTATTTGACTATTTTTTGTCAAATTTTTAGTTATTTGTGTATAGGAAAATTCAAAGTGCAAATTCATCTATAAATGTTAAGTTGTCCTCAGTATGTTTATAGGGTCAGTGTTCTGTCCCAGTGTACTGTGACTATAAGTACAATACCTGTCATTAGAATTCGACTGTTTTGGAACATCCATGAAATGGAAGTTACACAGCAATAAGACCAAAGAAATTACTGCTGTTAGCATCAAGATAAATGACTTTCACTAGAGTGAGCAAAAGTAGCATGTCAAAAGGAATAGAGTGTGGTCTCATATGACAACATTTAAGAAGAAGCAAAGCTGTAGCATAGAGGGTTATAAAGAGGGCATCAGTATAGACTTACAAAAACCAGTCAAAGATTTGATGGCATACTCTGTGTTTGGGCAGGGACACAGGAAATGCCTGTCAGTTACACAAAATGTCTGTCCTTTAAACCAAGAGCTGCTTACATAAGTCTGCTCTTTATAAATGAACTGTGCCTATGTTTTGCATCATATATTACAAATCACTGATACATATTTAATTATACACTTTAATTATAAGCAAAGGCTTCGAAATTAGATGAACAGCTAGTACAGGAGAACAAAAGCAGCATCTAGAAGACCCTGACCTGCTATTTCCTAACATGTACATTTTACACAAGGCTGCATTATATAGCAAACAGAAAACATCATATGATAGTTGTTTGCTTTGATGTTTTCTTCAAACCATGGGTGCTACTAGATGTGTGTGTGGAAACCAATGTCAGTTTTAGCTTAGCATGGCCCTGAGCCTGACATTGTCAGACAAGGCTGAAAGACCAGCAGAAAATAAACACTAGAAAAAGAAAGATCAATATAAATCGAGAGAAGTGTGAACACAGATTGCCACCACACATCTAAAATGGAGCAATCTTGCCTTGTAGTGGTGATAAAGGATCCCAGGGTCTCATGCATGTCAGGCACACAAGGTATAACTGAGCCACACCTCCAAGACATGCAACGACTTTTGGTCAGGGTCCATTACATAGTGGGCAAAGGCAGATGTAAAAAAGCCTGCGTTGCTCATTAGCATATATGTTGATTAGAGGGACCTCAGTTGGTAGCTGGTAGGGAGTCCTTTGATCTTCCTTGCTGGTTATCTCTTCCTGAATCATGAGCTACCTGCCCCTGGTGATGTTACTGCTTCTCTCCCACAAAGGCTGATTTCCTGGAATCACCCCATGAGGTTTGCAGTAGAAATCTTTGTTCTCTCTGCATCTCTGAGCAGTAATCTCACATCAGTACTCTATCTTCTCAGTGGACATGGGGAAATGCACAGAGAACTGAGCATGGCAGGGTTGTGAGGTAAGCCTTTATGTATAACATCATGCTTGTGTGTCTAAGTCACTGTTCGCCGAGATTTCAGACATCTTTCACCACATGCTTGAGGTAAGAACTGTCATCCGTTTCTCTTAGAGGAAGCAAAAGTATGCCCAGGCCTTTGAACTCCCAAATTGTCTAGGGCTTAGTCTGCCCTCTACTTTCAAATAGGGGTCTCCAGAAACCTTCACCTTCTAAGACTGGGGCTCCGGTTAAAGAAAACTGGAAAGTGAATAAAGCCATCTGTGCTTCAATCAGCTGTTCTACAGGTCCCTTCTATATACACACAGAAAATGCTTTGGGATTCATATATTTTATTGTGGATTCCAACAGAATGTGTGTTTGAGATTGACTGGGTATGACTTGGGAGATCTGGAGTGTGTATTGTGGATGGAGGAGCAGAAGAATGTACTTGTCTCCACTGTTCTGTGACCCTGTGGCCTAGGGCCGTACTCTTTTTTATTTCTGCTTTGCTTTCTTATCAGTGTTGAGACAAATGCTCAGGGAATTTACAGAGTGGGACTCTCTAAGTGGCATGATTTAATATAGAAATGAGCAGGGAGTGCAGATGTAGAAGTGGAAGGAAACAGTAATTGAATTTCCATGGATCTGCTTCCTTTGTGCAATAGAGCAGTTGTCTCAACGAGGTTGGAATGAATTTCAGTGATTTATGAAGAAGATTATCATGGCTATGAGGCTAACTTAGCAATAGCAAAGGAACACATTCTGCATTAGAGCTGTGCAGTGAAAAGATTCTAGAATGATCTCAGGGCTGTGCAGAGAAGAAGGACTGTATTTCCATTGGAAACACATTTCGAGTTGCATCCTCCTCATTTACACCATGTCTTGGTTATGGTTTTTATTGCTGAGAAGAGACACCATGACCACAGCATATCTTATAAAGGAAAAGATTTCAATGAAATGGCAGCTTGTAGTTCAGAGAGGTTCAGTCCATTATCATCATAGTGTGGAGCATGGTGGCATGCACTTAGACATGATGGTTGCTGTATTTTGATCAGAAGGCAACAGCAAGTGGACTGTGGCTCACACTGATCAAAGCCTGAGCAAATATGAGACTTCAAAGCCCACCCCCCAAGTAAGACACTTCCTCCAACAAGGCTACACCTATTCCTACAAAGTCACTCCTCCTAATAGTACCTGGCACACTCTACGAGATTATGGGGACCAATTATGTTGAAACTACTACATACCACTAACCTCAGTATCATATTTTCCATTCTGCTGACCTTGGCATTCATGTTTCACTGTGAAGATACTTCCTCCTGTTTAGCTACTTCCACCCCACCTCTGTAATTTCTAAATTTAGAAGGGAAAAAATGCAAAGTTTCCAGTAAGACTGCTTTTATGAATTGAAATGGCCATAATCACTGACCCTGATCATCTTTGGAATCCAGCTGAGAGTCAATACCAGATGAAGAAGAGCTTTATGAACTCCAAGTGACTCTGCCTTGTTCCTCAAGGTAGAACAAACAATGTGTTTGGAGCAGCAGAGATGGCTCAGCCTGGGACCCTGGCAATATACAAGGAAGACATGAAACTTCAAGGAAAAGCTGCCAGACCCTGACATTAATGCCATCGACACTCTCTGCTGTAATCTAAGTACTCAAAAAAAATGTTACATATAATCAACGGACTATCATTCAGCTATTTAAAGGATGGCTTTTGTCACATGCAACAGCATGGTTACGACTGGAAAACATGTTCCATGAAGTAAGCGAAACCTAAAGACAAATATTGCATAATTTCACTCATTTGTGGAAGCCAATAAAAGCTGATCACATAAGACTAGAGAAAAGACCAGAAGCAACTAGAAATTAGGAAGGCAAGGGGAAGATGGAAAGTGAGAAAGTAAACAATGGGTACCAAACACAATTATGAGGAAGTAGCTGTAGCACTCCACAGAATGATCGACTAGCTAAAATCTGTGGTAGTTAATTATACAAATTTAAAAAAGGGGCAAAATTGAGTTTAAAGGATCTCAACACATATAAATCATAGTATTTGGGAAGATGAGAATGGTAATTTTCCTGATTTGATAATTATACCTTGTACACATGCATATGATTATAATATTATACCCAATAATTACAAATGTGCTTGGTTACATATCAGTTATAAAATAAAAATAAAAATTCAGATGATGAAAATTATTTTCCTCATAGTCCTCTGATTTTCAATACCTCTGCAAGAGATGACTCGCCTGAACACTATATTAAATGCTTCTTGCAGAGAGAAATATTTAGCTGGAGAGTCCAGATAATGTATGAATTTTTTTCCTATAGTAGGTCATCCATTATAGGAACATTTCTAGTGTTGTGACACCGTTTGCCCCAGACAGAGGTCTCCTATGTGGCCTCTGCTCTACGTTGTAGCCACAAATAGTCATGTTTGTATTGTAGACTTCTGCTCATCCCTATACATGCTGAGTCATGACTTGAAGTGACGTTTTACTCTTTCCTCACTAGGACAATGTTCCCTTCCTTCAGAGTGCCTGCATACTGCACATAATTGGGGTTGAAAAGCATGGGAGGACTTATTTCATTCCCCTCGAGTCTGATGTATACTGATCTCTGATGAGAAAACAGGTCACTCTGACCTAGAAGACTGTATCCTTAGAAACAACCAGCCCTAGTCCAGAAACAAGCAGCTAAGCAGCTGAGTTTGTCCTTCTCTCTCTCTGATGGGGCCTGAGAAGAAGTATGGAAGGAATTTTTTCTTTGTTTCTTTTATATTTATCTATTTATTGAAATTATCATATGAAATATTAGGTTTCCTTATGGAATTTTAAAACAATGTTTTCTTTGCCAGCCCCCTCCCCACTCACTCCTCCACGAACTGTTTCTCCAGCCTTCTTACCACTTTCATGTCACTTGTGTGTCCTCCCTCTCTCCATCTCTCCAGGACCACTTTCTTCCCTCTCTGTTCTGCTTTCTGGCTTATTTAGCCTTTACCCACACTCCCACTCATCTAAATACACACACATATATGTTATAGGCTAGAATAACCTATGAAAAGAAGCATATAGGATTTTTCTCTTTGAATTTGGATCACCTCAGTAATATAACACTTTCCTGGTTGTATGCCCTCCAGCATCTCTTCTTCTTAGGACACTGATCGAATTGGATTATCTTCCCTCCATTTGTCAACTTAATCTCCACATCACATTAGTGGTTCCAGCTTCAGCACATAAATGATAGAATTTAGTTCACAGTGAACAGCTATAGAGAACACTGTCCTCCTCACACACTCAGCCCTTCACGAGTTGTCACTATACCATATTCAATTACTCATGTCATACACAAAGGAATCTGATGGTCCATCTTCATTTGTGTCTCATACTTGCTGGAACATCGGCACGTAGCATTGGCAGTTGCCATGGCAATGATATTCTTCAAAGTACCAGTGCCAGTAATGCCTGTAGGAATGATAGAATTATTGCTCTGGTGTATAATCTTCCAAATTCTTATCTCTCTGGTTTTAAGGATAAGGATCAATTAAGAATTTGTAAGAGAAGCACTGTCTAGAATCTTCATTAATTTCACATATTGATACTAAAGAGAAGTTTTGATGTAAGCTTTCTTGGCTCTCCAATGACAACATGATTTTTGTTGGGATCTTCTGAGTGTCTTCCTGATAACAAATGTTCAGAATGAACACCGCAATTAGAATTTGGGGCCAGCTCCAGTTTTTTTGGACCCTTTAAGCTGATGGATCCTTCATGGTCCAAGAAAAGTCCTTAAAAATTAATAGAGCTCCAGTAGGTTAAAGACTAAGGTTTGGCACATGGATGGTAAATAATGGATGAGTGAACCCCAATAAACATTCTGTACTTCTAGGCTTGGGTAAACTTTACTGGTTAGCAAAATTCCTGTGTATCGTTACACATTGTTATTAGAAGTGATTGGCATTGTCTGTAACTTATAAGACAATGACAGGTAGAAGCTCCATGATTTCATTGGTTGTTTTCATATATCTCCTTTCACTACAATAATCTATAGCCATGAACACATTGGCTTTCAGTGAGCTCCCTCAGCTCTTTTTGCACATCATCAGACCTGAGGTTGCTTTTCAGCTTGCAGTTGGTGTCAATACAGGGGGGTAGTCTTGGAAACTGGTGAATTTTCCAAGCCTTCACTCACCTTCCTCTGTTGACATCCTCTGTTGTCTTTGCCCTTAGATACAGATCCCCACATCACAAAGAAAATTGGGGAGGAAGTGATTGTGTACATGTATCTTGAGGCTCTGAAAGACGACAGCAGGCTAAGTGCCTTCAGGATTGGATAGTCTCCTCAGTCTCCCCTCAAGCTCCACACACAGACCTTTAGCAGAACCGGGGATTTCTGCTGCCTTGAGAGTTTCCTCTCTGGATGAGTTCAAGACTCACAGAGAGCCCTCAGGGAAGGAAGTGAAGGAGACAAGCCTTACTTGGAGCTTCCATGGTTGACAGCAGAGATCAGATCCCTTGAGACCGCCTCTGTTCTAGGGTAGAGTGTACATTCGTACCCCCTCAGGATTCCCCCTCCCTTAACACTTGGTGGGGAACAGTTCCATTTCCTACGTGCTGATTAAACTCCTTGATTTCCTAAAGTAAGACCTCACCATCCTGAAAGCTCTGTAGGCAGATGAGAGATCATATTTATGCCACCTGTGCGTGGGCCCTTCCAGAGCTGATGGTAGGCATCCTCACTGCTCAAGGGTGGATGACTCTCTGAAAACTCACTTGGGGCCCTGGAATGAAATGATTCTCCTATTTTTCTGCTCATCTAAGACCTGTCCCCTTAGAGTATGTCCCTCATATCCAAGAGACTCCCGAGAAATAACTGTCTGAGCTTTATTCTAACCAAGACATCCAAGGCATGATAACAGGGGCTTGTCAGACTCTACTGGTCCCACTGTAAGTGGAATTAATGTTGTCTCTGTACTCATGCAGGGGTTACCCCCTTGGCTGCTATCCCAGTAAGTAGCCCTTAGCCTCCCTAACTAATAACCAATAACTTTATCTTGAAGTGCCCTGAGTAAAGGTCTCCTCACTTCCAGAGATGACCCCAAACATCATGGGAAGAAAACAGCATTAGCAATTATCTCTTTCAAGAGACCTGGGTAGAAGTGAAGGTGCTAGAGGTTAGCTTCAAGCTTCATCTAGTAAGAGAGGCAGAGAAAAACCAAATGCCTCATGCAGCCCCCAGGTAACCTCAAGTTTCAGATTCCCAAAATTCTTACAGAAGATAATTTTTTATTTTTATTAATTTTTGTGGATTTCATATCATGCATTTTGTTCTCACTTAACTCCCCATCCCCTCATATCTACCCTTTGCCCTGGCACCCCCCTCCCCCCAAAAAAGAAAAACCAAATATAAAATAAAAACAAAAAACCAAACCTAACAAAGAAACAAAACATAACAAAAAAAGAGAAGAATCTTGTCATGGAAGCTGTAGTGTGGCCTGCTGAGTCACACAGTTTGCCCTTTAGTCCATTCATCTTTACTGGCAAGTATTCATTGCCAGGAGTCATTTGTCTGGCTCAAGGCTTCTGGCTTCTGCTGTGCCACCAATAATGGGCTCTTACTGGGGTTCCTCTTGGATATTCTGTTGTTGTTCTGTGTCATGGAGATGCTGCTGTTTTGGATCTGTAGGTTTATTCACTTCACATGCTCTAACAGTTCACAGATGGGATGGATGTTGGGGTGGGTCAACTCATAGCCCTGGTTCTGGGCCTGGGCAGCAGCTGGGTTGTTTAGTCTACCAGCTTTCCCTCATTATCACTACCTGGGCAAGCTCTCCAACATTGTCATGGCTAGCTCACCCAAATGCAGCCTGCAGCAAGGAGAAGAGCAGTTCTCAGATCCAGGTCACCCACACTCACACGACCAGGATCATCTCTATTGTTTTGCCCAAGCAAGTGTAGTGCCCTTTCTCCTGATTGCTGTTGGGAGTTCCAAGGGGGGCGGTTAGCTCTTCTCCTCTCATGCCCTCAGGGCTGGCTCATCTACACTCTTGACAACAGGGTCAGCTCTAGTGTGCTCCCCAGGCAGGGTGCAGGGCCTGCTCTCCTGTGTGCTGCAGTTGATGAGGGACAGGGCAGTGACCTCAGGCCCAGCTCTTTCCTGCTACAGGTGGTCATGGATGGGTGGGCATCTTTCTCTAACCCATACCACTACATGGCAGACAAGGGGTAGCAGGGTCAGCTTTCCTGCTCCCACTCCTTCAGGGTTGGTTCTCCTGCATCCCCGACCACAGAGTCAGGTCTAGTGTGCTGCCCAGATGAGGTGTACACCTATGGTGAGGGTTGGGGCCATCTTTCCTGAGTACAGGACCCAGCTCTCCCATTAGGAGCCAGGCCAGCTTTCCTGTTGCAGTATCCAGGTGAGTGGCAGGACCAGATATCTCAAGACTAGTGAAGGGCAAGGCAGGCTGAGCACAGCATAGTTCCAATGACCTCCTGTGCTTACACAGGTCACAGACATCGTTACAGACTCCAGCTGCAGCAGGACCACGGACCCAGACATGGCCCTTAGCAGCATCTCTGGGCCAGACATCACCATGACTCCGTGACAGTACAGGCCACCCAGATCAGTATGGCCCCAGCAGCAGCATGGCCCTCAGGCACCAACATGGCCTCAGGTGGCAGCCCAGAACCTGGACATCTTCACAGCTCTTGGTGGTAGCAGGAGCCATGGACATCAACTCAGATCCTGGCTGCTGGAGGGCCATGGACCCAGACATGGCCCATGGCAGCAGACCTGGCCTGGAGGACACTATAGCCCCAGGTGACAGTTCAGGCCACTTAGATCATCATGGCTCTGCTGGCTACATGGCCCTTGGATATGATATCCTCATGGCCACAGATTGCAGCTGAGACCACAGGCATCTGTGTGGACTTTGGTGACAACATGGGCCACAGACATAAATATAGACCACAACTGTGGTAGGACCATGGACCAGACATTGTCTCAGGCAGCAGCCCGAGCCTGGTTGTCGCCATGATCCCAGGTGGCAGTGCAGACCACTCAGATCAGCATGCCTCCTGTGGCAGCATGGCTCTTGGACACCTGTTGGGCCCTTCCCCCATAGGGGTCTGCTGACCAGCTTGTGACTAGGAACTTACCTAGCAGGTACATCCTTCTTCCTTCTTCCTTCCTTGAAGGCCTGAGTGCAAGTTCCTGTTATCCTGTTATTCGCCCATTCAGGATTGCCTGATGGGCCTGGGAACCTGAACTTGTTATCTGGGTAGTTTTCCACCATCCCTGCTGACTGGTATATAAGCCCCGACTCTTGTTGGAATAAAGGGCATTCTCCATGCAAGAAAGACCTGCTGTCTTTTCTTTATTTAAATCCTCAAGCCCCTCACCTTATACTGTGGAAGTGTTGTAGTGCAGGCGCTACAGACACCAACCTGGCACCAGGTGGCATCCCAGAGTCCTGGCATTGGCATGGCCTTCGATGGTTTCAGGAGCTACAGACATCGACACAGATCATCACTGTAGCAGGGCCATGGACCCGGACATGGCCCTCAGCAGCAGCCCTAGTCCAGATGATACCATGGCCCCCAGGTGACAGTACTAGTCATTCAAATTGGCTTGGCCCTGGTGACAGCACAATCTTTGGACACCAACATGTTAACAGGTTGTGGCCTAGGTCCTGGGCATCTGTGTGACCTTTGGTGGCAACATGGGCCAGGTTCATCAACACAGGTCTTGGCTGTGGTAGGATCATGGACCCAGACATGGCCCTAGGCAGCAGCCCAGGCCAGGGAGTCACTATGAACCTAGATGGCAGAACAGGACACTCAAATTGTCATGGTCCCCATGGCAATGTGGCCTTTGGAAACCAACATGGCTCCTGATGTCAGCCAAGACTATTGGCCTCTGCATGGCCTTCAGTGGCTACAGGAGCCATAGGCATCAACACAGGCCCCGTCATCTGCTTTAGAGCCTCAGACCAAGACCTGGCCCAGGCCCAGGCCCAGGCATCACCTTGGACTTGGGTGGTTAGCAGGCCATTCACACCAGCCTGTTCTTCACCACCCTCACCTCTTCAGATGTGCCCCTCTCCCCAGCTCAGGAAACATTCTACCTCTCTCTCTTCTATTTCCTCACCCTGTACTAGCACACCATAATTGTGTCCAACCACCTGGTACCAGGGATATTGGCTAGGTCACAGGTGGCATTTGGTTGAATCCTGCCCGCCCCAGTCTCAAGTATTGAGGGAGCTCTTGCTTTTCTTCTCAAGTGTGCCTGGGCCTAGAAACCTTAGGTAATGCTTTGATCACCCAGCACCAGAGACATTAGTTGGGCTCATGGTTGATTGTGCATCCCCATACCAAGGATTTTTTCAGGGAGCCATTTGTGTTCTCCACTGGCTCAGGCTTGGAAAGGGCCAAGCCACTCTTGGTTGACTGTGTGCCAAAAAGTCTGGGAGGAAGCTGTCTGTGTCCTCCACCAACATATGCCTGAAAAAGGCCAAGCCACACCTGGTTGATTGTGACTCTTTTTTCCACCTCTAAACATAATTTCTTAACTGATTCTTTGGGAACCTCACATCATGCACCCCAATTTCACTTCTTTCCCAGTCCCTCCATATCTGCCTTTTACCCTTGCAGCATCCCCACAAAAGAAAATTAAAACCAAACCAAACCAAACAAACAAAAACCACTTTGCTCCTCTGTCTTTCGTGCCTCTCCAACACATCTTCATTTGTCTTAGTTGCATTGGGGGCCATGGCATGTCACTCTGTATACCCTTTTGTCCTATCAACTTTACTAGGAAATGCTCATTGCAGTGAGTCATTCATTGGTCTTGTTCAAGGCCTCGGCTTTCTAGTACACCATCACCACTGGACCCTCTCTGAAAGTGCTCTCAGATATCCCATGGCTGCCCCAAATCATGGAGATGCTGTGGGTATTGTTCTACAGGACCAGCCCTTCACATGCTCTAGTAGGTCATAGATGGGACAGATATTAGGGTGGGCCAACCCACAGTCCTGGATGTGGGCCTGGGTGGTAGTTGATCTGGTCAGACCTTGCTGCTGGGGCCTCCTTACTCAAGGCATGGGCCAAGCTGGCTCTCCTAGTGAGGGGTGGAACTAACTATCCTGAGTACAAGTAAGCAGCTCTCCTGTGAGGGTTAGATCCACTTCTCTTGCTGCAGTGCCCAGCAAGAGGTAGGGCCAGCTTTCCCAGGGCTAGTGAGGGCCAGAACTGACTCAGTCTGGCCCTCAGATTTCATTATCAATGGTTCTTATAGTCCCCCAATAGTAACACAGGCCACAGACATCAACACAGACCCCAGCTGCAGCAGGCCCACAGACCCAAACATGGCTCTAGGCAGTAGCTCAGGCTAGACATTACCATGGCCCCATGTGGAAGCTCAGGTACCCAGATCAGTATGGCCTCAGAGGCAACATGGCTCTTGGACACCAACATGGTCTCAAATAGCTTTCCAGACCCTGGGCATCCACATGGACTTCAGTGGCAACTGAAACCATGGTCATCAACACAGACCCTGGCTTCTGTAGGGACATGGACCTAGACATGCACCTAGACAGGGCCCTCGGTGGCAGCTTTGGCCTGGATGACACTATGGCCCTGGGTGGAAGCACAGGCCACTCATACCAGCATGGCTCCAGCAGTGGCACAACCCTAAGGCATCAATAAGGTCACAGGTTACAGTCCAGACCCTGGGCATCCGTGTGGCCTTTGGTGGCAAAATGGGCCATTGACTTCCAACACAGAGCACAGCTGCAGTAGGACCATGGACCCAGACATGGTTCTCAGCAACAGCCAGGCCTGGATGTTATCATGGCCCCAGATGGCAGCACAGGTAACTTAGATCAACATGGCCCAGTGGCAGCATTGTCCTCCGACACCAGCATGGACTCAGGTGGCTGATGTGACCCTGGGGATCACACAGACTTCAGTGGTAACTGAAACCATGGACATCAAGAGACCCTGGCTGCTGCAGGGCCTTAGACCCAGACATGACCGGTGGCAGCAGTTCAGGCCTGGGGGTCACCATTGGCTCCAGGTGGCAGCACAGGCCACTTGGCACAGCTGCAGCATGGCTCTTGGACAGCAACATGGCCTCAGGAGGTAGCCTAGACTCTGGGCATCCCCGTTGCCTTTGGTGGTAACAGGATCCAAGGACATCAACTCAGACCCTGGCTGTAGTAGGGTCATGGACCCTCAACTACAGCTCTGTTGCAGATGTCTCCATGGCACCAGGTGGCATCACAGGCCACTCATAGCAGTATAGCCCCTGCGGAGGCATGGCCCTCTAACACCCGCATGACCACAGGTGGCAGCCCAGACACTGGGCATCCTTGTGGCCTTTGGCGGCAACATGGGCCACAGATGTCAATGCAGAGGTCAGCTGTGGAAGGAACATGGACCCAGACATGGCCCTTGGCTATAGCCCTGGTCTGGATGTCACCATGGCTTCGGATGGCAAGTAGGCTTCTCATATGATCCTGCTCTTCACTGCCTTCACTTCATCCATTCTGCCTCTTTCCCCAGCATGTAAACCATTCCACTTCTCTTTCTCCCATTTCTCTACCACATATTTGCTCATCATGATGGCATCCTCCTGCCAGGCACCACAAGGCATAAAGCATGCCCATGAATGTCTTCAGCCAGCCCCGGCCTTGAGGCCCAGGCTGGCCTGTGGGTGGCTTCCTCCTCCCTGAGCCAAGTGACATCAGACAGGCCTGTGGATTTCTTCCTGCCACCCTGGGCCTTAAGGACCCAGCTAGAAGATAATTCTTAACACTTAGGGCCCAACATGCAGAAATCAAGTCAATCCTTTAATGTGAAGGACAACAAGTATGAGTGAGGCTCTGATGTGTATGAAGGACAAGTAAGAGTGTATGTAAGGGCTTGCGTGTAAGCATGCTGGTAGGAAAGGAGGATGTTTTCAGAAAGAATGTCCAGAGGCCCCAGAGATCCTGCCCCTTCCAGTGAATGTATTTGAAGCATCTGTGGAAGGTATAAGAGACACACAAGATGAGCTGAAGGCTTTGACATGAAACCATGGGGTCAACTGAGTTGTGTGGTTTGGAAAACTCAAATGTTCAAAGGCTTTGGGTGGAACAATATCTTCTCTCCATTAGAAATAACAAGCAACTTTTAAAAAAATATTTATCATGTGTACAGTGTTCTGCCTGCATGTCTGCTTACAGGCCAGAAGAGGGCACCAGATCTCATTGTAGATGGTGTGAGCCACCATGTGGTTGCTGGGAATTGAACTCAGGACCTCTGGAAGAGCAACCATAACTCTTAAACTCTGAGCCATCCCTCCAGCCCCTCTTCTAATAAGGGGACCATTTGTTTGGCAAGTAAATCAGTCAAAGCCTCTCAGTCAGGCTACGGTTTGGTTAATTCATCATTGCCCTATTGACAAAGCTTTGAACTCTTACAGTTACTATTACCAGCATGTACTGCTGCTGCAGCCATCTCCTTTTGTTTCCTGACATACACACTTGTTTCTGTTTCATATAGACCCAAGGGTTGAAATGGTGACATAGGGTGTTTGCTGCACTTCAATAAATACAGGGAAATCATTTTCTTAAGTAGTTGAACCAAATTCTGCAACTACTGATCAGACTTGAAAGCACTGGTTGCTCTTCCAATATCCACTCCAGCCATAGGCATTCTTAAAAAAATCATTTAGCCCTCCTTTTTATAGAATGGTATAATATAATGTTATTTCTATTGTATAATTGTAGGTATGGTGTGTTGGCATATGTATGTGTATACAGATGCACATGCCTATGTGCACATGTGTGTAGTTATGAAGAGCAGAAGAGGGTGCTAGTCATCACTTATCTATCACTCTCCACCTTATTCTCTTGAGACAGGGTCCCTCATTGACTTTGGATTCCATTGTTTTGCTAGGCTAGTATCCAGAAAGTCCCATCAATACCCCTGCTTCCATCCTTCCCCGCACCTCCTATTGCTTGGGTTTTAGATGCACAGCCAAGTCTAGATTTTTATGTGGATGCTAAGAATCTGAACTCAGATCCTCACTCTAGTATAGCAAGCACTCTTACCCACTTGACCATCTTCCTAGCCCCTATACTTTTATTTCATCAATGAATTAAGGATTTGTATCTTTTCATGTAATGATCCCTAATAATTAATTTTTATTTTTATACTCATTGTCAGATTTAATATATTAGAGTTTAATATTCAATTCAGAATGCCACTGAATCTAAATTCACTTGTACTATGGACACTGAAACTAATACTAGATGATCACAGCCCTTTGATATGTTCAGAGACAAATTGCTTATAGTCTAATGCATGTTAATATGCAGAGTGCTTGGAATCATGCTACAGTTGTAGTAAGCTTATTACCCAAAATTGAAAACCACACATCTACTAATTTGCACAAAATCCCCTTCTTGGTCCCAAATGTGGCTGCCCTACACCACCACTGAGTCCGAGTATCGGGCAAAAGCCTGGAGATTTGGATGAACGCCAAGATGTCCAGTCCTTTTTTGAGAGAATGTCTCTCACCTTTATTGTGGAGCAGCCTTATATACAAACTGACAAAACCCCCAGGTATAAGGGTTCACAACAGAATGTTGATGCTAGTGGAGTGAGGTCAGGAAAACAGGAGGTACCTGTGGTTATGCTGGAAAACAACTCATAGAGACCCCATGGGGGCTGGGTCCCAACATCCAAACCCATGCTATCTACTGGATTCTGTCCAGGTATCATATTCCTCTATCCAGTAATTGCCTAAAGACAAGACTCCTTCTAAGATTCCTCTTAGAGTATCTACTGCTAATCTCAAGCCACTCCAAAAGCACTCTTTTGTGTTCTCAATCCATTTTGATTACAAAAGTAGTGACTAAACTTGGGTTGACAGTCCTTGAAAGGCAGTGTTTTGTATATAAATGATCAGTTGTTTTCAAAATTGTTATTAGTGTGATCCCTTTATCTATCTGAATAGTATCTCCAAAAATGGATACTGATTTTTTTACTGTGTATTATTACCAGTCCTAGAAGCTAAAAGGAGCTATGTATGACTGCTAGGCTGTGGCCTTAGGTTCAGTTTTTTGTTGTTGTTGTTATTTTATTTTGAGACCAGGTGTTATAGCCCAGACTGGGCTCCTTGAACTCATGGAAATCTTCCTGCTTCCTAGGTGCTAAGATTATAAGAATGAGCCACCCTGTGCAAAGCCTAGGTTCTTTCCCACTCAACCACTCTCCCACTTCTCACGCTAGTGAGCCTGGAGAGTCATCTAGGAACTTAGGACTCTGTCATAAATGCCTACAAGCCCCATTTTGGAGGAAAAGTGTGTGAGGTCCATGGCTTGCTACCTTGTTGAGAGACCTGGAAAGCCAGAATGATTAGTAAGGAAATGGATCTATTGACAGATTTTGCCAGAAATAAAGAGAAAGGTTCTTACTTTCTCCCCTTCTCTCCCATAGCAGTATAGCTATTTTATAGAAAAAGATCAAACAAAAGCTAGGAAGTACACATGAGTAGCTTTAACTGTGGTTATCAGAACTGTAAGAACTCTCTTCCTGGAAGGAATGTCACCTCCAGGAACTAGGGCTCCAAGCTATTGCCATGTCAGCATGGGCTGTCCTAGGGAAAGTTTTCCTTCCTTTGATTCTTACTTTGTGGTTCCAGTTACACTGTTACAGTGGGAGAGCTCTCTCAGATGGAGACCGCTGTCACCCTCCTCCATAGGCTTCTGGCTGCCAGTACATGTTCTCTTTGTGGGTTTCCAGCACTGCCAACCATACTTGTCCCTCTTCGGGAATCCCTGACATATCTCACAATCACTATCTTTCCTTTATCCAGTGCTGGATATGGACCCCAGGCACTGAAATGCTCTGGATACACTCTTTTCCACCGAGCCAGACCCAAGGTCACTCACTATAGTTTTTCTTCTCTCAATCTAGCCCTTGCTTTTCACATTCATTTTGTATGGAAGCTTCCAGGCTGATCATACTGCTCTGTAGGCTGTGTCTACACTTATGTTTTCCTTTTCCCCCAAAAGCCTTCTCTGTTTTGTTCATAGATAGATTTAATTATTTGTACTAGTATACTACCTACACAGGGTGTGGGACTTAGAACCTCTTATATTCATATTTTGCCATCCTTCAAGTAGAATCTTCAATAGTTTTTACTATAGTCTACTTGTGAGTGAACCCTGACCAAGACACATCACAGGCACCTAGAAAATTTCTCACAAGTAAAAATGAAGCTTGGTGACAAGCTTATTTTATTTTATTTTTAAATGAATATATCTTTTTTCACAGTTACTAATCCAACTTTTAGCCATAAGCTGCAAAATTAAGACAATTCAGAGGCCCTGCATAGCTGTTAATTAAACATGGCTAATATTTCTAATTGATTTAATTCATGTTATAGTGAATACAAAGAAGTCTAAATTTATTAAACATATTTTTATCTTTTCATATCATTGAATAACAAAACCAGAAGAATAAATTGCTGAATCACTGTGATTAAGATTTTGTAAACACTTGGGTAAAAGAGTGGTAGGAGGTACCAGTTCCGGCACTTTTCCTTTCTTCCTCACATTGAAGGACCTTTCACGTGCAAGATGAGTTAACAAGTGACCTTTGCCCTCAACCTCAATTCATTCCTACCAAGCCATTTGCTTTAGTTTCTAAGACAAGGGCTATGGTAGCCAAGGTGAACTTTGAATTCTTAGTCTTTCTGTTTCTGCCTCCCTTCCCGAGTGATGAAGTTGCCTAGGCAGTGAAGTTTATTTAGTCAATTCATTCCAGACAAGGCCTGGAGAAGACACCCAATGCTGGGAGCTGCTATCAGCTAGCTGCAGTGCTGTGTTGTCACGGAGTCCGGCTGTGCAGGCCCCAAGCAGAAGCACAAAGCTGAAGGCCTGTTTCCTAGGAAAAGTCTCTTGCTGTCTACAGGGAAAGCCCCGTGAACCAAATTTTATTCTTTGTAGAAACAAAGTCCTGCCCCAGCATCCTCCATTGTCTTTATCAACAGCAAAATAAAGAGCTGCTGTCTTCAGAGGGGTGACAGCATCCTGGTGGTTCACTGGAGAGGTAGAACTTGCTGGAAGGCCTTAGTCCAATGTCCTAGAGTCAGTTGTCATCCTCTTCCTTGGAATCTCCCTCAGACTCAGGTGTGCTCTCAGGTAGGTCATCGTCCATCTGCTGGAACCTTCCCCGACTGGGCATCCCACATGTATTTGATGGTCACTTTGAATTCAGCCATCTCATACCCAAAAAGCTTCAAGACACTGGCCTGCTCTGGGGTCAGCACATCACCCTCCTTGCACACTTCGTAGTCAGATAGCAGGGTCACCACACCTTTCTTGAGGGCAGTGGGCAGGCCCAGCTGCCTCAGCTGTGGCTCCATGGAATGAGGGAACTGCTTCAGGGGCCACGGATCCAGGCTCATGGTTAAAGTTGCTTTGTTCCCAGCTTTGTTCCGAGCAAAATCCATTTCTGTGTACTTTGTGAACCACTCGCCTCCTCCTTCTTGCAGTTGGTAAAAAGGAGCCCAACTTCACCTCTCAACTTCTTGCTGACCTGATGCAGGTTGTCTTTGTATTCTTCAGATGGGCTTCGACCTAAGGCTACCATCACCAGTTTGTTTTTGTTAAAGAACATCTGGCTGTGTTTCCAGGCATTCCGGATGTCCTTCAGCTTGCTGTTCCTCATGTTGGCCACAGAGAAGATGAAGAGGTACTTGTAGGTGTCCACACATTTTCGAAGCTCTTCTATCAGGTTCTGCTTCAGTTCCAAGCCTTTCTTGGCAGTTTTTGTCAAGGAAACTTTCTTATCTCGCTTGGATTTTGGCATTGCTCTGAAGACATGTGCGGCAGGAGACCAGACCACCTGCCAGGACCCGGCGGCGCCAAGGCCTCTTAAAAAAATGAGTTATTCATTTATTTTACATCCCAGCCAGTTTCTCCTCCCTCTTCTTCTAGCCCCTCCCCCTACCTTCCCTCTTACTCCCCCATCCATCCACTCCTCCTCCATTTCTATTCAGAAAAAGGCAGGCCTCCCATGGATATCAACAAAACATGGCATATCAAGTTGTAGTAAGACTACACAACTCACTTTGTAGTAAACCTGGATAAGGACCCAGTATGAGGACTAGGGTCCCAAAAGCCAGTAAAAGAGTCAAAGACAGCCCCTGCTCCCACTGTTAGGAGTCCCACAAGAAGACCAAGCTAGCAACCATAAAATATATTCAGAGTACTTAGGTCAGTCCCATGCAGGCTCCCTGGTTGTTGGTTCAGTCTCTGTTAGTCCAAGGTTAGTTGATTATGTGGATTTCTTATGGTGTCCTTGACCCCTCTGGTCCTATAGTCCTTCCTTCATCCCTTCTGCAGGATTCCCCATACTCTGCCTAATATTTCCATCAGTTGTTGTAGGAAGCCTCTCTAATGACAACTGGGTGAGGCAACAATATGGTCACAGGAGATGACCAGTTCAGGTTACATATCCACTATTGCTAGGAGTCTTAGCTTAGTCTTAGTCTTGTAGATTGCTGGGAGTTTCCCTTGCACCAGGTTTTTACCTGATCCTGAAATGCACAGTCTCTTTCAGTACTCTTCCCCACCCTCCCCAACCTGGTCACTCATGTTCCCTTCCCCACCAACCCTCACTCCACTCCTGAAATCTCTTCAATTTCCCCTTCCCAGAGAGATTGGGACATCCCCCCATGAACCCTCTTTGTTACATAGTCTCTCGGGTCTGTGGATTATAGCATAGTTATCCCTTATTTTATAGCCAATATCCATTTTGGAAGAAGCCTTTGGCTTTACCAGAAGACTGGAAGAATCTAGGAGCCTCAGATAGACACCACCCACTGCCAGGTAATACTCCTTAAAATCCACCCATAACCCAGACTGCACCTCATCTCCTGGGTTCCACACTAGAGCAAATAACCCCAGCAGCCTTACAGGAGGCCAGGCTGGTCCCAGAAACCCCAGGTAAGACACCACCAAACCCCTTTAAGCCTGCCCAACAACCCATGACTACACCCCACCCCACTCCGGCCCCATATCCTGGTCTCCAACTTTGGAAGAAGACTCCTGCTTTACCAGAGGCCAGGCATTATCTACGGACCTCGGATCTACCACTTAAGAAGCAGGCTTTAGCTTTACAGGCACACAGGCTGGATCTAGGGACCCCAGGCTGCACCCCTTCCTCTGGGATCTGTATTCTGGTCTACAACTTCAAAAGATGACAAGAAAGTCTCTTAGGGGCATCTCAATCACCTTGTAAGCTGAAGTGGAACTGATTAATGTTTATGCTTCAATGGCCACTGTGGTTATGCTGTAAACAACAGTAGTTTTCTTCAATACTGGGCACATGTTGGCTCCTCCAGTTACTCTCCATTCATTCATGCTGCACTCCAGGCACTGTGCAAGCCTGCTTCCCCCCAGCTTAATCTTACAAAGGAAATCCTGGCCTTTTCCTCTGTGGCAGAAACATGCACAGAGTTTTCTCTATCGAAGTGGCATAAGGGTCAGAAGTTGTTAGCAACTGAAGTCACAAGGTGGCAGCAAAAAGCCTTGAGACAGAGGGGAGAGCTAAGAAGTGGACTAGAAACCTGTGCCTCACAATCCACAAGACACTTTCTTACGTGTCTTTCAGCCATTTTAGACTCCGCTGTCGAGAATTCTCTATTTAGTTCTGTACCCCACTTTTTAATTGGATTATAAGGTGTTTTATAAGTCATCCAGAGCATGAGAAACCTGGAGTCAGGAAATGTGATGAGATTGAAGGCAGTGATGACTGCCTCTCATTGGTGCTAGGACTAGAGAGTCAATGCATACATGAAAATGGGATCCCATTTCCCTGGCTCTGAGTAGGTAACTTAGTGGAGAGTTGACATGTGTTTCTGGGATGGGAGTTCATGGAGCATGCAAGATGCTAAGATGAGAACTTTGGTTTGGGGGGAGCTAAGAGCTTTGGGAGAGACCCATGTTAATACAAGGGCTGTTGGATAGTAACCCATGGGAAAAGTTCTGGTTCTAGTACACACTTCCAGAGGCACTTTTTTGGCAAGGACTTTCCTGTTCATGAGCGGTTGCCAAATTATAGCCACACAGATCAGTTACCCACAGTCTGTACTTCCCTTCCAGGACCCCAGATGCTGAGGATGAGTTGCGTTTTGTTGTTGTTTTGTATTTATTTTTGTTTGGTTTTACAATGGAAACTACAGCTCAAGTCAGAGGGGCTCAAAATTTTATACTGCAATGCCACTGATGGACATGTAAACAATTTAAAGTTGATTTTAAAACTTGTGTGCATACAAGACAACAAGTCCCTATTAGTCAACACGAGAAAAGCTCATGTGAACTCACAGAGATTGAAGCAGCATGCATAGGGACTACACAGCTCTGCACCAGGTCCTCTAAATTCATATTATGGCTTCCAGTTTAGTGTTTTCATGGGATTTCTGAGTGTACAAATGAGTGGGTCTCTCTTGGAATCTTTTTCTTCTGTTTATTTTGTCTGATTCTAAAGTTGTTAGTTTTTTATCTTATTATTTTATTGTATTATTATCCCTGTGAATTCTCTTTATTTTGTGATGAGAGACAGAAAGGGCGTGGATCTGGATGAGATGGGAGATGTAGAGGACCTGAGAGGAGTGGAGGCAAGAGAAACCATAATCAGGATATATTATGTGAGAAAAATTAAATCTGTTTTTCATAAAAGGAAACTGTGTGTGCGTGTGCGTGTGCGTGTGCGTGTGCGTGTGCGTGTGCGTGTGTGTGTGTGTGTGTGTGTGTGTATAACTGAAGTTGCTCACAGAAGAGGGTGGTGGATACCCTGGGGCTGCAGTTAGATGATATTGGGAACTGTCTGAAGTTAGAGCTAGGAACTAAATTTGAGTCTTATGTGCTCTTCACTAGTGGACCATCTGTCTTGCCCCTCACTGACAAACATTTCAAAAAGCAGGCAAAAGAAAATGGACAAAAGGTCCACGATGGCCACATTAGCAGATGCTGAGAAAACCCACTCTTCTAGGTACCACTCACTTGACTACAACAGCCCTTAAATGCCATTATTAAAAGACCATTTTTGCACTGTCAGCCTATGATGCTCTGTGATCTGCAGACCTGAAAAAATGATGGCAAGTGCCAAGGGACTATATGTTCAATCTTGGTCAGCAGAAGTGTGCTAGATTATGGAGGGGAGTGTTGAAACACAACGACAAAATAGTCAGGAAATAAAAACCTGGTCAAAGCCAGTCTGCATGCAGGAGGCTTTTGATACAGGTTTCAAGAAATGAAACAAACTTCAGAAAGGAGTACACAGAGGCAGGGCTGGTATTCACAATCAGACTCCCTAAGGAGAGCCTGGAGGTGTAAGCAACATTTGAGACTCAAATTATAAAGAACTGACCAACATCTGTCTCCCAGAGGAAGGGCAAGAGGCAAGAGTAGTACTTGCAGCATTATCCTTCAGGCCATCTGGAGGATGACTCCCTTAGAGGTATGATCAGCATCTTTTACCTGACCTTGCAAAGGAAGACCCAAAGGTGTTTTATATATAGGTTCTGGGGATCCAGGAAAGCAATGCCTAGAAACGCAAAATAGAAAACAGTAACCAGATCAGACTGCATTCAAACACAGTTCTCTCCTCTTAACATTTATTCCTCTTTTATTTAATACCCAATGCCAATTCCTCCCCTATTTATAAGTATATAGTATTTAATACTGTATCTCTTTTCTTTTCCTCTACCCTTCTCTTTTATCATTTTCCTTCCCCAAAGAATATGTGCTAACTTGACTTGCAGGGTCTCAGTGTCTCAGGCTCCTGTGAGTTAGAACTGTTCTAGGTGATATCATTGTATTTCTTTTCTTCTCTCTTTTCCTTCTCCTTTTACCAAGCTATCTCATCTCTAACACCACTTTTATTACTAGTGTTCCTCCATCAGGCAATACCAACCACTAATCTTATGCTAATTTTTTCCTTTCTACTTTTACCCATAGTAGCTAATACATGAGTGCACATAGCACAGTTTTCCTTTATTTCAGAAAATGACTGATGTTTCAGGTGTGATTGTTATTTTTATTTAACCATTCAATCTCTCTCCTATAAGTCTCACCATGTGATGATCTCCACCATGCTATGACATAGCAAGAAAGTCCTCACCTTTATATTAGACTTCTCAGCTTCAAGAACTGTGAGCCAATACATTTATTTTCTTAACAAATTACCCAGCTGTGGCATTACATAATAGCAGTAGAAAATGGACTAAAATACCATATTTGCCACAGAAGCTGTGAACAGGACTACTACTAGTTTAAGTACTCACTATTCTAATGCACTCACCAAGACCTACCTAATTTATATGAAGCACAGACTAGGGATTAAACATAGATGTGATGGTATCACCTCCCTGTGCATTTAAAATCTTTAGTAGTAGAGGTACTCCTCACTCTAGGACAGATGCCCTTTATTTGCTATCTTTGACAGCAGTAGAGGGTGGAAGTCTTTCAGGATTGCTGTCTTAGGGTTTCTATTGCTGTGAGGAGACACCATGCCCATGGCAGCTCTTATAAAGGAAAACATTTAGCTGAGGTGGCAGCTTAAAGTTCAGAGATTCATTCATTGTTATCATGGTATGGAGCACGGTCGTGTGCAAGCAGATGTGGTGCTGGCTACATCTTGACCAGAAGGTAGCACTGACATGCTGACCGAAGCTTAAGAAAAGAGACCTCAAAGCCTACCCCCACAGTGACACATTCCTCCAACAAAACCATACATACTCCACCAAGACCACATGTTCTAATAGTGCCACTCTCTTTGGTGAGCATCTTCTCTCAAACCACCACATTAATAAACCATATAAATGGACATAAATTCACGTGATTATTCCAATAGATATTATACAAATGAGATCTGAAAAATTCCAAGGGAAAACGTTTAAAAGTGACCACCAGTTTCTGCCAAGTTTTACAATACAAAATCATATTAAAAATAAAAAACCTTTCTATATATTAAGTAACAAGCACACTGAAAAAGAGCTCATGGAAATTAATAGTGTGAAAATGATCCACAACTGGTTGAAATGCAGAATGTCTGTGTGGTTCCCAGTCGCAAATGACACATAAAGAACTCAACCTCTACACCTAAGGCTCAGGTAAACTTGAGAAAGTGTGGCAGAAGATTGCAAGAGCCAGAGGATTAAGAAGCCTGCTGGGGGATGATGTCTTCTAGATAGGAGAGCTGCACCCAAGAAATTTCAACAAGATGGTTTCCTAAACGACAACAGTGTGGGTCTCTGCCAACATCATAGGAGCAGAGTAAAGATCCTAGGGAGGCAAGAAGGCAGTTTGGCGCAACACAACTAAGTAGCAAGTGTTGGTTCAAATTACAGGAGTCTGTCCCCAAGTAGCTTATTTTAGGCATATATAAACACAGTACAATTTAGGGAAAACTTTCCTGGTACAAATTAACTCATTCCTGTGTGGGTAATAAAGCATACAAATGAAGAAAGTAAGATAAATAAAGATCAGATATGACTACATCAAAACTCTTTGTATATTTTATTATTTTTTTATTAGTTCAAGTTAGGAAACAAGCTTGTTTCACATGTAAGTCCCTTCTCCCTCTCCCTCCCCTCACCCCCATCCCTCCTCCCACACCCCAGACCTACCCCCCACCCCATCCACACTCCACTCCCCAGGCAGGGTCGGGCCCTCAATGGGGGCTCTGCAAAGTCCACCAAATCTTCCTGTGCTGGGCCTGGGCCCTTCCCCATGTGTCCAGGGCCAGAGTGTATCCCTTCACATGGGATGGGTTCTCAAAGTCCCTTCTTGCACCAGGGAAAAATACTAATCCACTAACAGAGGCTCCCTGGAGTGCAGAGGCCTCCTTATTGACATCCATGTTCAGGGGTCTGGATCAGTCTAGTACTGGCCTCCAAGACAGCATCTGGGGGCGATGTGCTCCCCCTTGTTCAGGCCAACTGTTCCTGTGGGTTTCTCCAACCTGGTACAGACCCCTTCGATCTTCATTCCTCCCTCTCTTCAACTAAATTCCAGATTTCAGCTCAGTGTATATCTGTGGATGTTTGTCTCTGCTTCCATCAGCCACTGGACGAGGGCTCTAGGATGGCATAAAGAGTAGTCATCAATCTCATCTTAGGGGAAGGGCTTTTTAGAGTATCCTCTCCACCATTGCCTGGATTGTCAGATCATGTCATCCTTGTAGGTCTCTGGAGATCTCCCTAGTTCCCGATCTCTTCTCGGACATATAGTGGCTCCCTCTAATATGATATCTCTCATCCTGCTCTCTCTCCTCTATTCTTCCCCTGACTCAATATTTCTGCTCCTCCATTTCCTCTCCTCTACCCTCTTCTCCTGCTCTTATTGTGGCAGCTCCCTCTCCCCTACCCTCATGCTCTCAATTAGCTCTGGAGTTCATGCCACTTCCCATTCTTGGGGTCCAGTTATCCCTTAGAGTCCTTCATGTTTCCTAGTTTCTTTGGTGAAGAGGATTATAGGCTGGTAAACCATTGCTCTATGTATAAAATTTGTATATGAGTGAGAACATACCATGTTTGTCTTTTTGTGACTGGGTTACCTCACTCAGAATGGTTTCTTCTAGTTCCATCCATTTGCCTGCGAATTTCAAGATTCCATTGCTTTTTTCTGCTGAGTAGTACTCCATTGTATAAATATACCACATTTTCTCTATCCATTCTTCAGTTGAGGGGCATCTAGGTTGTTTCCAGTTTCTGGCTATTACAAACAACGCTGCTATGAACATATGTCCTTGTTGTATGGACATGCAGTATTTGGGTATATACCCAAGAGAGGAATGGCTGGATCTTGAGGTAGACTGATTCCCATTTTTCTGAGCAACCGCCATACTGATTTCCAAAGTGGTCTTACAAGTTCACACTCCCACCAGCAATGGAGAAGTGTTCCTTTTTCTCCGCATCCTCTCCAGCATAGATTGTCATTGGTATTTTTGATTTTAGCCATTCTGACAGGTGTGAGGTGGTATCTCAGAGTTGTTTTGAGTTGCATTTCTCTGATGGCCAAGGATTTTGAGCACTTTCTTAAGTGTCTTTCAGCCATTTCAGATTCCTCTGTTGAGAATTCTCTATTTAGTTCTGCACCCCACTTTTTAATTTCATTGTTTGGTGTTTTGGTGGCTAGCTTCTTGAGCTCCTTATATATTTTGGAAATCAGTCCTCTGTCAGATGTAGGATCGGTGAAGACCTTTTCCCATTCTGTGGGCAGTTGTTTTGTCTTACTATGTCCTTTGCCTTGCAGAAGCTTCTCAGTTTCAGGAGGTTCCATTTATTAATTGCAGACCTCAATGTCTGTGCTACTGGCGTAATGTTCAGGAAGCGGTCTCCTGTGCCAATTTGTTCAAGGGTAATTCCCACTTTCTCTTCTAGAAGATTCAGTGTGGCTGGATTTATGGAGAGATCTTTGATCCATTTGCACTTAAGTTTTGTGCATGGTGACAGGTATGGATCTATCTGCAATTTTCTGCATGTCCGAATCCAATTGTGCCAGCACCATTTGTTGAAAATGCTATCTTTTTTTCCATTGTATAGATTTAACACCTTTGTCAAAAATAAGGTGTTCGTAGGTGCGTGGGTCAATATCAGGGTTTTCAATTCGATTCCATTGGTCTATCTGTCTATTTTTGTGCCAATACCAAGCTGTTTTCAGAACTATGGCTCTATAGTAGATCTTGAAGTCAGGGATGGTGATGCCTCCAGAAGATCCTTTATTGTAGAGAGTTGTTTTGGCTATCCTGGGCTTTTTGTTTTTCCATATAAAGTTGAGTATTGTTCTTTCAAGGTCTGTGAAAAACTGTGTTGGGATTTTGATGGGGATTGCATTGAATCTGTAGCTTGATTTTGGCAGGATTGCCATTTTTACTATGTTGATTCTACCTATCCAAAAGCATGGGAGATCTTTCTATTTTCTGGTATCTTCTTTAATTTCTTTCTTTAAAGTCTCAAAGTTCTTATTGTACAGGTCTTTCACTTTTTTTGGTTAGTGTTACCCCAGATATTTTATGTTGCTTGTGGATATTGTGAAAGGTGATGTTTCCCTGATTTCTTTCTCATTGGATTTATCATCTGTATATAGTAGGGCTACTGATTTTTTTTTAGTTAATTTTGTATCCTGGTACCTTGCTGAAGGTGTTTATCAGCTGTAAGAGTTCCCTGGTAGAGTTTTTCAGGTCATTAATGTAGACTATCATGTCATCTGCAAATAGTGAAAGTTTGACTTCGTCCTTTCCAATTTGTATCCCTTTAATCCCCTTTTCTTGTCTTATTGCTCTAGCTAGAGCTTCAAGTACAATATTGAAGAGGTATGGAGAGAGTAAACAGCCTTGTCTTCTTCCTGATTTTAGAGTTTCTCTCCATTTAGTTTGATGTTGGCTATTGGTTTGGTGTATATTTCCTTTATCATGTTTAGATATGTTCCTGTTATTCCTGTTCTCTCTAAGATCTTTATCATGAAGGGATGTTGGATTTTGTCAAAGGCTTTTTCAGCATCTAGTGAGATGATCAGGTGGTTTTTCTTTTTCAGTTTGTTTATATGGTGGATTACATTGATGAATTTTCATATGTTGAACCATCCTTGCATCCCTGGGATGAAGCCTACTTGATCATGGTAGATGATTTTTCTGATATGTTCTTGGAATCGATTCACCAATATTTTATTGAGTATTTTAGCATCGATGTTCATGAGGGATATTGGTCTCTAGTTCTCTCTCTTAGTCATATCTTTGTGTGTCTTGGGTATCTAAGTGATTGTAGCCTTGTAGAAAGAGTTTGGCAATATGCCATCTGCTTCTATTGTGCGGAACAGTTTGAGGAGTACTGGAATTAGCTCTTGTTTGAATTTCTGGTAGAATTCTGCAGTGAAGCCATCTGCCCCTGGGCTGTTTTTTTGATTGGGAGGCTTTTGATGACTGTTTCTATTTCATTAGGGGTTATAGGTCGATTTAAACTGCTTATCTGTTCTTGGTTTAATTTTGGTAAGTGATATGTATCAAGAAAATCTGTCCATTTCCTTTAGATTTTTGAATTTTGTGGAGTACAGGTTTTCAAAGTATGACCTGAAGATTCTCTGGATTTCCACAGTGTCCGTTGTTATATCCCCCTTTTCGTTTCTGATTTTGTTAATTAGAATGCTCTCTCTCTGCAGTTTGGTTAGTTTGGCTAGAGGTTTGTCTATCTTTTTGATCTTCTCAAAGAACCAACTCCTTGTTTCATTGATTCTTTGTAGTGTTTCCTAGTTTCTACTTTATTGATTTCAGCCCTCAGGTTGATTATTTCCTGGCATCTACTCCTCCTTGGTGAGTTTGCTTCTTTTTGCTCTAAAGCTTTCAGTTGTTCTGTCAATTCTCTAATATGACTTTTCTCCAGTTTCTTCATGTGGGCACTTAGTGCTATGAACTTTCCTCTTAGCACTGCTTTCAGAGTGTCCCATAAGTTTGGGTATGTTGTGTCTACATTCTCATTAAATTCTAGGAAGTCTTTAATTTCTTTTTTATTTCTTCCTCAACCCAGGAATGGTGCAATTGGGTGTTATTCAATTTCCACGAATGTGTAGGTTTTCTGCAATTCGTATTGCTGTTGAATTCTAGCTTTAATGCATGGTGATCTGATAAGATACAGGGGGTTATTTCAATTCTTTTGTAACTGTGGAGGTTTGCTTGACTGCCAACTATGTGGTCCATTTTAGAGAAGGTTCCATGTGGCACTGAGAAGACGGTATATTCTTTTGTGTTTGGATGGAATGTTCTATAGATATCTGTTAAACCCAGTTGGGTCATAACTTTGGTCAGATCCTTTGTTTCTTTGTTAAGTTTCTGTCTGGCGGTCCTGTCTAGTGGTGAAAGGAGGGTGTTGAAGTCTCCTACTATAAGTGTGTGTGGTTTTTTTTTGTTTTGTGTTATTATTATTATTATTATTATTATTATTATTATTATTAATTCAAGTTAGGGAACAGGCTTGTTTCACATGTACTTCCCCTCTCCCTCTCCCTCCCCTCACCCCCATTCCTTCTCCCCCACCTCCAACCTACCCCCCACCCATCCACCCTCAACTCCCCAGGCAGGGTAGGGCCCCCAACCGGGGCTCCACCAAGTCCACCAAATCTTCCTGTGCTGGGCCTAGGCCCCTCCCCATGTCCTCAGAGACAGAGCAAATCCCTTCAAGTGGGATGGGCTCTCGAAGTCCCCCTCCCACCCACCAGGGCAAAACGCCAGTCCACCTCCGGAGGCTCCCAGGAGTGCAGGGGCCTCCCCATTGGCATCCATGATCAGGGGGCTGGATTAGTCCAGTACTGGCCTCCCAAAGAGCACCTGGGGTCGATCTGCTTTCCCTTTTTCAGGCCAACTGTTTCTGTGGGTTTCTCCAACCAGGTACAGACCCCTTCGTTCTTCATTCCTCCCTCTCGTCAACTAAGTTCCAGATTTCAGCTCAGTGTATTTCTGTGGATGTCTGTCTCTGCTTCCATCAGCCACAGGATGAAGACTCTAGGATAGCATAGAGAGTAGTCATCAATCTCATTCTAGGTGAAGGGTTTCTAGGCCATCCTCTTCTCCACTGCCCGGACTGTCAGATCGTGTCATCCTTATAGGTCTCTGGAGATCTTCCTAGTTCCAGATCTCTACTCGGACCTAAAGTGGCTCCCTCTGATATGGTATCTCTCATCCTGCTCTCTCTCCTCTATTCTTCCCCCAACTCAGTATTGTAAGACCCCCCGAAGAGGCACTTTCGTAGAGGGAGACCCACACACCCAGGAATCAGCGAGGCCACGAACTGGATGCAAAAAACAAGAGGCTTTATTGGAGACGCGGGTACCCGGGGCGACTTAGCCTTTGTGTGGCTAAGCGCCCCGAGCCAAGGGAAAGGGGTCCTTATATAGGGAAAAAGGCGCAAGCTAGGAGCAGGGATTCTATTGGATAATTCTAATGAGGCATTATACAGAGCTATTCCCATTGGTCAATGTATATGAGGCGCTATACAGGGTTATTCAAATAAGGCAAAGTACAGAGTTATTCAAATGAGGTGAAACACAGAGTCTTTCAAATGAGGCGAAATACAGAATCATTTCTATTGGATGGTTCAAATAAGACACAGAGCCATTCCAGATCAGCATATTCTCAAGGTCTGGTGTCTGGTACAACAGACTCAATTCCCCCTCCCTCCGCGTCCAGATGGCTGACCTTGGGGGCGGAGACCTTGGGACAGAGTGTTTCTCATCGGGCGGGGCTCAGGGGCAGGGCTCCAGGCCGGCTCACTTGGTGTTCGTTCTCGTGCCGGCCCACCTGGTGCTCGTTGCTCGGCCCCAGCCTACCTGGTGCTCGTTCTCGGGCCTGCCCATCTGGTGCTCGTTGCTCGGCCCCAGCCCCGAGGCGCGGTGCCAGGCGGGGCGGGCCGGGGGCGCGAGCCCTGCCGGGGTGAAGGCTTGGGAGGCCCCGGCAGCTTCGGGGCAGGGGGCTCAGGGGCATTTCGAGCGGGTCTTTCAGTATATCTGCTCCTCCATTTCTTCTCCTCTACTCTTCATCTTGTGCTCTTATTGTGGCAGCACCCACTCCCCTACCCTCATGCTCTCAATTAGCTCGGGAGTTCATGCCACTTCCCATTCCTGGGGTCCATTTATCCCTTAGAGTCATTCATGATTTCTAGTTTCCTTGGGGTAGAGGATTATAGGCTGGTAAACCTTTGCTCTATGTCTAAAAATCATATATGAGTGAGTACATACCATGTTTGTCTTTTTGTGATTGGGTTACCTCACTCAGGATGGTTTCTTCTAGTTCCATCCATTTGCCTGCGAATTTCAAGATTCCATTGCTTTTTTCTGCTGAGTAGTACTCCATTGTATAAATGTACCACATTTTCTCTTTCCATTCTTCAGTTGAGGGGCATCTAGGTTGCTTCCAGGTTCTGGCTATTACAAACAATGCTGCTATGAACATGGTTGAACATATGTCCTTGTTGTATGGACATGCAGTATTTGGGTATATACCCAAGAGAGGAATGGCTGGATCTTGAGGTAGATTGATTCCCATTTTTCTGAGCAACCGCCATACTGATTTCCAAAGTGGTCTTACAAGTTCACACTCCCACCAGCAATGGAGAAGTGTTCCTTCTTCTCCACAACCTCTCCAGCATAGGTTGTCATGGGTATTTTTGATTTTAGCCATTCTGACAGGTGTGAGGTGGTATCTCAGAGTTGCATTTCTCTGATGGCCAAGGATTTTGAGCACTTTCTTAAGTGTCTTTCAGCCATTTCAGATTCCTCTGTTGAAAAATCTGTTTAGTTCTGCACCCCAATTTTAATTTCATTGTATGGTGTTTTGGTGGCTAGCTTCTTGAACTCCTTGTATATTTTGGAAATCAGTCCTCTGTCAGATGTGGGGCTGGTGAAGATCTTTTCCCATTCTGTGGGTGGTCGTTTTGTCTTACTGACTGTGTCCTTTGCCTTACAGAAGCTTCTCAGTTTCAGGAGGTCCCATTTATTAATTGCAGACCTCAGTGTCTGTGCTTCTAGCGTGATGTTCAGGAATCGTTCTCCTGTGCCAATTTGTTCAAGGGTTGTTCCCACTTTCTCTTCTAGAAGATTCAGTGTGGCTGGATTTATGGAGAGTCTTTGATCCATTTGCACTTAAGTTTCGTGCATGGTGACAGGTATGGATCTATCTGCAATTTTCTGCATGTCCGAATCCAATTGTGCCAGCACCATTTGTTGAAGATGCTATCTTTTTTCCATTGTATGGATTTAGCACCTTTGTCAAAAATAAGGTGTTCGTAGGTGCGTGGGTTAATATCTGGGTCTTCAATTCGATTCCATTGGTCTATCTGTCTATTCTTGTGCCAATACCAAGCTGTTTTCAGAACTATGGCTCTATAGTAGAGCTTGAAGTCAGGGATGGTGATGCCTCCAGAAGATCTTTTATTGTAAAGAGTTGTTTTGGCTATCCTGGGTTTTTTATTTTTCCATATAAAGTTGAGTATTGTTCTTTCAATGTCTGTGAAAAACTGTGTTGGGATTTTGATGGGGATTGTGTTTTGGTAGGATTGCCATTTTTACTATGTTAATTCTGCCTATCCAAGAGCACGGGAGATCTTTCCACTTTCTGGTATCTTCTTTAATTTCTTTCTTTAAAGTCTCAAAGTTCTTATTGTACAGGTCTTTCACTTTTTTGGTTAGTGTTACCCCCAGATATTTTATGTTGCTTGTGGATATTGTGAAAGGTGATGTTTCCATGATTTCTTTCTCATTGAGTTTATCATCTGTATACAGTAGGGCTACAGATTTTTTTGAGTTAATTTTGTATCCTGCTACCTTGCTGAAGGTGTTTATCAGCTGTAGGAGTTCCCTGGTAGAGTTTTTCGGGTCACTTATGTAGACTATCATGTCATCTGCAAATAGTGAAAGTTTGACTTCGTCCTTTCCAATTTGTATCCCTTTGATCCCCTTTTCTTGTCTTATTGCTCTAGCTAGAACTTCAAGTACAATATTGAAGAGGTATGGAGAGAGTGGACAGCCTTGTCTTGTTCCTGATTTTAGAGGAAAAGCTATGAGTTTCTCTCCATTTAGTTTGATGTTGGCTATTGGTTTGGTGTATATTTCCTTTATCATGTTTAGATATGTTCCTGTTATTCCTGTTCTCTCCAAGATCTTTATCATGAAGGGATGTTGGATTTTGTCAAAGGCTTTTTCAGCATCTAGTGAGATGATCATGTGGTTTTTCTTTTTCAGTTTGTTTATATGGTGGATTACATTGATGGTTTTTCGTATATTGAACCATCCTTGCATCCCTGGGATGAAGCCCACTTGATCGTGGTGGATGATTTTTCTGATATGTTCTTGGATTTGATTAGCCAATATTTTATTGAGTATTTTAGCATCAATGTTCATGAGGGATATTGGTCTGTAGTTCTCTTTCTTAGTCTTATGTTTGTGTGGCTTGGGTATCAAAGTGATTGTAGCCTTGTAGAAAGAGTTTGGCAATATCCCATCTGCTTCTATTGTGCAGAACAGTTTGAGGAGTACTGGAATTAGCTCTTGTTTGAATTTCTGGTAGAATTCTGCAGTGAAGCCATCTGGCCCTGGGCTTTTTTTGGTTGGGAGGCTTTTGATTACTGCTTCTATTTCATTAGGGGTTATGGGTCGATTTAAACTGTTTATCTGATCTTGATTTAATTTTGGTAAGTGATATTTATCCAGGAAACTGTCCATTTCCATTAGATTTTCGAATTTTGTGGAGTACAGATTTTCAAAGTATGACCTGAAGATTCTCTGGATTTCCACAGTGTCCATTGTTATATCCCCCTTTTCGTTTCTGATTTTGTTAATTAGTGTGCTCTCTCTCTGCCTTTTGGTTAGTTTGGCTAGAGGTTTGTCTATCTTGTTGATCTTCTCAAAGAACCAACTCTTTGTTTCATTGATTCTTTGTAATGTTTTCCTAGTTTCTACTTTATTGATTTCAGCTCTCAGGTTGATTATTTCCTGGTGTCTACTCCTCCTTGGTGAGTTTGCTTCTTTTTGCTGTAGTGCTTTCAGTTGTTCTGTCAGTTCTCTAATGTGACTTTTCTCTAGTTTCTTCATGTGGGCACTTAGTGCTATGAACTTTCCTCTTAGCACTGCTTTCAGAGTGTCCCATAAGTTTGGGTATGTTGTGTCTGCATTCTCATTAGATTCTAGGAAGTCTTTAATTTGTTTTTTTATTTCTTCCTCAACCCAGGAATGGTGCAATTGGGTGTTATTCATTTTCCAAAAGTTTGCAGGTTTTCTGCCATTTGTATTGTTGCTGAATTCTAGCTTTAATGCATGGTGGGCTGATAAGATACAGGGGGTTATTTCAATTCTTTTGTAACTGAGGAGGTTTGCTTTGTTGCCTACTATGTGGTCAATTTTAGAGAAGGTGCCATGTGGTGCTGAGAAGAAGGTATATTCTTTTGAGTTTGGATGGAATGCTCTATAGATATCCGTTAACCCCTGTTGGGCCATAACTTCTTTCAGGTCTTTTGTTTCTTTGTTAAGTTTTTGTCTGGTGGTCCTGTCTAGTGGCATAAGGGGGGTGTTGAAGTCTCCTTCTATAAGTGTGTGTGGTTTTATGTGTGGTTTGAGCTTTAGTAATGTTTCTTTCACAAATGTGGGTGCCTTCGTATTTGGAGCATAGATGTTCAGGATTGAGATTTCATCTTGATGGACTTTTCCTGTGATGAGTATGAAATGCCCTTCTTCATCTCTTTTGATTGATTTTAGTTTAAAGTCCATTTTGTTAGATATTAGGATTGCTACACCTGCTTGTTTCTTGAGGCCATTTGATTGGAAAATCTTTTCCCATCCTTTTACTCTGAGGTATCGCCTGTCTTTGAAGTTGAGGTGTGTTTCTTGTAAACAGCAGAAGGATGGATTCTGTCTTCGTATCCATTCTGTTAGCCTATATCTTTTTATGGGTAAGTTAAGACCATTGATATTTAGGGATATTAATGTCCATTGTTCGTTGGTTTTTGTTTGGTTTGGATTTATTGTTGGTGGTGTCATTGTGTGTGGATTTTGCCCTCCTGCTTCTTTTTGTGTTTGGCAATATTAGATTATCTTTTGCCTCTGTTTTTGTGCATGTAGTTATGTTCCTTGGGTTGGAGTTTTCCTTCCAGAATCTTCTGTAGTGCTGGATTTGTGGATATGTATTGTTTAAATCTGTTTTTGTCATGGAAAATCTTGTTTTCTCCATCTATAAGGATTGAAAGTTTTGCTGGGTACAGTAGTCTGGGTTGACATCCATGCTCCCTTAGTGCTTGTAGGGTATCTATCCAAGACCTTCTGGCTTTCATAGTTTCCATTGAGAAGTCAGGTGTGATTCTGATTGGTTTGCCTTTATATGTTACTTGGCCTTTTTCCTTTGCAGCTCTTAATATTTTTTCTTTATTCTGTAGATTTGGAGTTTTGATTATTATGTGTCGGGGGGACTTCTTTTTGTGGTCCAGTCTGTTTGGTGTCCTATAAGCTTCTTGTACTTTCATAGGCATATCTTTCTGTAGGTTGGGGAAGTTTTCTTCTATGATTTTGTTGAATATGTTTTCTGTACCTTTGAGCAGTGTTTCTTCACCTTCTTCTACATCTATTATTCTTAGGTTTGGTCTTTTCACAGTGTCCCATATTTCCTGGATATTTTGTGTTAGGGATTTGTTGGTCTTGAGGTTTTCTTTGGTTGATAAATGTATATCCTCTAGCGAGTCTTCAATAGCTGAGATTCTCTCTTCTGTCTCTTGGATTCTATTAGTTATACTCACATCTTTAGATCCTGATCGTTTATCCAACCCTTCCATTTCCAGCATCGCTTCATTCTGTGTTTTCTTTAATGTGTCTAATTCAGCTTTCATTCTTTGAACTGTTTCAAGAGCTTCCTTCACTTGTTTGGTTGTTTTATCTTGGTTTTCTTTAGCTTCTTTAAGAGATTTGTTTATTTCTTGAATTTTTTTGGTTTGTCTTTTCCTCCATATTGTGTAATTTTTTGCTTGCTTTTTCTTCTATTTCTTTAAGGGATTTTCTTGTTTCCTCTTTGAAGGTCTCTATCATCTTGCTGAGATAATTTTTGAGGTCCATCTCTTCTTCTTGCACTATGTTGGGCTTTTCAGGTCTTGCTGGAGTGGAGTCCCTAGATTCTGGTGGTGTCATATTGGTCTTTCTATTGTTGAGCGAGTTCTTATTCTGTGTTCTTCCCATATCTTTTTCCAGTGAGTGCAGGTAGGATCTCTCTATCTCCTCTTGTTACTCTGTAGTGTGTGTGGGCCAGGAATTCAATGTCCGAAGCTCTGGATGGTCTTGCCTCTCCTCGTAGCCTCCTCACTCTGAAGGAGTTAGGCCTCCTGGTCTGGTCTGCGATGAGTCGACGGAAAGGGAAGGAAGAGTGCGTGTGTGTGGTTTTATATGTGGTTTGAGCTTTAATAATGATCTTTTACAAATGTGGATGCCTTTGTATTTTGGGGCATAGATGATCAGGATTGAGACTTCATCTTGATGGACTTTTCCTGTGATGAGCATGAAATGCCCTTCTTCATCTCTTTGGATTGATTTTAGTTTGAAGTCTAATTTGTTAGATATTAGGATTACTACACCAGCTTGTTTCTTGGGCCCATTTGATTGGAAAATCTTTTCCCATCCTTTTACTCTGAGGTAATGCCTGTCTTTGAAGTTGAGGTATGTTTCTTGTAAACAGCAGAAGGATGGATTCTGTCTTTGTATCCATTCTGTTAGCCTATATCTTTTTAGGGGTACGTTAAGGCCATTGACATTTCGGGATATTAGTGTCCATTGTTTGTTGGTTCTTGTTTGTTTTGGATTTATTGTTGGTGGTGTCATTGTGTGTGGATTTCGCCCTCCTTTTACTTTTTGTGTTTGGTAAAATTGGATTATCTATTGCCTGTGTTTTTGTGAGTGTAGCTATGTTCGTTGGGTTGGAGTTTTCCTTCCAGAACCTTCTGTAGTGCTGGATTTGTGGATATGCATTGTTTAAATCTGTTTTTGTCATGGAATATCTTGTTTTCTCCATCTATAGTGACTGAAAGTTTTGCTGGGTACAGTAGACTGGGTTGACATCCATGCTCCCTTAGTGCTTGTAGGGTATCTATCCAAGATCTTCTGGCTTTCAGAATTTCCATCGAGAAGTCGGGGGTGATTCTGATTGGTTTGCCTTTATATGTTACTTGGCCTTTTTCCTTTGCTGCTCTTAATATTTTCTCTTTATTCTGTAGATTTGGTGTTTTGATTATTATATGTTGGGGGGGACTTATTTTTGTGGTCCAGTCTCTTTGGAGTTCTGTAAGCTTCTTGTACTTTCATAGGCATATCCTTCTGTATGTTGGGGAAGTTTTCTTCTATGATTTTGTTGAATATGTTTTCTGTACCTTTGAATAGTGTTTCTTCACTTTCTTCTATACCTATTATTCTTAGATTTGGCCTTTTCATGGTGGCCTATATTTCCTGGATATTTTGTGTTAGGATTTTGTTGGACTTGAGGTTTTCTTTGGTTGATGAATGTATATCCTCTATCAAGTCTTCAATAGCTGAGATTCTCTCTTCCATCTCTTGAATTCTATTAGTTATACTCACATCTTTAGTTCCTGATCGTTTATCCAGCCTTTCCATTTCCAGCATCGCCTCATTCTGTATTTTCTTTGTTGTGTCTATTTCAGCTTTCATGCTTTGAACTGTTTCAAGAGCTTCCTTCACCTGTTTGGTTGTTTTTTCTTCGGTTTCTTTAGATTCTTTAAAAGATTTGTTTATTTCTTGAATTTTTGGTTTGTCTTTTCCTCCATTTTGTGTAATATTTTGCTTGCTTTCTCTTCCATTTCTTTAAGGGATTTTCTTGTTTCCTCTTTAAAGGTCTCTATCATCTTGCGGAGATAATTTTTGAGGTCCATCTCTTCTTCATGCTCTGTGTTGGGCTTTTCAGATCTTGCTGGTGTGGAGTCCCTAGATTCTGGTGGTGTCATATTGGTCTTTTTGTTGTTGAGTGGGTTCTTATTCTGTCTTCTTCCCATATCTTCTTACAGTGGGTGCAGGTGGGGTCTCTCTATCTCCTCTTGTGACCCAGTGGTGTGTGTGGGCTAGGGATTCAATGTCCGAAGCTCTGGATAGTCTTGCCTCTCCTGGTAGTCTCCTCACTCTGAAGGAGTTAGGCCTCCATAGGGATCAGGTCGGCAGAACGGGAAGGAAGAGTGGGGTGTTTCCAGACTCAGGGAGTTCCTTCCTGCCTGGGCAGGTCTACCCCAAGCAAGCACAGGCCCAGAGAGATCGGGGTGAATGGGGCTCATTATGGATCAGGTTGGTGGAATCCTTTGTATTTTTTAAAAGATTTTTATTATGTACACAGTATTCTGCCTGCATGTATGCCTACATGACAGATGAGGGCACCAGACCTCATTACAGATGTTTGTGAGCCACCATGTGGTTGCTGTGAATTGAACTCAGGACCTCTGGAAGAGCAACCAGTGCTCTTAGCCTCTGAGCCAAAACTCTTTGTAAAGTACATGTGATACCTGCCATAAAGACAGGTTCTATAGATTGGCTGAGGAAAGCAAGCTCATATAAGGGTCTTCAGAAATGTCAGTGTGGTCTCAGCCACACAGAGCATCAGGTTATTTATCACATTCACTCCCAGAATTCTGGGCTGATAATAGTTTATGAATCCCTTCCCTTGAATGAACAACCAAGTGTGCTTAACATTTCAGGTTCCCCTAAGCACTTGTCTGTGAACACAATGATGTCTTTGCCTCCTATGAACATCTGCATAGTGATAAAAACAGATGACATGCCAATCTGGATGGGAAGAATTTCACAAGACCCCACCCCTAGATGAGGTGTTATAGGCAATCAATGGGTGTTAAGAGAAGGAGAATCAGTTTTATCCAGGAATGAGCCCCTAATAGGTTATCCAAACCTAAGTGCTCATTCCTAAACACAATACACAACAGCAACACTAAATGGAACCAATAAGTGTTTTTATATTTGTGTATGTATATGACATATATCAATAATATTTAAATCAGGAGACAGCATTATTATGAGGGTGTTAAGATTAAAGTCTCTTTATTCAAGAAGACACCAAGGCAAAACACAGGCCAGAGCTAGGTTATAGAACCCAGCAAGCGCGGCCAGAACAAAAGGGGCCCGGGTCCCCACGTGCAGCCCCTTAAGAAGCTCCCTTATGTCACCCAGGCTTTCCTTCACCACGCCCTTATGGGCGAGTCCCGGGTCCACCTGGTACCTGTCCCAGGACTATTGGGCGGGGCTAGGGTGTCTCCCTACATGAGGGAGTAGGGAACACAGTAAAATTAAAAACAGTAATACCTCTTGAGGAGTTGGATGTATCATGGATAATGATCTTGTTTAGTCTCTCTTTATATATATGTATGTGTGTGTGTCAATGTTTTAATGATGGGAGAGTCAGTCAAGAGACCATGTAAAGGGAAAATAAGGCCATAAGGGCCAATAATGCTTATATAACATGGCACTGATATGGATAAATACACTGAATATCTAAGTAGTCTGAGCCAGGAACTAGAATTAAGCAGTGATGTAATCTGCTATATTACCACTTCTGGCAAAATGCCACTTTTGTGGGAATTGTGTATAAATATGGCCTAGGGTAAAACTTGAGTGACTTCACCCTTGTCTTTGCTTTTGCCAGCTATTACCTGATGTGTCTTTATTTCCTTGGATTTCTGCTGCATGTGCCAAGCTGTGTGGCTATGTATGGTCTCTGTGCTGGTAATGAATAATCTCACACCTGCCTCAGGTTTTTTAAATCTCCTAGCCTCCTGTGACCTTCATTTTCTGGTTTTAGGGCTTGTACTTCTGACCATAGTACTTGGTTTTTTTGTAATTGTAAGAAAAGACACATTCAAGAAGACAGAAAAGAAAGAGCTGCTCATGTCACCCCTACCTCAACTCCAAGTAACTTGGGGAGAGACGCATGTCATCTGAGGGTAGGGAAAGGAATTAAGCCTAGGCTTGATACTTGAAATTGAATAGTTGGCCCAGGACAGGGAAGCTGATTCTTGACAGATCTCTGTATCAGACTGGTATCTGTAGAGCTGTTGATGCTGTGTAGCCATGTAGCAATGAGAGTGGTTCTCAACCTTGCACAGCAGAGTTGGGTGCAAGACTACCTGCTTGAAAGAAAGGCAAAATGTTAACAGAGTAATTCACCTTGGAGCTCTGCTGGGTCTTCACTTAAATCTAGGTAGAAAATAAGCAACAGTATCTAGGCCAGAGCTCATAGACATGGACATTAGGCCTGCCCTGGCATCAGGTAGACACTTAATCCTTGGTGAAACAGTCTTACATCTTGGCCCACATCACCTTCAGACTTGGAACCTGCCTGAGACACCTCTCCCAAGAATTGTTCACATTTCTACAGTTGTGACCCAGCCTGCTTAGTGTAATACTGGTGGCCAATGGGTTTTAACCCCAGAAGCATGGCCAGCCTACATACTAAATTGTAGATGGTGTCTCTAGACTTTCTCTGGCATCAGGACCTGTGCCCTGGTAAGGTAGAGTCATACATATTGGCACATACAAGAGAAAGCTGAGCAAGCAAAAACACGTATCAGGTAAAAACTGGAAATGTAAAGGCAAACACCCAGGCAAAGGCCTCATCTTCAGGTGCAGCATTTGCATGTGTGCACCCTTGAGATTGTGTGGGTCTTTTCAGCTATTGGGTCTCAGGTATTCAGTTAGAGCCACCCTTGATAACAAAAGATATGGCTTTACTGGCATTACCTCAGTCACAGGCAATATAATATAGAGCAGTACTCCACTCACTTGAGTTATACAGTGGGAGCAATGCAAGACTTTTACTTTGGAACTAAATGCCAGGAAGATCAAACAGAAGATTGGGCAGGCTCTAACAGTCCCCAATCTCAGGCCAGCACCCATGAACAGAGCTACTTGGATACCCTTTGTGGCAAGCAGAGAAGCACAGTTCCAATCTGTTGGATTTCTGTTGCAGCCAGCACCACCTGTGACTGTGCTGTGGAATACTTCTGTACACTGTGAAGATGTGTTGCTCGAATTGTCAATACAAAGCTGATTGGCAGATAGCTAGGCAGGATTTTGGGGGCAGAGAGAATGCTGGAGAAAAGAAGGGCAGAGTGTGAGGAGATGTCATGAGATGCAAAGCAAACAGGATGAGAAGTACTTACACGAGGTAAAGGAGCCTCAGGGAAGCACATAGATTAATAGAAATGGGTTAATTTCAATTGTAAAAGGTAGTTAGTAACAAGTCGGAGCTATCAGCCAAACATTTATAATTAATATTAAGTCTCTCTGTGGTTATTTGGGAGCAGGCTAGCAGGACAGAAAAGTCTGCCTACATGGCTGATTCTGTCAGATATCAGTCTTGTGTCATGAGTCCATGTCAGTAGTGGACAGCCTATAGAATTGTGAATTTTAGTCCAATCCACCCCTACAATAGTCGTGGCTAACTAGTATAAATTTTGACATGCAATTGTGGTATTGGTGGCCACCAACATGGCATAAGAGCCTGAGGCTAGTCCTTCCACAATCATTCTTCCCAGAGCCAAGGAAAATTCAATAAAGAAATACAAGCTGGTAACTGTGGACAAAGTGTCTGTACCTACCCTGTTTCTAGAGAGTGACTTGTAGGGAGACACTAGACTTATGTACTCTCCCAGTTCATTTTGAATACAGCACCAACTGAGGCTTGGAAATAAACTGGGCTGCTAGTGTTCAAACAGTAACAGCAGGTTTGCACAGGGCACCATCCAGTGCTGAAATAGCAGACATGACTACAGGTACAGAAAATAAGTAGCCTCATTAAAGTGTGGGGAGAACATGCAGGAAGTCACATTATGAAGACTGGAATAAATATCAAGTCTTCCAATGTGTAGATGTTGCTGAATGTTATCAGGCACCAAGAATTCTCAGGAAATCATATTTTACTTAATGATCAGAGTAAGAGCTAATTTGAACAAACTTTGTAATGGAGAATTTGCAGTATCAGTCTTAAGGAAACTCAACAAGCTTAAAGAAAACAGTGAAGAATGATTCAGTACTTTAACAGCATCTTTTACCCAGAAATAGATGCAAATAAAAGATGTGCACAAATCTTTTAGCTGAAAAATACACTGAGTGAAATTAACATAGTCAAAGAATGCATCAGTGGCAGGGCAAATCTGATGAAGAGATTATTAAGATCAAACACAAGCTAGCTGAAAATAATAATAATAAAGTAAAAATAATAAACAGCTATATTTCTAAGGTGAGGATCACAGGTTACATAGTATTAATGAAGAGGAAATCAATTATTCTTTCTGACCCAAATTATGTAGTCTCTCTCTCTCTCTCTCTCTCTCTCTCTCTCTCTCTCTCTCTCTCTCTCTCTGTGTGTGTGTGTGTGTGTGTGTGTGTGTGTGTGTGCGTGTGTGTGTTGTGAAACACTATTTTCTGGGAGACATAAACAAACACCTACCTACCCAGAGAGGAAACCAATGACAACTCAAACTAAGGATACTACCAAAGTCCACCTTGGTGAACCAATACATTTTGTAGGGGTTATAGGGATTACTCAAAGGTGCAGAAATGACTCAAAGACAGCTCTACCATAAAAGTCATCAGGGTTGAGAGCACACTACACAGCCTGAAGGTAGCTACACAGTTTCAATAGTGCCCTTTCCAGGAATCTGGTCTTAACTTCTTAGCATGTTGTTCAGCTTGTCTGAGAGTGTCTCTCAGCAGTCCTTATGTTTTATGCTTGCAGAGTGGGGGACTGCCTCCCTACTTTTATGTCAGCTTGATATAGAGTTATTTCAAAGGAGGGAACCTCAATTAAGAAAATGCCTCCATAAGATCAAGCTGTAAGGCATTTCCTTTACTAGTGATTGATGTGGGAGAGTCCATCCCACTGTGGGTGGTACCACATCTGTCCTGGGTGCTGTAAGAAAGTAGGCTGATATCTCAGAGTTGTTTTGATTTGCATTTCCCTGATGGCTAAGGATGTTGAACACTTTCTTATGTATCTTTCAGCCATTTTAGATTCCTCTATTGAGAATTGTCTATTTAGTTCTGTACCTAGCTTTTTAATTGGATTATTTGGCATTTTGGAAACAAGCCTCTTGAGTTCTTTGTAAATTTTGGAGCTCAGCCCTCTGTCTAATGTGGGGTTACTGAGTATCTTTTCCCATTCTGTAGGCTGGCATTTTGTCTTGCTGACTGTGTCCTTTGCCTTACAGAAGTTTCTCAGTTTCAGGAGGTCTCATTTATTAATTGTGGATCTCAGTGTCTGTGCTACTGATGTAATGTTCAGGAAGCGGTCTCCTGTACCAGTTCGTTCAAGGGTACTTCCCACTATCTCTTCTAATATGTCCAGTGTGGCTGGATTTATGTTGAGGTCTTTTATCCATTTGGACTTAAGATTTGTGCATGTCCATAGACAGTCAGAATGGCTAAAATAAAAAAAAATCACCAATGGCAGTTTATGCTGGAGAGGATGTGGAGAAAGGGGAACACTCCTCCATTGCTGGTGGCAGTGCCAACTCCTATAGCCACTTTGGAAATCAGTATGGCAGTTTCTCAGGAAAATGGGAATCAGTCTACCACAAGATCCAGCAATTCCACTCTTGGGCATATACCCAAAGGATGCACATTCATACAACAAGGAAATATGTTCAACTATGTTCATAGCAGCGTTATTTGTAATAGCCAGAACCTGGAAGCAACCTAGATGCCCCTCAACTGAAGAATGGATAGAGAAAATGTGGTACATTTCCACAATGAAGTACTACTCAGCAGAAAAAAAAAAACAATGGAATCTTGAAATTCGTAGGCAAATGGATGGAACGAGAAGAAACCATTCTGAGTGAGGAAACCCAGTCACAAAAAGACAAACATGGTATGTACTCATTCAAATATGAATTTTAGACATAGAGCATAGGATTACCAGCCTACTATCCACACTGCCAGAGAAGCTAGGAAACAAGGAGTACTCTAAGAGAGACATACATGGTCGCCTGGAGAAGACGAAACAGACAAGATCTCCTGAGCAAATTGGGAGCATGGAGGAGGGGAGAGGGAGCTAGGGGAATGAGAAAGGGAGAAGAGGAAGGGTGAGGAGGACATGAGGGAGCAGGAAGGTTGAGTTGGGGGAAGAATAGAGGAGAGCAAATAAGAGATACATAATAGATGGAGCCATTATAGGTTTAAAGAGGAATCAGGCACTAGGGAAATGTCCAGAGATCTACAAGGATGACCCCAACTAACAATCTAAGCAACAGAGGAGAGGCTACCTTAAATGCCCTCTCCTGATAATGAGATTGATGACTAACTTATATGCCATCCTATAGCCTTCATCCAGCAGCTGGTGGAAGTAGAAGCAGACACCCACAGCTAAACACTGAACTGAACTGGAATCCAGTTTCAAAGAAGGACGAGTGATGAGAAAAGGGGTCAAGACCTGGCTGGTGAAACCCACAGAAACAGCTGACCTGAACAATGAGGAGCTCTTGATTCCCAGACTGATAGCTGGGAAAACAGCATGGGACTTATCTAGACCCCATGAACGTGGGTGTCAGTGAGGATGCCTTGGAAATCTATGGGGCCTGTTGTAGTAGATCAGTACTTATCCCTAGCATAGGAATGGACTTTGGGAGCCCATTCCACATAGAGGGATACTCCCTGAGCCTAGACACACGGAGGGGAGGGCCTAAGCCCTATCCCAAAGGATATGACAGACTCTGAAGACCCCCATAGAAGGCCTCACTCTCCCTGGGAAGCAGAGAGGGTATAGGATACATAGGGTGTTAGTGGGGGGAGGCAGGGGATGAGGGATGGAGAGAGAACTGGGATTGACATGTAAAACAATCTTGTTTCTAATTTAAATAAAAAAGGAGCAAAAAAGAAAGAAGGTTGAGCTAGCCATGGGAGCAAGGCAGTACGCAGCACTCCTCCATGGCCTTTGCAGCCACTTCCATATCCAGATTCCTGCCCTGTTTAACTACTTTGGATGATGAACAGTGATATGGGAGTATCAGCCAAATAAACTCTTTCTTCCCCAGTTTGTTTTGGTCATGGTGTTTCATCACAGCAATAGTAAACCTAATTAAGAGAGAAACAAAGTAAATCTGGTCAATTGTAGGGCCTTCCTGAAGCTATTAAGTTGTTTACTTCCTGAGCTTAACCAGCTTCCCTGAAGTACACGATGTTTTAACTTCCTTTAGAACACTGTGTGACATAACAAGCTTCCCCCAAGATAAAAGGTTTTATCTTGGGCAAAATACTACACATCCATGTGCTTCATGTGAACGTTGGATGATTGTTTTCTTTTTCAGGAGAAATATATTCCACTGAAGGAACAGTAAGTATAAATATTATAAATACACAGGATAAGTTAATGTGTGGCAAGAATAGTCTCAATGATCACATATAATAAGGGAAGGCACAGATAACACTGAAGAGTTTTTGAAAACGCTGCATAGAAAAACACCTATATACTTATACATATATTAAAAGAATTTAAATGGAGTAATCATATAAAGGGTTGACAGTGCCCATACTAGATACCACAGGGTAACATAAAAAAGGCCAGTTCCAGGAAAGGGTTACTTTTTTAACTTAATTTTTATGTGCATTGGTGTGAAGGTATTAGGTCCCCTGGAACTGGAGTTACAGACGGTTGTGAGCTGTCATGTGGGTCCTGGGAATTGAACACTATTCTATGAAACCATACCTTGTTACTTGCATTAAAAATTATAATAATGAGATGGAGCTCAAATATATTTGCAGCATTCCAGTGAGAGATCACACTATCTGCCATGGGGACATTCATAAACATCTGTCTTAGTTAGGGTTTCTATTGCTGTGAAGAGACACCATAGCTACATTAAAAGGGAAACATTTAATTGAGTCTAGCTTACAGTTTGAGAGGTTCAGTCCATCACCATCATGACAGGAGCATGGCAGCATGCAGACAGACATGGTGCTGGAGTAGTAGCTGAGAGTCCTACATATTGCAGGTAACAGAAAATTGACTGAGACAGTGGACAGTATCCTGAGAATAGGAAACCCCAAAGTCTGCCCCCACAGTGACACACCTCCTCCATAAAGTCCATACCCACTCCAACAAAGCCACACCTCCTAATAGTGTCACTCCCCATAAGATTATGGGGGCCAATTACATTCAAACTTCCATGATACATATTCTAAGTGTGAGATAATGTTAAAGAATCCTGTTACTCATGTTGACAATTAAAATCATGGTTCTGTAAGAAAATATTTTTGACTTTTGGAGTTTGAAGGGACAGTAGCCTACTTGAGCATGGCTCTGGCAGGTCTTGCTCTTCTCCCCCATTCCTTCTGCCTTGCTAAAAGTTGTTAGGTTACATTCCTAAAGCCAGTCACTAAGGTCTATTTCTTTATTTGGCCACTTCTTCCTCCTGAGACTGGCTACCACGGTCCAGCTATCAAAGTATTAAAGGCCAACAATCACAAGCCCCATTTGCCTCACATAATTAACATGTCTAATTAAAATTAAACACCTCATACTAACATGGGTTTCCCCTTGTACTCTTTTAAACTGCCATGTCTGTCTCCTCTCTATCCTGAGGCAGTTCCTTGCTCTTCTGGGGCAAATATCCTTGTCTGCTTTCCCTTGTTCCCTTTCCCATTCCCCTCATCCACTATCTCCTTCATTCTCTTATTCCCTGCCCCCTTTTCCCTCTGGGTCAAACAAATCTCCTGTGTGCCGGGAAATTGGTCCTGGGGGTCCCGAGGTGATGCTTTTCCTTTCAGAGTTGTGTCTTAAAATATTTGAATGTGAAGTATCAGGAAATCTTGGTGTATTTTTCTAAGAGTTAAATCTATGGAAAAATCTCTTCCTATATTTTAGGTTTCTACACAAGAATGAATCTTTACATTTGTAACCATTTCTTTTTGCATAAATGACAGAAAGCAAAGTAGGGCTTTCTGCCTATGTAAATTTGGCAGAAAGTCCATATAGGACATAAGGACAAACTTCATAAAAGCAAAATGGTACTGGCTCACAGTTATTATTAATTCTTCAGAGGATACTCCTTTTCCCAAGTGTTTCATCACCTAGTTGGTGACTTCTAAATCCCAAAGGCTTTTTTTTTGTACTTCTATGGTGTCTTTTTGGGTCCCGTGGGCTTGTACTTGCATAGAATCAGGGATAGGGACACCCAGTTCCTACCCTGGGAAGGCGTAAAGGTCTATTCTGGAAAATGAACTAGGATGAACATTTAAGGCCTTGGTACTTTCTACTAGATGCAGAGAAAGAGTTTTTCTTGTATTTCAATGTTAAAAATTTATCTTAGAAGTAAAATTGCAAGGTATGTATCTTGCTACTAGAACCCATGGAACCAAAATTCTATGTATCTTGCTACTAGAATTATGAACCTAGACATAATCGGAAGTTACTCAAACTAAGATTACTGAAACTTTGAACCATGTGAGTAATGAGTGTAAACAAGAGGAAACTTGCACAAGTCCTTTAAGAGGCTTTTTGCTCTTCTTCACAATAGTCCTTAGAGCTGTAATCCAAGGTCCAATAGGATGTTGTCCTTCTGCTTCATCAGATCAATGTCTTGACCTTTTCAAAGATTGTCCATATTTTATCCCAATACCCACCAACATTTTTTAAAAAATATTCATTTTACATAACAGCAATAGTTCTCCCTCCCTCCTGTCCTCCTGCTCCTCATCCCTGAACCCCACCCTGCCCCCTTATCCACTCTCATGGGGAGTCAACAAAGTCTGGCACATCAATTTGAGACAGGGCCAAGCTTCTTCCACCTGCATTAAGACTGAACTAGGCATCCCACCATAGGGAATGGGCTCCAAAAAGCCAGTTCAAACACCAGGGATAGATCTTGGTCCCACTGTCAGGGGCCCACAAACAGACCAAGTCACAAACTGTCACCCACATGCAGAGGGCCTAGTTCAGTCCCATATAGGCTCCCCATCTGTTAGTCCAGAGACCATGAGCTCCCACTAGCTCAGGTCAGCTGTCTCTGTGGGTTCCCGGATTATGATTTTGACCTCCCTTGCTTATACAATCCCTCCTCCCTCTCTTCTACTAGACTCCCAGAGCTTAGCCCTGTGCTTAGCTGTGGATCTCTGCATCTGCTTCCTTCAGTTACTGGACGAAGTCTCTATGATGACAATTGGGGTAATCACCAATCTGACAGGATGCCAGTTCAGGCACCTTGTCCACTACTGCTAGGAGTCTTAGCTGGGGTCGTCCTCGTGGATTCCTAGAATTTGCCTAGCACCAGGTTTCTCCCTAACCCCATAATGGCTCACTCTATCAAGATACCTCTTTCCTTGCTCCCCCTCTCTGTTCCTTCCACAACTTGACCATCCTGTTCCCTCATGTTCTCATCCCCTATCTCTACTCCTGCCCCCAATTTACCTAGGAGATCCCACCTATCTCCCCTTCTTAGGGTCATCTATGATCCCTCTTGGGGTCCTCCTTGTTACCTAGCTTCTCTGGAGCTGTGGATCCTAGTCTGGTTATCCTTTGCTTTACATCTAGTATCCACTTATGAGTGAGTACATAGTGTCTTTGTCTTTCTGAGTCTGTGTTAGCCCACTCAAGATGATTTTTTTAGTTCAATCCATTTGCCTGCAAATTTCATGCTGTCATTGTTTTTTTCCCTCTGAGTAGTATTCCATTGTGTAAATATACTACATTTTCTTTATACATTCTTCAGTTGAGGGGCATCTAGGTTGTTTCCAGTTTCTGGATATTACAAACAATGAGGCTATGAACATAATTGAGCAAATGTCCTTGTGGTATGAGTGTGCATCCTTTGGGTATATGCCCAGGAGATCCAACAATATTCTTAGCAGGGAGCGATAGCAGGAAAATCTCCATTTACTTAAAAAATAGCCAACAGTTAAATACCAGAATCTCTCACCTTGGTCCACAAAGCCCTATAGGGTTTTCCTTTACTCCACCTCACATCTTATTCCATTCCACTTGTTCACCGGGTAACCTCCTTGTCCAGATAGACATTTTCTCCATCCACAGCTAAGGATTGCATGTATCTCTCTTTGTTACTTCTGCCAGAAAGGTCCCCACACCTAACTCCTTGAAAACTGTACAGCTAATTCATCTCCTTTATTTGGCCTCTAGAAAGTTATTCCTATACCCAATGATGCACCTTCCATTCTTTACTTCTCTGTCTTCCTCTATCTTTGTTTTTTACACCATAATAACCATCTCCTAACACAATATAAAACATAGTAGTATTTTGCTGTTGTTCAATATTATTATTGCTCAAGCCAGAAAAAACATATAAGTCTTTAACAATACACACGGTATAGGGAACACACAATGTTGTGTGTAGAATGAAATCACTTGCCAAGTCTGCACATGCTTTACATGGACAACTATCTCCATCTCCATATCTCTTTCAATTTATAATAGAAAATGTAGATTATCAATTGAGGACATGCTTAATTAATGAAGGAGTTTTAAAACTGAACTAGGAGGCCGGCTAGCTTCAGAGAATCAGGCCACATTTTTGAAACTTCTATGTGACTGGGAATGCTTGATGAGTCCATGTGATGGGGATGCTTGTGAGACAAAATGGAGACTTGAGTGTTTTGCTTTTCCACTGATTTATCTTCTCTGGATAAATGAAGTAGACAACCAAAGAGAAGATAAAAGAAACAAGGGCTCCGTGGGAGATCAAGCAGAAGGAATTAGACTCATGTAAGTGGTGCTATGTCATGATAAATTTTCTGGAAATATCTATTGCATTAGAAGAGACTGACCTTTTGCCAGACCTTGTAAGCAAGTTAATAATATACCTTGAGATAGCTTAAGCCAAGTAGTTAACCATCTTAATCTGCAATCCTACTGTGTACTCACTCAGTCTGTTTAAGTTTAACCTGCCTTTAAGGAAACAACACAATCAATCTCACTATGCCATAGTTTTTGGTTTTTTTTGTTTTGTTTTTTACAACCTATGCCAATGTATAGCTTTAATCTTAAACTATGGATTCTTTCATGCCTCTTACCCAGAATAATGTATATATGTATATGTATATGTATGTAATCACTTTCTAAAAGTAGCAAGGTAACCTTAAACAAAACAAGTATCCCACAAATGTTAGAAGTAATGTGTGGATATAGGTTGAACCTATGTTGAGTGCTATTCTGGGTCAGTCGAAGTTAGTAAATAACTACTTCCCTTGTAAAAGTCTGTTAAAGATTTCTTGTTATTTGTTCCTGAGACCAGTCAATAAACAACCGGTGACAAGCAAAGTAAAGTTTCTACATTTGGGTTTTTTGTGGAATTTCTGAGTAGGGAGTTTGAATATGAATTTATTTTCCAGTTCCAAATCCACCACAAGTGACTGTTTATTAGGAAGGCTGTTAAAAGCCTAAGGGTATTGCCCACAGGTTGGCTTGAATAAAGATCTATATAAAAAATTATTCTTCATTTCTTTCCCATACCCTATTATCTGTATTGTTCCATACATACATCCCTTTGTCAGGAACAGGAAATAGGGGCAGATCAGATACACATAACAGACAAGCATCACAGAGTGGTCACAGAACACAGACTACAGACATGTAGAAGATAAAGGGAGAGACATGGAGAATTTAAATTGGGTCTACTCTTGGTCAAACTACTCGAAGAGGAAATCACTTTTTTTCATTGCTTTATGTGACATTCAATATTTTGTTGACCCTCCACCTGAGGTTTTTTTAATGTGTAGTTGGCACATGCTAGAAAACATTGATGTTTTTGGACATTTCCAAATTCAGTTTCTCCTCCTTTCCCTAAACACTGGGTTCAAGACACTTGAAATTTTCAATGTGTTTCCTAGCTCACTTGAGTATTCTGTCCCCAGGTAGCTTTACTTTCTACCTTTGATCCCCTTTCTACTTTGATGACAATAACTTTCACATTGGATTCTTGTTTCCTTTAATGCAAATTTTCTTAATAGCCCTTATCCCCACCTGACTCAATGCATCTACATGTTAGTTAGCAGAGCTGCTTAAAGCAGGGTAAGACATATGTAAAGGCAAATTTATTCGGTACCATGTTCATATTACCTTCTGAAAATGCTATGCTCCTATAGCATTTATAGGGAATGTGGGCACAACAGAGGAGAGAATTTATTTCAGATTGGCTGTCATTAAGCAGAAGAGACGGACTAGAAAGCATATATTAACATCTCTTCCGTGATCCGAAAAAGATTTTTCATGAGACATCTGGCAAGTCCTTATGCTGAAACTGGAGTTGCAAGGGCAGATGAGGGTGACTAGTGTACTCTAGAAGTGAAAGATAATGAATTCATGGATTTTAAGCTACCGTCTATGTGAAAATTAGACATAGTAGCAACAGGAAATGAATCAGAAGCAATTGGCATACAATGCAGGGCCTAAGGGTTGGAATTAAAATCAGCAATGTGTCCATGACATGTAATCAAATTGCCTTCTAAATATTCCTGTTTATATCCATAGCAGTGCTGCTTTCAGCCTGGGCTAGAACAGTTTCTTTTTATAGTGGAGGATAGTGCATGCAGCAACTCATACCTGGTTGATGTGCTGAAAGGAAGTGACTCGAGCTCTCATCTCTAAACAGGACATGAACATTGCCATCTCCAAGGCCTAGGGAACATCAAGACAGAAAAAGTGGAATGACTGTAAGAGCAGGAGGATGGAGAGGAGTGCTTTTAAACACTGTCTTCCACACACTGCATGGCTGTTCCAGTCACAAACACCTGCACACACAGAAAAGAAACAAAATTAGAAGGCAGACTAGTCAGAAACAATTCGATCAGAAAGAGTAGGAGTGGGATATGAGAGGGTAATGAGGCGAATATTATCACAATATATTGTATACATATATATATATATATATATATATATATATATATATATAACTAATAATAATGAAAAGAAAGATACCCCTTCAGCACCATAGGTAGTGAAATAGCTATATAATTTTGAATAGTGCAACATGAACAACTTCCCAGTCTGTCCAGAGTGACCTGAATCGAGGAAATAGAAATGCATACAGACACCCAGAATACATGAGAATCATGGGAAAAATCACAATGTAACACTTATTCCTCTAATGAGAATATATATTCCAAATTCAAATTGAATTACAGCACCATATGTGAAAGGATTTGATGTCCTAGATTTCTGTGTAATCCATGTCAATGACAGAAACATCTGTGACAGATGGCAGTTTGTAATAATGTAGTTGAACCATAAAATTGCATGTGACTCTGAGAGGAGATAATTGTGGGCAAGGATGGCTTTAGGCATGCCTACATCACAGTGAAATTTCATGGTAGAAGCAACAAATGTGTGGATTATGATGATAATATGATGAGAAGGCCCTGATAAAGGCAAGTGTTTTAGTCTAATCATGATGCTATAATAAATTATAAACAATATACATTCATTGTTTTAGAGGTCAGGAAGTTGACAACAAAGGTATCAAAGATTGAGGAAAGGGGAGAGAGAAATGCAATTAAATTACAATTAAAAAGATTCCATGTCTGGTACGGGTTCTTTCTGGATAAATAGAACCTCTTGCTGCATCTTGATGTGGTTGAAGAAACAGCTCCCTTGCACTGCTTTTGTAAGGTATAATCTCATTTACTAGGATATTGTACTGGCTGTTTTGTGTGTTAACTTGACACAAGCTATAGAGTCATCAGAGATGAAGGAGCCTCAGCTGAGGAAATGCCTCCATGAGATCCAGCTATAAGGCGTTTTCTCATTTAGTGATAAATGGATGGTGCCATTCCTGGGCTGCTGGTCCTCGGTTCTATAAGAAAGCAGGCTGAGAAAGTCAGGGGAAGTAAGTCAGGAGGCAGCACTCCTCCATGGCCTCTGCATCAGCTCCTGCTTCCAGGTTCCTACCCTGTTTGAGTTCCTGTCCTGACTTCCTTCAGTGATGAACAGCAACGCTGAAGTGTAAGCCAAATAAACCCTTTCCTCCCCAACTTGCTTTTTGGTCATGGTGTTTCACTGCAGCAATAGAAACTCTAACTAAGACAGATATACACAAGTAGGCAATAGCAGCAACATAAAACATTTTTCTTTAGCAAACAGGAAAGTTTTAGAAAAGAATTATATTTGTATGGGTAACAGTGGGGAGGAACTGGTAAAATTATGAATAGATAATGGCTTGAAAACACCCATTTTATTTTACTTTTTCATTGTTTTTTGAGACGGGGTTTCTCTGTGTTACAGCCCTGGTTGTCCTGGAACTCACTGTGTAGACCAGGCTGGCCTCAAATTCACAGAGATCTGCCTGCCTCTGCCTCCTGAGTGCTGGGATTAAAGGTGTGCGCCACTTGCCTTGTGGGGCCAGACAGGTGGGTGCCCTCATGATGAGTGAATATGTGATGGACACATGGGAGAGAAATAGAAGTGGGGTGATGGTTCGGTACTGTGGAAAGAGACAGAATGGAAGAAATGAAGGTTTTGAGTAGGCTGATGGGGGAGGCGTGCTTGCCACCTGAGACCATAGTGACATATAGGCCCGGGCAGCTCCCAAGGGCCATTTTTGAATCCATGGTCCTACCACAGCCAGGGCCTGTATGGATGTCCATTTCCCATGTTGCCACTAACGGCCATAGGATTCCCAGTGTCTGGGCTGCCACCAGCGGCCATGCATGTGTCAAAGGGCTGCCACCAGAGTTACACTGATCTAGGTGGCTTGTGCTGCCACCTGGGGCCATGGTGTTGTTCAGGCCCAAGCTGCTGCCAAGGCCCATGTCTGGGTCTGTGGCTCTAAAGCAGTCAGGGTCTGTGTTAATGTCTATGGCCTATGTTGCCATCAAAGGCCACATGGAAGCTCTGGGTCTGAATTACAACCTGTGGCCTTGTTGGTGTCTGAGAACTACACTTCAGCCAAAGCCATGCTGGTCTGGGTGGCCTGTGCTGCCACATGGGGTCATGGTGTCATCCAGGCCCAGGCTTCTATTGAGGGCCATGTCTGGGTCCATAGTCCTACAGTGTCCAGGGTCTGAGTCAATGTGTGTGGCGTCTGTTGCAACTAGAGGCCAAGTGGTCTTATTAACCACCTGGGACCATGTTGGTGCCCAAGGACCATGATGCAGCCGGGATCATACAGAGCTGAGTAGCATATACTGCTACACAGTGCCATGGTGATATCCTAGCTAGGGCTGCAGCAGGAGACCCTGTCTGGGTCCATGACCCTACTGCAGCCAGGGTCTGTGTTGATGTCCATGGCTCTGTTGCCATCAAGGGCCATGCAGACTCCTGGGGTCTGGGTTGTCCCCTGGGATTGTGTTGCTGTCTGAGTACTATGCTTCTGCTGGGGCCATGCTGATCTGGATGGCACATACTACTACTACCCAGTGCCATGGTGACACCAGACCCTGGCAGCAGCGGAGGACAATGTATGGGTCTGTGGTCCTACTGCAGCCAGGGTCTGTGTTGAAGTCTATGGCCCGTGTCACCACCAGGGACTACACTGAGGTCCAGGGTCTGGGCCATAGTCTGTGGTCTTGTTGGAGTCTGCGGTCCATGCTATAGCCAGGATGATATAGATCTGTGAGGCCTGTGCTGCCACCCAGGCCCATGGTGTCATCTAGGCCTGGGCTGCTCTGGGGCCATGTCTGGGTCCATGGTCCAGCTTCATCTGGGAGTCTGTGTTGATGTCTATGGCCTGTGTCACTTCAGGGGCCCAAAGGAAATATATGTGATGAGATGAGAGGGCCATGTTGAACTGGCCCTGGGAAAGATGGCCCTGCCTCTCCCTGGATACTTTAGCAAGAGTGCTGGCCCCAACCCTCATGGGAGAGTTGGCACCTGAACTTGGGTGAAGAAAAACTGATCCTGATGGCGTGAGCATAAGGGAGATGACTTTGCCTCCTTTGCCCCAGTGGCCTGGACTGGCCAGTTCAACTACCACCCAGACCCACAGATGGGCCTAGGGCTGGCCCACCCTAACATCTACCCCATTTAGGACCTTCTGAAGCTTGTGAAAGGACTGGTCCTGTGGATTTCCATAATCCAGGATTACCTCGGGATATCCAGAAGAGTTCTGGTAAGGATCCAGTGATGATGATGTACCAGAAATCAGAGGTCTTGAACCAGACCAAGAACTCATTATAATGATCATTTTTCTAGTAAAGATGATTTGATAAAGGGTATACTATGTGACACACACTGTTCCCAATGCAGTGAAGAGGTGTCGGAGACACAGGAAAGATGGAGGAGCGAAGAGGATTTTCTTGTTGTTGTTGTTTTGTTTTGTATTTGTATTTGTTTGCTTGCTTGGTTTTGTTTCTTTAAAGCCTTTTTGGGGGACACTGCAGGGGTGAGGGAAGGACATGGGGGTACTGGGAGGTGAATGGAATTAGGTTGCATGATATGAAATTCCCAAAGAATCAATAAAGAAATTATGTTAAAAAGGTGTGCCCACCACACCCAGGCACCCACCATTTCATTTTCTGTTTGTTGTTCTACGTCACTTAATGTTATAATCCAAAGATTTAGCTAGTCTTTTACCAGTCATTTTTGTTAGAATTCTGTTTTTGGGGGGATCGCCAGCTTCCAAAGAATGACCGGAGAATTTTTTATTAATTATGAAAGCTTAGCCTTAGCTTAGGCTTGTTCACAACTAGCTCTTATAACTTAAATTAACCCATTCATTCTAATGTACATTCTGCTATGTGGCTTGTTACCTTTCCTCCATAAATATATTTCTGTCTCCCTCTGTGTCTCACTGAAGAAATCTGTCTCTCTTCTTCCTAGAGTTCCTATCTCTGCACAGAAGTCCCACCTATTCTCTCCTGCCTAGCTATCAGCCATTCAGCTCTTTAATAAACCAATCATAATAAAACAGCAACACATTTTCACACAGTGTGATAAAATATCCCACAACACTAGTCAGTGAAGTCTGAGACTCTTATATCAACTTTCAGGGTCCTTAGAAGGGGAAACCTGGAAAGCCAGACTCAATTGAAACTTTCTTGGCTTCTTTTTCTGTATAGTCTCAAAGCCTGTCCCTTATCAAGTGAATTTTCCACATGGATTATACAGTGGGGTTCTTGAACTTCTTAAAAGGCAATTAACACCCCTGTAGTGTAAATGAGAAGCTCCTAAGATTTCTTAAGGGATGCACTTAGAATGTATTCAATATTATCTGCAGTATATACTATGATCACACAGCCAGCCCAATATTCACTATGGGAAGTGACTGTATAAAGTGTGACAAGGAACAGGCATCACTCATTGGAGGTCATCACCGGGAACTAGCTAACACAGAGAGGGGAGTGAGAGGAGAAGCTTTATAAGTGAAAGATGTCTTCACTTATATTTTCACTTAATTTGTGGTGCATCAAAGATTCTCAGGGGGAAAAGTCTAGAAGCAATTTGATATATGAGTTTAGAATTGGTAAGAAGGGACTGATGACTCGATGTTTGTCAAGGGATACTGACAAACAGTGGCCTAAAAAAGAAATAATTAACTAACTGGGTAGAGACTGTCACCAATTGCCAGTTGTTGCTGAGATTTAGTGGGGCTGAGATGAGGACTGATAAATATCTGCTGACAGACAATGTTTTGGTAACACAGTAGTTCAGGGGTCAGCTGACTAGGGAGTGAGTGTGATAGGACTAGCAGAAACACAAATGAAAGCATGAAGGGAGAAGTAGTGGGTAGAAGAAAGAAAAAGATGGAGAAAGAATAGATGATGATAAGTAGGTAGATAGATGCATAGATAGATGGACAGATAATAAATAGACAGACAGATGTATTAAAATGTGTGCATGATGTCAGGGGCTATGTTTTCTTCCTTCTTTTCTCCCAAAGTATTCAATGGTAATGAATTCATACTAAGTGTTAATATATGGATATATGACAAATCATGAATACCACTAAAAGAAAAATAACTCATCAAACTTATCTACACTATAGAATTCTCTCCTATGAAGGAGTTAAACAGAATGTGTGCTAGTTCTGTTTTTAAATGTTCTCTTATAATTTCTTTTTAAATTATTTTTATTAGTTCAAATTAGAAACAAGCCTGCTTCACATGTCAATCCCTGATCCCTCTCCCTCCCCTCCTCCCCCACTCCCCACAAGCCCCCCACACCATCCCCCCTCTGCTCCCCAGGGAGGGTAAGGCACTCCATGGGGGATCCACAAAGTCTGTCATTATCATCCTGGGCAGGGCCTAGTCCCTCCCCCATGTGTTCAGGCTGAGAGATCATCCCTCCATGTAGAAGGACTCCCAAAATCCTTTCTTACTCCAGGGATAAATACTGATCTACTAGCAGAGGCCCCATAGAGTTCTGAGGCCTCCTCACTGACATCCACATACAGGGGTCTGGATCAGTCCAATACTGGCCTCCCAGACATCAGTCTGAGGTCCATGCACTCCCCCTTGTTCAGGTTAGCTGTTTCTGTGGGTTTCACCAGCCCAATATTGATCTCTTTGCTCATCACTTTCTGCAACTGGGTTCCAGAGTTCAGTTCAGTGTTTAGCTGTGGGTGTCTGTCTCTGCTTCCATCAGCCACTGGATGGCATATAAGGTAGTCAACAGTCTCATTATAGCGGAAAGGCATTTAGAGTAGTCTCTCCACTGTTGCTTAGATTTCCAGTTGGTGTCATCCTTGTAGATCTCTGGAAATCTCCCTAGTGTCAGATCTCTTCTTGAACCTATAATGGCTCCCTCTATTATGGTATCTCTCATCCTGCTCTCCTCTATTCCTCCCCAACTTAACCTTACTGTTCCCCAATTTCCTCCACTCCTCTCCCCTCCTCTTCTCCCCTCTCTTTCTCCCAGTTCCCTCTCCCCTACCCCCATGCTCCCAATAAGCTCAGGAGATCCAGTTACCTTCCCCTTCTCTGGGGGAGCATGCATTCTTCTCTTGGGTTTCTCCTTGTTTCCTAGTTCCTTTGGTGAAGAGGACTGTGGGCTGGTAATCCATTTCTCTATGTCTAAAATTCAAATATGAGTGAGTACATACCATGTTTGTCTTTTTGTGTCTGGGTTATCTCACTCAGAATGGTTTCTTCTAGTTCCATCCATTTGCCTGTGAATTTTGCTTTTTTTCCACTATTATACGACTGTGTAAATGTACTACATTTTCTCTATCCATTCTTCAGTAGAGGGGCATCTAGGTTGCTTCCAGGTTCTGGCTATTACAAATAATGCTGCTATGAACATATGTCCTTGTTTTATGAATGTACATTCTTTAGGTATATGCCCAAGAGAGGAATTCCTGGATCTTGAGGTAGACTGATTCCCATTTTCCTGAGAAACTACCATACTGATTTCCAAAGTGGTCATACAAGTTTGTACTCCCACCAGCAATGGAGGAGTGTTTCCTTTTCTCCACATTCTCTCCATCATAAACTGTCATTGGTGTTTTTTATTTTAGCCATTCTGGCAGGTGTAAGATGGTATCTCAGTTGTTTTGAGTTGCATTTCCCTGATGGCTAAGGATGTTGAGCACTTTCTTAAGTGTCTTTCAGCCAGCTTCTTGAGGCATCACCATCCCTGACTTCAAGCTCTGTTATACAGCCATAGTCCTGAAAACAGCTTGGTATTGGCACAAAAGTAGACAGATAGACCAATGGAATCGAATTGAAAACCCAGATATAACCCACACACCTATGGACACTTGTTTTTTTGCAAAGAAGCTAAATTTATATAATGGAAAAAAGAAAGCATATTCAACAAATGGTGCTGGCACAACCGGATTCGGACATGTAGAAGACTGTAGACAGATCCATATCTATCGCAATGCACAAAACTTAAGCCCAAATGGATCAAAGACCTCAACATAAATCCAGCCACACCGAACTTCTTAGAAGAGAAAGTGGAAGGTACCCTTGAACAAATTGGTACAGGAGACAGCTTCCTGAACATAATACTAGTAGCACAGACATTGAGATCAACAATTGATAAATGGGACCTCCTGAAACTCAGACACTTCTTTATGGCAAAGGATACAGTCAGCAAGACAAAACCGCAGCCCACAGAATGGGAAAAGATATTCACCAACTCCACGTCTGTCAGAGGGCTGATCTCCAAAATATACAATGCTCTCAAGTCTCCAAAACACCAAACAATCCAATTAAAAAGTGGGGTGCAGAACTAAATAGAGAATTCTCAACATGGGGACTATAGATTAAAAAAGCAAAATTGTGTGTGTGTGTGTGTGTGTGTGTGTGTGTGTGTGTGTGTGTTCACATGTGCATGTGAGTGTGGGAGCCTGTGTAGGTGAGAAGAAGGCATTGAACTACCTGGAACTGGGGATCCAGGCAGTTGTGAGTTGTCAAATGGATGCTGGGAAGCAAATTCTGGAGGAGTAGCAACTGCTCTTAACTGCTCAGCCATCTCTCTAGCCCCAAGTTCTGTTTTTATTTGACAATGACAGAGCCCTGTTTTAAAAAGCAAACCAGAAACAGTGTAATTTCTAAAACAAAAATCTCTTCCTGCCTGTGAATTCTGTATATATTGAAGTAGTATCTTCTTGTCTATCATTTATGCTGAAAATGTTTTCTTCCAGTTTACCCTCCAATTTTTTTTGGGGGGGGGGATGTTTCAAGACAGGGTTTCTCTGTGGCTTTGGAGGCTGTCCTGGAACTAGCTCTTATAGACCAGGCTGGTCTTGAACTCACAGAGATTCGCCTGCCTCTGCCTCCCGAGTGCTGAGATTAAAGGCATTCACCACCACTACCCGGCTGCCTTCCAATTTTTAAATACATTTATTTATTTATTTATTTATTTATTTATTTATTTATGTATTCTTTGTATGCAGGTGATTTGCCTACATGTATATCTATGTACCACATGTGTGCCTGGTGCCCACAGAGGCCAGAAGAGGGTATTGGCTCCTGTGGGACTGGGTTTACAGTCAGTTGTAAGTACCATATGGGTGCTGGGAATCTAACAGAGGACTTCTGGAAAGGCAGTCAGTTCTTTTAACCTCTGAGCCATTTCTTCAGCCCATATCATTACATTCTTTTTTAATTTTGATTATGCTGTTCTCCTGTTTTCTTCATGAAGAAATTGTGGTATTGACAAGAGATATACAGTCACACTTCTCAATCTTTGATTTTCGTTCCCTTTGCATCTGGTTCTTTTTTTGTTGGTGGAATCCAGAAATCTTTATTTAGACAGGCTCATAGACATGCTTTTTGATGCACACTAAAGTTTGAGAACCACACACTGGGAGTAGAAGCCCCTATCTTGTTCATTAAGACTAAAAGGATTGTGTGAGTTCTAGGACAGTTGTGCAGTGCCCTGTTGTCAAGCACCCTGTCTGTGAAAGTCTTATCTTTTTTTGAAAATTTATTTATTAGTTCAAGTTAGGGAACAGGCTTGTTTCACATGTAAGTCCCTTCTCCCTCTCCCTCCCTCACCCCTATCCCTCCTCCACCACCCCCAACCTACCCCCCACCCCATCCACCCACCACTCCCCAGGCAGGGTAGGGCCCTCAACGGGGGCTCTGCAAAGTCCACCAAATCTTCCTGTGCTGGGCCTGGGCCCTTCCCCGTGTGTCCAGGGCCAGAGTGTATCCCTTCATGTGGGATGGGTTCTCAAAGTCCCTTCTTGCACCAGGGAAAAATAATAATCCACTACCAGAGGCTCCCTGGAGTGCAGAGGCCTCCTTATTGACATCCATGTTCAGGGGTCTGGATCAGTCTTGTACTGGCCTCCCAGACAGCATCTGGGGTCGATGTTGCATCTGGTTCTTGACTCATAGTTTAAACACCTTTTCTGTATCAGGTTAAAGGAAAATACACTAGCTTTTGTAACTTGTATACAGCTATTTACATTTAGATACCTGATCTGTTTAAAATTATTGTAAAGCATAGAGTGTCTCCATTTTCCCACAAATATCTATGTACTTATCCAACCACCATTTTTCTTAAAATCTTGCTCATTTTGATTTTATTTTTGTTTTCATTTACTATGTAGTTCAGTCTTGAATTTGTGATCCACCTGCCTCAGCCCATTAAGTATTGAGATTACAGCTTTTGCCACCAACCCAGACACTAAAAATTTATTTTTGCTTCAATGTAGTATGTTGATATTTTATCATGTATCATGTATTTAGAGTTATTTCTCTTTATTCTATTCTATGCTTATTGGTAGTTTTAAGCCATATTTATAATATTTTAATAATAGAAGCTCTGTAATCAGCATTTATATCTGCTAGGATTAATAAGTCCTTGTTGATTTTCTCCTTTCATGTTTCCATGGGGATTCTTAAGTGTTTATTTTTTCCATATAAAATTAGTATTTGTCTATTTCTACTAATTTAAATTTTAATTGAAACTGTAAAAGAAGTGTGTCAGTATTTCTATTGGAATTGTTTTAAGTTTAAAGTTCTATTTGGGGAGGCTTGACATTTTAAAGATATTGAACATTCTTTTTTGTAATTTTTATTAGTTCAAATTAGGAACAAGCTTGCTTAACATGTCAATCCCTTCTCCCTCTCTCTCTCCCTCCCCTCCCCCCTCCCTCCACCTACCCCCTCACTCCATCCACCCTCCACTCCCTAGGCAGGGTAGGACCCTCGACGGGGCCTCCCCAAAGTCCACCACATCATCCTAGGCCGGGCCTAGGCCCTCCCCCATGTGTCCAGGCCGAGAGTGCATCCCTTCACGTGAGATGGGCTCTCCAAGTCCCTTCTTACACCAGGGAAAAATACTAATCCACTACCTGGGGCCCCCTAGAGTGTGGAGGCCTCCTAATTGACATCCATTTTCAGGGGGTCTGGATTTGTCCTGTACTGGCCTCCCAGACAGCAGTCTGGGCTCCACATGCTCCACCTTGTACAGGCCAGCTGTTTCTGAGGGTTTTACCAGCCTGGTACCCACCCCTTTGATCTTCATTCCTTCCTCTCTGCAATAGGAAGGGGCAGGAACTCCTGAGCTAATTGGGAGCATGAGGGTAGGGGAGAGGGAACTGCCAGAATGAGGAGGAGGAGAGGAGGAAATGGAGGAATAGAAATATTGAGTTGGGGGATGAATAGAGGAGAGCAGGATGAGAGATACCATATTAGAGGGAGCCATTATAGGTCCGAGGAGAGATCTGGCACTAGGGAGATTTCCAGAGACCTACAAGGATGACACAAACTAACAATCTAGGCAATGGTAGAGAGGATAACCCAAATGTCCTTCCCCTATAATGAGACTGATGACTACTTTTTATGCCATCCTAGAATTGAACTCTGGAACTTAGTTGCAGAGAGGGTGGAATGATATTGAACATTCTTATCTAAAATTAGGAATGTCTTTCCATTTGCTTAAATATCCATTTGTTGAGTAGGAAAAATGGCTTAGTGGGTAAAGGTGCTTGAGCCTGAGTTTGACTCCTGGGACCCATATGGTGGAAAGAGAGCACTGACTCTCAAAAGTTGTCCTCTGAACTCTGTATATTGTCTGCTATGGCATACATACTTACATGTACACAGGCACACACACACACACACACACACACACACACACACACACACACACACACACACAATAAAAGTGCTAAATATGTGTTGGTGCATTTTAAGAAGGTTTTAAATATTTCTCTCACATAAAACTTGCACATTATAAACTCTGTTCCTAATTTTATGTTGATTAGCTTTATTTCTTCTTTATTTTATTTTACTTTTAGATAGAATCTTACTGTGTAGCCAGGCTGCTCTGGAACTCACTATGTAGTCTAAATTGGACCCAAATTAATGGCAACCTTCATGTTTTAGCCTCACAAGTGCTGAGATTATGGGGTGAGCTATCCTGCCTACCTTATTTGTTCACTTTTATCATGTTTTGAGTAGTTCTGGAGAGTGAGCTTAGGGACTTGTGCATACCAGACAAGTGCTCTTTCTGTATCATATCTCCAAGCCCACAATATGTTAATTACAGGCACAACTTTGTAAAGCATGTCTGTATGTCCTTTGGTGCTCTTGGGAATTGGGTTTTTGTTATCATTTTGTTCTATAATTGCTTATTATTTGTGTAGTTTAATCATCTGATTTTGTGTTGATTTTATTGCCTGTTCTTTTAAGTATTGTTGTATAATTTGAATTATTATTAATTGCCTATGGTCATTCAGGCACATAGTCATATCTTCTCCAAGTAGACACTACATCCCCCTTACCTTCCAACTTTTATTCAATTAGCAAATTTCTTTTGTTTCAATGCCCTGACTACCATTTTTAGTAAAATGTTGAGTAGTGGAAAGAGTAAACAACCTTAACAACTCCTGATCTTAGTAGAAAAGCTTCTAAGATATTGTATCAAAAGATTAAGGGGGAATTAGGAGATGGCTCAGTTGGGACCTGAGTTAGGACCCTTAGCACCCATATAAAAAGCCAGGTACAGGAGGGTGTGCCTGTAATTCCAGCACTGTATAAGCACAGACAGGAAAATCTCTAGAGCATGCTGGCCTGCTAGGATAGTCACATAGATGGGCTCCATCTTTAAGAAGAAACCTTATCTCACAAAAGAAGGTAGGTGGAGAGTGACTGAAGAGGCCTCCACATGTTTGTTCATGCCAAAGCACCTTCTTACATGTGGTATTTAGTTCCCTTGGCCATATAGTGCTAAGGATTTTGTATGAATATTTGTTATTACTCTGTCATTTTTTCATGATAGATTACATGATCTTAGAAATTTATCCATTCTCTTGTGTGCTTTCATATTTGTTTGTTGCTATCTTTTGCATTTATTTCTTGTCATTTTAAATGTTTTTTCCCTGTTTATAGTTTACTATTCTTGAGTCCTGTCTATCCTTTAGGTAGAATTTGAAACATAGTTTTTTGTTATGTAGCTTCTGCTGGCTTTAAAGTCACAATCTTGCTTTCAGCTTCAATTTCTTGAGTGATGAAATTACATTTGTATGCTCTCACATTTGACCAGAGGTGCCCCCCACCTCGTTATCTTGCCTTCTGCAGGATAGCCAAACATTGATCAATTTCCATTGATTTTCTATTTTCCTCTTCATCTCCATTGTTCACTTGACATTAAGCTCTGCATTACTCTCAGTTTTCTAGTTGCTTGAGAGGTAAAGCTAGGCCATCTTCCCCCTTTCCTTATGTAGGCATTTATTACTCTGAGCTTCCCCTTTAAAGCTGGTTCTGTTGTATCCTGTTTTGTATGCTGTATTTTTCACCTTTGTGCAAAGATCCTTTCAGGTTTCCTTTATAATTTCTCTTTCTATATATTTGTGAATTTCCAAATGTTCTCAATGTTGATCTTTAATGTTCTGTCACTGTGGTAGGAAAAGCAAAGGACATTATTTCAATCTTACATCTTTGTTAAGAGTTATAACATCTCCTTTATATCTGCTATGCTGTGTATAACAACAACTAGAGAAATAGAGGCCATGAATTTGAAAGAGAGAAAAGTAGAAGAATGCATGGGAGAGTTTGGAGGGAGGAAAGGAGAAATAAAATAACTATATCATAACCTCAATTTTAATTTTTTTCATTTATTGAAAATAGATTTTTTCCTCATACAATATACCTTGATTGCAGTCCCCCCACTCCTCCCAGATCCTCCTCACCTTCTTTCCCCTCTGGATCCACCCCCTTTCTACCTCTCATTAGAAAAGAACAGGCTTCTAAGAGAAAACAACCAACCATGACAAAAGAAAATATAATAAAATAAAACAAAAGCATCACATGGACATGACAACCCAACAGAAGAAAAATAGACCCAAGAGTAGGCACAAGAATCAGAGGCCACTTGTTCTCACAGTCAGGAATCCCATAAAAACACTAACCCGAAAGCTCTAATATAAGCACATAGAACCTGGTTCAGACCCGTTCAGGCCCTGTGCTTGCTGCCTCAGTCTCTGTGAGTTCATATGAGCCTTGGTCAGTTGATTCAGGGGACCTTGTTTTTCTGGTGTCCTCCATCCCCTCTGGTTCTTACACTCTTTCTGCCTCCTCTTCCATAGGGTTCCCTGAGCTCTGAGGGGAGTAATTTGACAGAGGGAGGAAAGGCAAATACATTATGATCTCAAAAAATTTAAAAAATATTTTTAAAAACCAGAAAAAAAGTTTTGACCTACTCTATCCTGGATAATGATCCACATACATTTCAGAGGAATGTGTATACATCTACAAACATATATGTGTATATAAAGGTACATGTATGTAGTGTAGATTCAGACATGAATATATATATATATATATATATATTATATATATATAATTTGTTTGTGTGTAGGTGTACATACACATACACATTTTAAGTTTTACCAGCATACATGCACAAATTCCCGGAGAAAGCATGGTTGTTGAGATTTTCCATGAATAGCCAGAAAAATGTGTATTGTTTGTCTTTGAAGTTGAAGGCAAATGAGTTGAGATATTATTAAACTAAGCAATGAACAGACTGTTAGTCACATGTTTAACAACAAAATATGAACCATTTGCTGATTAGATAGTCAATTATTTCCATGATTTTCATTACACTAGTAGCACAGACACTGAGATCAACAATTGGTAAATAGGACCTACTGAAACTGAGAAGCTTCTGTAAAGCAAAGGACACAGTCAGCAAGACAAAACGGCAGCCCACAGAATGGGAAAAGATATTCACCAACCCCACATCTAACAGAGGGCTGATTTCCAAAATAGACAAAGAACTCAAGAAGCTAGTCTCCAAAACACCAAATAACCCGATTAAAAAGTGGGGTACAGAACTAAATAGACAATTCTCAATAGAGGAATCTAAAATGGCTGAAAGACACATAAGAAAGTGTTCAACATCCTTAGCCATCAGGGAAATGCAAATCAAAACAACTCTGAGATACCATCTTACTCCTGTCAGAATGGCTAAAATCAAAAACACCAATGACAGTTTATGCTGGAGAGGATGTGGAGAAAGGGGAACACTCCTCCACTGCTGGTGGGAGTGCCAACTTGTACAGCCACTTTGGAAATCAGTATGGCGACTCCTCAGGAAAATGGGAATCAGTCTACCACAAGATCCAGCAATTCCACTCTTAGGCATAGACCCCAAAGAAGCACATTCATACAAAGAGCTCCCGTATTTTTACTCCAGGTTATTAATATTAAAGATTTGATTTCATGTCAACTTGCTACTCACTGGGTCACAGTATCCAAGCATATTATAGACTATTTCAGGCAATGTGTGGCATATAAATAAAGGAGTGACATGGAAATTAAATTATACAGATAATTAAGTAAAACTGATAACAATGCAATCTGCTTTTTAATTTTTGTTCAGCAACTTTCCAAAAGATATAGTACATACTTGGTTTAAATTTAGAGGCATTCTCATATAACTTGAGTCTCCATATATCAATTTGGGCATGAAGACTTGCCAGTTTGTGCAAATAAGCAGGTGTTAGATGTTAAATTTATGCAGAATCTATGTTGTAGAGCCACAAAAGTCAACAGAACCCTTTTATCTTTTTGTTATTCTTAAGGCATGTTGATTTCCAGTCTTGTCAAAATCTGAACTTGTTTCTGATTTTTAAGTCTCTACACCACAATTTCTTTTCCTTCTATCTCCCTCCTTTTCCTACCTCTTTTCTCCTCCTCCTTATCTTTTCTATATTTCTTTACGAAAGGGGAGTCCTTCCTACCCTGTTCATATTACAAAATTGCTTCCTTTGGAAAATCTCATGCTAACATAACTACAGCCACTCCCTGACCCCACGGAAATGGTGGTCCTATAAGGTATAAGAGTCCTATACATACATTAGATTTGGTTTTATATTTTCTTGTACCATGGTATTGTCTTTATATTTTTCTTTATGATGTCAGAATGCAGATCATAGTGACAGAGGCATAAGGTGTAAGACAGTGGCAGCAGCAAGGGTTTTTTTGAATGGCCCTAGTAAGCTACTTGCTTTTATAAGTGTGGACCTTAGCATGCTATGTAACCATGGTTTTTCTCTCTTTAACAACTGGTGTTTCACTTTCACGAATCACCATTTAAATAGGTTGATATAACACAGGATATAAGGATTTCTCCTGAACAACCTATACAGTGTGTGTGTGTGTGTGTGTGTGTGTGTGTGTGTGTGTGTGTGTGTGTGTTAGGGATAGTGGCTAGTTGATATGCACAACTAATTTGTTTTAAGACCAGGATCATTGCTCTGAGCATAGCATCATTCAGAATCCATGCTACAATCCAGACATGTGATTCATTTTAAGACACAGATAGGTCTGGACCAAGAAAATGGATACAAAGGCACTTTAAAGTGGAGGCCATTCCCATTACTGCTACAAAGTTCTTAAATCCATCTGTGTGCTGACTGTGTAGGATGCTTCATTGACACAACTCAACAAATGTGGTATGAAAAATTCAGCTCAAACATCATGGTGCCCAACAAGTAGTAACTGAAAATACCTGCTTGCCATCAAGTAGAATCCTCTCTTAGCATGTCAAAACAATATAAGAAGGCTCTTCAGGGATGAATCTCCTTGCTGAATTAACTTTGGTGTTCCCTAGTAGAGGGAGACAACTCCCCATCCAAAATATTGTCTATGGGGGCTACATTATCAACCAAGAGAAATTGTCATTATTAAGAAGGTATGAAAATGATGAGTATGCAATGTACACAAGGCTCTTGGGGGACATCAGTGTAACTCTTAAGCAGTTTTGAAAATGGCTTGAGAATGTGGAAACAGGAACTGGTTTTTATAAGATGCGGGTCAAGATAAAATTTACCATATCTAGTCTGAATTTTCACCTGTCTTACTTCTTTTCTGTTGCTAATAACATAATACCACAAATTTAAAAAGTTATAAAGAAAGTAAACTTATTTTTGACTTTTATTTCTGGGTTGAGGTAGAAGGTCCACATCTGGTTATTACTATCTTTGCTTCTTGCAGAGTTCCAAGGATGGACAGAATCATATGGCAAGAGACAGTAAACATGTATTTATATGTGTCTTATTAATGTTCATTTTGTTTAATTTTAATTTTAGTCGTATATGAATCCAGTTTACTTTGGTAAAATCCACCTCTTTCTCCCTCCTGTATCCCCTTATCCTACTGCCCTTCCAACTTCCCTCCCAACTTTATGCAGACATACACAGACACACACACACATGCACACACATCCATACACATATGCACACACACATGCACAGACTCTACTGAGTCCAGTTAGTTGCCTGCTTTCAAGGTTCTCTACTGTAGCAGGATCAACCTATCAGGGGCACCACTTCTGAGTAAAACTGACTTTCTCTTTTCAGGCAGCCAATGATTGCTTGTAGCTTCTTAACTAGGAGTGTGACCATATGAACCACCCTCACCTTATTCATGGAGGAATATTGATTAGATTATTCTTCTGCAGATCCTGTGTAGGTAACCATAGACGTTGAGAGTTCATGAGTGCAACTGCTTGGAATGTCCAGAAGACAGTTTTGCTACTTTTCTCCCTAACACCTGTCTCTGATAATCTTTCCTTCAACTCTTCTGCATTATTCTCTGATCCTTGGGAAAGAGAATGTGATACGAATGTCCCATTTGGGGATGAGCATTCCACAGTCTGCATTTTGATGATCTGTGGTTGTTTGTGTTAACCACTGCAACAAGCTTCTCTGATGAGAAGTGTGAACTAGACTAAGCTATGGCTATAAAGATAAGTATTTAGAAGGCAGTTATAAAGTATATCAGTTTAGCCGAATGATAACAGTATGTTCTCCCCTAAGGTCTATGACCTTTCTAATTATGCGTTCTAGGACACGTTACTCACACAAGGCATAACTTCCCACCTATTGAGTGGGCCTTAAATCCTACTAGATAGCTCTTGATTACCCTCCAAGACATTTGTGCTAATATTGAACTACTGGGCATATCTTACTAAGTAAGTTGCTAATGTAGTTCACATGGTTCTTAGCAGAGTAAGACTGTTTCTATCTTTTCTCTCCTGGCAGCCTGCATAGCAACCTGCAGTAGTATGAAAGCTGGCCATCATGGAAGAGGCTTCCAGCTCAGTACCAGGTTGATTTTTCCAAGTCTGTGACCAAAGTGTGTGGCATCTTCAGCAACAGTGACTTATCCTCAAGTGCTGGTGGTCAACAAAGTGCAATGGCAATACCATGTATTGTTTTGGGAGTCTATTGGGCCTGCCTGACCAACAACTCAAAGGGAGTCTGCTCCTCCATGTAGAACAATTACACACACACACACACACACACACACACACACACACACACACACACACACGCGCGCAGACACTTATACAATGCTAGGTTTTAATGTGGCTTTTTATAACATTCTTAGTATTTATCCCTATTCCCACCCTCACTTTGTTAAAAGTATCCAAATCATAAGAAAGTTCTTATGAGAGTGAACAAACCTGTGCACCATAACATATCTATATAATGATGGTAATAATAATAAAAATAAAATAAATAATAAATATAATAATAATAATGAAATGATTTTTAAAAGAAAACACTTAAAATTAAAAACAGTCTAGAGAAATAACTCAGGGGTTAAGAGCACTGGATGCTCTTCTATAGCACCTGGGTTCAATTCCAAGCCCCAAATTGTGGCTCACAACTGTCTGTAACTCCAGTTTCAGGGGAATCTGAAGCCTTCTGGCCTCTATGGGCACTAGGCACATACATGGTGCACAGACACACACATAAGCAAAACAAACATCGATACACATAAAGCAAAAATGTATAAGCCTTAAAATTTAAAGAGTAAAAAAATAAATCTTAGCAAATAAATGGAATTTATTAAAAAAACTAAAAGAAATAAAAAATTTTAAGTTTAATTTACTAGTGTGTGTGTGTGTGTGTGTGTACACGCCACAGTTTACATGTAGAGTACAACTAGTAGGAATTAGTTCTCACCAGGTGGTTCCTAGAGATGGACCTCAACTCATCAGGCTTGGCAGCTGAAAATCAAATTATAAAACAGAAAAGTTATAATAATTGAAGTTTAAAAATGTGATATAATGAACATGACAGAAGACAGAGCTTGCATACAATGAATAGAATTTGTCCAATCTTAAAAATAGAGAGATAACAGATTGAAAGGATTTCACAGCCTATGGGAAAACAAGAGAACAACATCTGTCTCTTATAAGTTTCAGAAAGGGAGAAGAAAAAGTCAAACAACATTCAAAAGGGTAATTAATCAAAACATCTCAAATTTATGCAAGGTATGCACATATATTCAAAAAGTATAATGATACTCTGATAGATAAAGCAAATGAAATACATTCTAAGGATCATAATAAACTTCTGAAATGAAAAAAAAATATAAAGCTTCTTGACAGAATAATGATAAATTAGTTATATGTCAGTATTCATCATGCATATGTATAGAATACTGTACCAAATTGAATAATAATGTGATTTCATTGGAACATATGTGCACTAAAAGGATGTACCAGACATTTTTAACTGATAAAAGAAATTAACTCTTAGTTAATAATTCCATATCTGCTGAAACATATTTCTAGAATGACACAATCAATCAAGACAGGTGCAGATGAAAACAAACACAACAACACTGAAAACATTTATTGCAGTGTGCTTAACCTTACAAATGTACTGGAGAGGGCTAACATGATAGCTCAGTAGTTACAAGCATATATTGCTTTTTCAGAGGACCTGAGTTCAGGTCCCAGCACCCAGGTCATGTGGTTCACAATAACCTTTAACTACAGCTTCATGGCATCTGACACCCTCTTCTGG